>NC_141333.1:13822772-14312772 GCF_037954235.1 Aulostomus chinensis | reverse complement strand
CTGTGTCTTCCGACGGTACAAGAGGTCCTGTTGGATGTGGATGTTCTGATATTTCAACTTGATGCAAAAGTATCATGAAAAATATGAGTATGGGCTGCACTCCCATACAGAAGTACTGTACTCTTCTCCAATAAATAAAATATGACAAGACAACACAGTGCTATTAAACTACAGTGTCACTGGGGCTCTTTGGCCTAGCGCTGAGATAATTTAAGTCACAAAAAAACTACAGCTTCATATTTCACAGCTCAAACTAAGAGTGGGGGCCTGCTTCCAATGTCAACAAGGAGGAAACGCTAACTTTCTTCACATAAGGCAAGCGATGCTTGATCCCCTCCCGACACTCACCTGAGATTAGGAGCTTTGGGTATTGACTGAAAGAATGAGGAGGCAAATAGAAGCAAAATGAGTTTCCTCCATTAAGTGTCTGGGTTTAGCTGCGGCTCCTCCAATGACTCACTATCAGAGTGATGTAACAGGAAGAGATGGAACAACGCTTCCTTATTCTGACGTTTTCAAATTATTAAGTAGAAAACTCGATCCCACTGCTATCACTGATACCGCGACAATCAGAGGACCTGCAAACATAACTCAGGCCCACCGCCGGTGCCGAGGCACGATACGTCGTTCGGACTGTTCTTGCCTCCTCTTTGAGATGTTTATTGGTGGCATCACTTCCTTTAGCATAACAAGGTAAAATTCTTGAATTAGCAGCAAATCAATGTTGTATATTTACTGATAAATACAGCACACACTGCTCCTACTTAGAACAAGTCAGGGTAGAATGTGATATCAGCTTGTTTAGAAGGCTGATAATGGAAGACTATTCAATTAGCAACTGCTGATGTTCCCTCTGGTTCAGTCAAACCTTGATGGACAGCCATGATGATGTTCTCAGGTTGCATCTGTTTGAATTATTGATCTAGTGAGCAGCAGAGAGCGCCTGCATTAATGTCAACGACCCTTTGATAACCTTTTACTTCACCGTGTCACTAATAAGTCAAGAAGTCAGATCACAAATCGATCAGGAAAACAGCTGGAGAAAGCAGATTGGAGCCTGATATCAGCTGGTAGTTTTTACCCGTTCGGTGGATTTGTTGATTCCGGAGCATCTTTGTTATCTGGTAACTGCAAACTGGAAAAAAAGGAACAAAATGGAGTCAGTTTAGAGAAAGATGATCATCTCAAGGGATGAAAACCAGCTGAGCGGTCGACCATTGTTAGAGGAGCTCCGTCGCCAGACGCTAACCCTCATAATACCTGGGCACTCCCACGCTATTCACTTTTTGTTAATGATTTGTTGAGAATTTTTCGACAGTTTTCAGTTCTGTCCAGTCCAGAATCCTAACCTATCTGACTTCCACCTCATTCCTCTGTATTTTATGTCACGTCTGACATTGTACAGACACTCACTTGAAGTCTGTAATGATGGGATCCAGGGCTGCAGTGTTTATGACTGACCTGGGAAGAGAAATAAAAGTGTGTGTGAGTGTGTGTATGTGTATGTGTGTGTGTGTGTGTGTGTGTGTGACTCAGCAGAAGTTACCATCTTTTGAACTGAAAGATCTGAAAATCATTGATGTTGATCAGTGCCTAGTTCCTTCCTCCCCCTACCACGAGCAGATGCTTGAATTCTTAATGAAAATATATTTATTCAGAGTTTAAATGCTTTTCGGTTGTTTCCATCCTCTGTTTGCTCCGCTTTTAATAGCAGAAGAGACAATAAAGTGGACTTTGACTCTGTTTTCTGTGTGATATTGTTCCTGACTGGAAGAATAACTGTGCAGAAGGTGACCGTACCGGCTCAGGGAGTCTGGGCTGCTGTCAGGGACATCTTGTGCCTGGGCGACATCCCTGTGAAGAGGTCAAGGGTCAACGTGAAGAGAAGGTAAGAATGGATCTCAAGAAGGTGAGAGGAGGACATTAGTCTGCAGGTCTGAGGGTGTGAAGAAGAGGACTCCCTAGACCACAAACTGGTCCTCTCTTAGGCTTTCTCAAATAAAAGGTGGCAAACATGGAGCGGGAACTTTTTTATTTGGAGCTTGTACCAAGTTTAAGGTCAGTTTGATCTCATATTGTATTTAAGCGACTGGCAGTTTAAAAGCTTGGAATAGAACACAAATCACTGAAGTGCTTCTGATAGATTCTTATTTCAACTTTTAAGTCACTCTACGTTTTCTTAATTGTTAACACCACAGTTGTAACTCCTGTACATTTAAACACTTTAAAGGACTTGAATATGAGCACAATGAAGAAGACAGAAATTTGAAATTCAGACCTAAAAGCTCATAATTTGACAGTTAATACGCTGAATCACATGATGTAGGGATAGGTTACTACACACACACACACACACACAGTCCTGATCCCCTAATGTCATCCTGTTACCCCCTTATTTGTGTGTGTTTAGAACAAAATATATCACCAAGAGAATGAACCAGAACTGTGTGTGCGTGTGTGTTTGGGTACATGTATATTACAATCATCTCAAACAGACAAGTAGTGACACGGCCAGGAGAACTGAGCTGCTTCTCTTCCACTCACTTGTTGTTGCCATTCTTCACGCTTCGTCTCCACTTGATAAAACTCATTCCACAGCAGAGAGAGAGAGAGAGAGAGAGAGAGAGAGAGAGAGAGAGAGAGAGAGAGAGAGAGAGAGAGAGACCTCCGGACCGGACAGCCTTACACGGCGATCATGGATGGACACACGGGACAGACGAGGACGGCCAGCAGCTGACAGCGAGCTCTCCCCGACAGCAATGAAAGCGACGTTACCTCCTCCTCACTCCTTCTTCCTCCTGACGTGTAAAGGTGTGTTACCTTTCAACACCATCATGACTTTAAACGCACAACTGCTGCTGCTGCTGGGATTTCTACAAGGTCCTAGTGTCCTCCATGTATCACCAGTCAGTACTGCGGGCTTTATTTTGATTTTGAGGCCAGCAGATTTATCTTGCTCCATCGATTTAATTCATCTGTGGTCCCAAGATGTAACACATTCTCCCAGACAAGTTATTTCTTGTTTTCAGAATGAATAAAATGAGTGAACAACTAGACCTCCAAATGCCTAATTTGTGGGAACCAGTTATATCCTGTGGCCACAACATAAATGAAAACGGCCACTCAGGGGTCTTATAGTTTAGTTTATATGAGACTAAAAAAATCTACATCATTTACAGATAAACAAGCAGACAGGCTGAAGAACACAGATTGAACTACGTTATTAAAAGCTTTGTGGATCGAGGACTGGCTGTTCTTCCTTTTTGAAAAACGAGGATGTCTTCACAAATTAATTATTCCATCATCTTAGGACAGCAGCTCACGTCCCGGTGTTGACGGGCTCGTCATCTCAAGAGGAGGCCATAGTTCGTTACCTTGACGACATCGCACATAGCATGAAGAGAGGCCTGTGTGTGTGGAGTTGTACTTTCATGTTGCAACAATCATATAGTTTCCTTGAGAAGGAAATCAGTCCTTTGTTACAAGAAATGATCTCATGTTCTTTTGGCTGTAAAAATTATTTAAAAGCGCAGCTGCCGCCTGGTACTTCTAGAGTTTCGACCATTTGTGTTTTTGTCCGCTTTATCCTTGAATTTTAATGTAAAATGTGAATTTGAGTAGAAAAACATTCCACAACAGCTGATCTTATCAAGAAAATGGAGCTTGTGGTTAAATCATTTTGTAAACTACATTTCCCTCCATCCAGTTTAGGAAACTAAACTAAAATTCAGCTTGTTGCAATTATTACATCAATCTGGTGTTTCTATACGTTGGAAAAAGGCAAAAAATGATTTACATTTTTTCAAAGAGGCCTTCGGACACTGAATCGATGCAGGTAGAAACACACACTCTGTTTTTAATATTTATTCAGTTTCAATTAAATGCATAACATATTCTGTCCAAACTTCCCAGTAATGATTATTCTTACATGTTAGAAAATATAAAATACAATTAGCTTGAGTTTTTAAAAAGCCTTTATGGGTAAAGCCTAGAAACATAAGTGGTTCTTTATTTTGGAAAATTCAAGGAGTTTGTACAAATGGCGGAGCTGTGAGGAGCAAACAGACATCAACACACGTTCTCTTCTAT
This sequence comes from Aulostomus chinensis, assembly GCF_037954235.1. Taxonomy (NCBI): domain Eukaryota; kingdom Metazoa; phylum Chordata; class Actinopteri; order Syngnathiformes; family Aulostomidae; genus Aulostomus; species Aulostomus chinensis. The sequence continues at coordinate 14,308,683 of NC_141333.1, read as the reverse complement.
TCACAATAAAAGTGAACTGCATTAAGACAGGGGGAGTGCTACATCAGTCATACACACACACACAAACGCGCGCACACACACACACACACGACGGTTGAAGACGTGAGGAGGAAACTACATGACCATGCTCCGATGAAGAAGAGGAGCTGTCCAAAATGTTCCTCGTTTGGTCTCAGAACGAAGAAAAGACATCTTGTACCCTTCGGTCAAGTCTTCCCTTGTTAGGATCACACCTTCTAGACTCCATGTTGGAGAACTTTGTTCACGTTTGGACAAAAATCACTGGCCGGCTGTGAGGATGTAGTGCAACAGGAGACTGATCTCTTTACCGTGAGATGTTTTGTGAGTGAAATCCTCCCAGAACGCGAGGAGGCACGCACAGAAGACAGCCTGCTAAATCAAGACGTGGACACACAACCTACTGGACCGATCCTGTGTGTCGGACTGGGAGGGAGATGATCCTGGAAAAAATACTGGAGGCACCACTTTGAAATTAGACCTGTGAGATGGATGGTGATGATGAATCATACCTGCCCAATATAGATTGAATTATTTGAATATATTCAAATTTGACTACATTGCGCGTCTCTTTAATGTGTCTTCTGTTTGACATACTTTTTCAGGGTGTCAAGGGAAAAAAAAAGAAAGAAAAGAAAAAGAAAACTCATCTCCTGCCAGATTTCTAAATCGTCTCAAATATTTTCCGCAACGCACACCTTTTTGAAAAAATTTCAACCGTGATGTTTTATCGATTACAGATGACAAATTGGGTAAAAAAAACAAAAAAAAACAACTCAAATCCTCATTTTGAGAGCTGCGGTATTGAAATCTCACATAACAAATGTTGGACAATGCTTTTTTTTTTTCATATCAGAATAGACCGTAGTGTGACCTGAATTATGACCCAAATTAAGATCTCATCATTACTCGGAACACCGATGTCGTTTCTCCCACAAAATAAGATTCATCAGACGCTGGGGAACTCATCTGTACAAACGAAACTGGAGAAAACTGAACACGGTCACTGTGACTATGACTTTATACAAATCTGAACATGCATTTACCCTCACAGGGAACTGGTGACTTCCACTAAAAAAAAAACTAAAAAAAAAACATGTAGAAATGTCGTCCGCCACTCCTGAAAGAACAAGAACATCTCAAAGGCCTTCGGGACCTTGAACTATATTCAGTTGCTACATTTCAAACTTTAGCACCTGCAAAACCTCTAGTTTTTCCCCTTTTTTTGTGGACTGTTGTTTTGCACACAGTTCACAGATAAAATTCACAATATTAACAAAGAGGGTTTTTTTTATAGGAAATGTAAGCTTCTTTTTTGATCTCTTGAATTCCTCAACGCTCATTAAGAAACAAGTGTAGGAGTGAGTTTGGTTAGTGGGTTTAGGTGATGCTATTCCAGTCTAGTTTTTAATAAGTTAGATTCTGTTGTGGTTCTTGTCGAAATCAACCGGACATGAAAAACTAAATCCTTATTCACTGCATTCTCTTCTCAACAATCCATTATGAACTACATACACTACATTATGGTTCTCTTCTCTGTTCCAAACCAGCACGTGGAAACATACTGCAACATCAGTCTTGGGGTGAAGGGCGTCCAAAGATATGGGTTTATTCTAAGAAAATGTCTTCATGGTGTTAGCAGGTAACTGCCCGATCAGTCATATACACGCCCCACTTTTGCTTTGGTGCTTTCTGGGCCGAGCCAGGCTGTGCCGTGCCGTGCCAGGCCAGGCCACCGGAGGGGGAGGGGGAGGGGGAGGGGTGTGAGGAAAACCCCCTCAGGAGAGTTCCGACTTGCTGAGTGCAATAGCCAGCTCCAGGTCCTCCTGTTCCTGCTGGGTGAGCCTGGCAAGTCGCTCCTTCTCTTCTCGCTCGCTCTCTCGCTTTGCCCACTCTATCATGTCCTCCTCTGTCGGATACTGCTCCATGAACATACAAAAACACACACACACACACATACACACACACACACAGGAAATAACACACATATGAAGGGAAATATGAGGAGAAAAGAGACAGACACGCACATGTAGTTAAGTGATTCTCAAAGATAAATGCATGGGTATAAAGTCTGTTCATATCAGGGAAGGCTTACTGTGCTGCTGCTTTTGTGGTAAAACATTCACCATTAAAAAAAGGGAAATAATCTGTTAATACCGACGCAGTAGTAGTCAGTCCTTTCATTGACACTGCTACTAACTGTTATGAGACCATTGATCACCTGCACGATTCACACTTGATTTCTTAGGAGGGGAAATAAAGTCAAATAATTTGCCCGCTAAATGTGACAGCCGCTGTGCAAATCTATGTGTCGCTAACATGATGAAAACATGCACCCCTCCTCCTAAAGCGGACCTGTGACAAGACACCGACGGAGCACAATTCAAGCTTCATCGGTTTAATCTGCGAGGGGAGTATTTCACAGTAGCATTCCCCTTGAAGTGATATGGCGGAGCAGCCATTATCCAGAAGATTGAATTGTGATGAATCAGAGGACGTTCACTGAGGAATAAATGAGAGCCGTGTGACAGCCATGACAAAAACGACAACAACAACAGATTCTTGATCAGCTGGTTAACTCGGAATATGTTCTTTCCGAAGTTATCAAGTGTCAGCAACAACTATTATGCTCAATGAAGAGCATCCAACGTGCACACGTCAAGCAGGCCCGTTCTCGAGCAGGTATTTTAAGAACACGTGATGTGCATCATGAGAGCATTAGCAGAGAACATGCATGCGATACGCAACACTGCCGTTTTTAACTTAACTAGCTTTTTATTGAATAAAACTCCACATATTTGTTAATTGGTCATGTTTATCTTTGTCCTCAATGCTTTTAGCAACAAGAGCGATGTGAAAACACGCTGTTATTGCACATTTTAGCCGGTTTAATTCAAATCAACTGACATCCAAACATTTCCTGGAATCTATTCTGTTGGGAAGCATGTAAGTATCAACTTGTACAGACATGAAAGTGAAATGTTACTGTATGTTTTGGAAAGTGGTCCGTGTGTAGAAACTGAAAATGCCAAAGCTGTGTGTATGTGTGTGTCAGGCTCCTGTAAAAGCTCATGCAGTTGCAGACGAAGATGTCATGGATGCACATAGAGGCCAAAGATGATGCCCTTGATTCAACTCTTTATTCTTTGACAGAAGGGTAAAGAAACACACACACACAGACACACACGCGTGTGCGCACACGCAAAGAATACAGCCAGTCTGTTTCCCCACAACATACAAGTGAGCAGACGAGCTAGTGATGAACTGATGAATGAAGGAGGGGCGGATGGATGAATGATAGCGGCACGTGGGAGGAAGACACTGGAGCGGTCACGTGTCTGAGAGCCAGACGAGGCAAACACATCGTTAGTGCGTGCAGGTCAGAGTTCAACAGGGACATGCGAGTGTAGTCATGTGACAGGAGAGGGACTGAAATCAGCACTCATATCCGTCTGGTAATTGAGGAGTCACCCATCCCAAATTCACAGCATGACATTACATTTCTGTGCACTATTGCATGAGGAGGATTTCGCGTGATTTTAATACTGTTGAACTAATCTCATATTCATCCATGTTTGGTTACCACAATGCTAGTTTCACATCTCTGATGTCGTTTCAGCTCAATCCCCTGAGGGTTCTCCACAGAGGAGCTGATCAAGTACAATGTCCTAACCACCACAGTCGACTCACCGCCAGCGAGCAGGTAGTGAAAAGACGGTTTCAGCTCCCGTAGAAGCCTCACATTATATAAAGATATCAGTAGTATACTTTTAAGACGAAAAAAAAGAGAAGTACTCGACGAGCCACAGTCCTACAGTGCATCAACGACGCTGATTGTGTTGTTTTGTGTTTCTCTGCAATCAAACCTGGCTGCAGAAACCTCATTTCCCTTTCTGATGACATAATGTGGAATATTTTGATGTTCCAACATTCATCGACATCAGTTACAAGTCAGCCAGCAACAGTAAAATGGCCAGCTGGTCGGGTCCTAAACTCTTAACTCCATAAACAGTTTTGTAACCTTTACCTTTTTTAATTTTTTTTTTCTATCTTTTTGTATTAAATCAAATATTCTATGGTTCTGATTCATCGGGACGATGGTTGGCTTGGTTCGGGTATGAATCTCTTAATGAAAAGGATTTGCTGTAAAAGGTTAAAGGGGAAAATTAATGAGAAGTTTACCTCCAGATGATTCGAATAAAAAGTGAGCCAGGAATCCATTTTGGGCTCTATTTGCAGATATTTTCAGCTCGACAAAGAAAACGCAAGGACTTGTACTCTGTTCTCTCTCAGTCAAAGCAATATAACCATTAACAGTGTAAAATATCCCCTAAATCCTTCATAAAGCTGTTAAAACTTTTTTTAGAAGATATTTCGTTTTGGTAAATGCCGATTGTTTCTTTATCAACAAGAGTCTCCCCTATAGAGAAGCACCCTGATATTTTCCTGAAACAAAAATCACCGTCTATAAAAAAAAGGTGCATAAAATGTCCCAGTGGAAAAACTCTATGAAAAAAAAAAAAAAAAAAGATTTTAGAATGAAATTCACACACGCACTGGATGTAATGTCAGTGTGTCGTTGGGATGGTTAACGAAAGCCAAATGCAAGCAGCTTCTCATCTCTCCATTCACCGCCAACCATGACGAGGAATTATAAAGAAAGATGTGTAACAAAATCCGAGTCTCTTTTTTTATTTACAAATACGCTGCAGGGTTAATATATTAATATCTATTTTGACATGTTCTTGTACAATTCTTCATAAAAGGAAGACAGTGCAAATTCAATCACGGGGCTTAAATTAATCCCAACAAAACTCAATAAAAAAAAGAAGGAGAAAAAAAAAAAAGACAAGTATAAAGAATCTTTACATTGCATTCATAATGAAGAGCAAATACAACAGCAGCAAAGAGCCACTAGAAAATCAAACTCAAATTTAGTAGACCGAAGCTCAAGGAAATGAAATGATCAAAGAAAAAGGTGGCAGTGGATGGAGAGATTCATAAAGCCGGCCTGATTTGGTCGGTGGATGCGGCTCCACTGGGTGCAATTTATGAGGAGAGGAAAACAAAAACAGAAGAGGACGAGTCTACTGAGAGTCAGGTGGAGGTGAGGGAGAGGTCGAGAAGGTGCTCACTTTGTCAAAGCTGGCAAATCGGTCAGCTTCCTGTGCGTGGTGACGAGGAGGGGAGGAAGGGGCGAAGGGGTCGGCTAAAGGATCCTTGGCAGGCAGGGAAGAGGAGGAGGAAGAGGAGGAGAACTCTCCGGAAGTCTGTGGGAAGTGCCCCCGTCGATGGAAGGAGTCCGAAGACTCAGTCCTGGAGATTGAGGATCTCTTACCTGGACGGAGGAGACAAATATGTCAACCCAAGACAATGAAACAGTCGAGAAAAGAGAGTTTAGACTGAGGAAAGACCAAACACACACAAAGACTTTCTTATCCAAATCACAAAAACACACACTGTCAGAGTGAATTAGTAGTAAGAACATTTGACCACGGTAGTTGAGCCCTGACCTGGAGGTGGAGGTGGTGGTCTTGTTGGTGTACCCGTTTTTGGAGGCAGAGCTGGGGGCACGTCTGGGCTGGCAGGCTGGCTGTCATCCTGGAACAGGTTCTTATTGTTGATGCCAAACTGGTCAGCACCATTTGACTGTAACAGAGATCCATCAAAAATTAAAGCTGCAAGCGGCGCTGGCATGGGCCTGTGCATCCTTGCGGCCATCAATGATCATTGTAAGAGCAATGATAATACCACAAACGTCATACAAAGTTTGTATATGAGGAACTGTATGCATGGAGACCTGTGCTGTATCCTTCAAAAATGACCTCCATTAAACCCACACACACACATCCCCCCACTGTCTTCCCTCCTACTGTCTCTCTCCCTCTCAGTTGGAGAGGAATATTTGATAGAGTAGAAGTTTTAATAAATCCCATGACTTTGGCCAAATCTTACATTTGAAATCAGTTTGTAGTTGTAAACTTTGTCCAAAATCCAGTGATACAGGTTGCAAAGTGGTCAGACTTGTAGTTTAGAAGATAGAAGCTTCAGTCTGACACCAAGTGTCACTAAGCACCCTGGTTAGCAGCTGTGGCCTGTGAGCGAGATGAGAAATTTAGAGTGCTTTTCTTGTGAAAATATGCTTATTATGTCCCATGGTTTTGACCAAAATCTTGCTTTCATGTCCATATTGTGGACTTCCTGTTGGATTTAGGTCAGGGGTGTCAGTGTATGATTTGTAGCTCTTGATGAGATGAATAATTGAGTTTTGGTTCCATGTCTTTACGACATTCCTATTGGCCGTGGCGGCCCTTTTTCGATATCTAGGTGGCGCTGTGGAGCACATTTAATTTTTAATTTTTTTTTACATTTTATAACATTTTTCACCAGACCTGAAGTGCGTGGCAAAAAATGGTGAGTTTTTTAGCATGTTTAGGGGATCAAACTGAGGTTTAAAATGGCGGAATAAGAAAGAAAGACCAAAGAAACAAAACAGTTTCAATAGGATCTCTGCCCCGAAGCTTCTTCAGGCTCAGGCCCTCATAAATACACACATTTTCTTGAGACTTTTTCTTCCCCCCCACAGCGCGGGACGATACACATGCACCTCTTAATACAGCAGAACTGAGCTATTTTCACATCTGGCATCCTTATACTTCCTGATACTGCATGAGAAACACCATGCAGCCTGTCTTTCTCAGAATTTTGTTTGAGCTCCAGCAGTTTCCTCCCACAAGTTTCTATAGACTCCCTGATTCACTGACACTTCTTAGTTTCACTCTCTTCTGGTTGTGGTTTATAATAGCTTAAGTGGATCACAGTGGGAGTTTGTTGGTGTGACGCAACCATCTCTACGTCTTTCGACTCAATTTATATCATGAGTTCATATTCAATATCACAACCAATTTTGTTATATTTCTGCTCCATCTACATGAAACGCAAGAAAAAAAAAATAAACACCCTTATTTGAATATTACCTTTGTCAAGGCACTGAAATCTGCAAAGCCCCCTCCAAACGATTCACTGCCAAACACTGCAGCAAACGGATCTGGAACACAAGCGTGAAGTGGTTGAGCAAACAAGAGTGACCACACTCGAGATAAATGCTGTATTTCTTATCATAAGCGACATTTTATGTGCAATGCTTCCAGGTGTAATGGAGTCTTCTCCCAGATGGGGGCACTACACCACCAGTCATACCTGGATCTGAGTTGGTGCTCACTGTAGTACCACCTGGAGCAAAAGGGTCATTGGTTGCTGCAGTGTCCTTCTAAAACCAGAAAAATAAGCATACTCAGCTGACTGCAATACACTTTAACAAGTCCTCCTGACACAAAAAGTCAGTGGATTAACATAATTGTCTTCCTGATGTTTGTCAATTCATCCAATAGTTCCAATTTAAAGCCATTCTTCACTCAAAACAGTACCCATCAATGGGTGTCTTGAGCTCACGAAGATGTTTTTCCCCTCCCGCATTATTTCTTTGTCACTCCAGAATGCAGATATCACTGGCCACATATATTTAGCCTGAAGCTACCTATGGTTGCTAGCAACAGCTACAGCAGCAAAACTGCTAAAAACATTAGGTAACAAATGCTTGAGCACATCATCCGGAATAGTCCATGTCTTCTTCATCCAATCTTACACTCAGTAATGAACAAACACTTTGATTTAAGCAAAAAAAAAAAAAAAAAAAAAAAAACTTTTCCAGTTCACCATTCGTTCATGGTGGTGCTAAGCGCAACCAGCTGGTTCATTCAGATTGAGCCGACTCGCTCATGCTTCTCTGTCCTTGTTCATGGTAGCTCCAGTATTGAGGTGTGCTAGTTTGATATGAACTAAAACCAAACAAATGACCTGTGGATTACTCAGTATATAGCTGGATATAAAAAATGTGGATAACACCAGGTGACGAGATTCAGATGTTTTGTTTTCGGGCAGTTTTTTTCTGATGTTTGCTGTCAGTCGCAATTAGCTTCAAGCTAAATATACATGGTCGGCTCCGTCTACATTCTAGAGTCAAAAGAAGTGATGCAGGAGGGGAAAGACTTAATGAGCTCAATACACTGATTTGTGGAGAAAAAAAAACACTCTGTGGGTGAATAAACACTTTAATGTCACTCTCATGCTCTAATGCGAGAAGAGATGTTGCTAACGCCCACAATGAACCATCGGTGTCTACAGCAACTTAGTGCATCAAAACCATGTTTCAGAACCCCACTTACTCACCAATGCCAGACCTGCAGTGGGTGGAGAACAGTTAAATGGATCCGTCCCTCCATATTGAGATCCAAAAGGATCTGCCTCTGCCGCAACGTTCACCTTTCCTCTAAATGGGTCCGAATCAGCCATATTGTTCCCTGCAGAGCTGAAAGGATCCTTGGCAGCTAGAGCTGGATTAGTGGGTTGGGAGGTGAAGGGATCTGGTTCTGTGGTTGCTGTGGCCACTGGTGGTGGTGGTGGTGGTGGTGGTGTAGGTGCAGGATCATTTCGCTTGGCTGCAAACAGATCTGGTTCTGGTGCACCAGTAGTGGAACCAAAAGGATCAGCTGAGGCAGAGAAAGGGTCCTCTGAGGAAAAGTGGGTGCTGGAGGTCTGTGTGAAGAAAGAGTCAGCAGCAAAGGGGTCTGTCCCTTTGAATGGATCTCCTCCAAATGGATCTGCTTCAAAAGGAACAGCCACAGGATACAGTGGGTTATCTTAGAGCTGAGGAACACTCCTGTTGGATATTCATCACCTCAGCAGTATCTAACTTATAAAAGTCACCTGCAATGTCAGCTTTTCCAAATGGGTCATTCTTGAAAGGATCATCTACAGAGAAAATGTGGTAAAAAAAATTTAAGTCTTCTGTTTTCCAAGAAAAACAAAAAACACAGTCACCTCAAGACAGTTGCAGGGACTCACGGTCAGTGAAGGGATCTGAATGGAAGAAGTCCATCTCAGGTAAGGAGGGGGGGTTGGTCTGTGGCGGCATGGAGCGAGGACCAACTTGCGGAGGTAATGAGGAGGGGGAGGTTTCTGGGGACTCTGCAGGCTCCTGTTTGCTCTCTGGCTCTGGTGATGAAACCTGTTACAAACAGTAACACAATTCTAGCTTGGATAGAACAATAAACAATGTGAACATGAAGTTTGTCAAATGCTTGAAGGAACATGGCCCCAACTCTTCAGGAATAACAGAACTCAGTGTTTTTTTACAAAATGGATGAACCACAGGATCAACAGTTTTACACGGACCCTGAAGTAAGACATAAAAAAAAAAGACATAAAAGAACATCTGAGGTGTTTTGCTACAATGATCGAATGATGGCAGTAACGATTGAGACGCTGGCATTTCGAAAGGCAGGGAGAGATCAAAATGTACCTGCAGAAGTGTGACAAAAGTATATTTGTACCTCTGCTGGACTCGCTTTAGGGGATTCCTCCGCATCCTCTATAACGTCTGAAGAGACCTCTGGTAAAGGACTATTGTGCTCCTGGAGAAATGAAAGGAAATGGTTGGTGTAACTGGGAATGTTAACGGTACGTTCCCTTACGAGTGATGATTGAGGCGAGCTGGCGAGTGTGTTTCTCACCCTAACAGCGTTCTCCAGTGGCTTGGTCAGGGTCGACAGGTTACTTAACATCTCAGAGGAGGCTAGACTGGTGTAGAGATCATCCAAGGGATCAGGTTTCAGCTTCTCTTCTTCTAAAGTCTTTGGACTCTCTTCTTCCTTCTCTTCCACTTCTTCTCCCTCTTTCATTCCCTCTTTCTCTTCTTGTTCTGAATTGTCTCTCTGAAGATCACTTTCAGCAGCTGGTTCTTCCTCCTTTAGTTCTTTAGGCTGCTCATCCTGGTAGAGGTCCTGCTGGAAAGGGTCCAGCTGGTGCAGTTCTGCTGTGGGCCCTGCTGAACCGTTGACCATAACAGGAGAGCCATCTTCCAGGGCTCTCTTCCAGCTGAGCTGGGCAGTCACCGACCTCTCCTCCACCTGGAGGTCATTCAGTTTCTGTTGAACCTAAATGGCAGAAAGAGAAAATTTGAAACGTAGCACCAACAAACTGCAGAGAAATTCATCAGAATGAGCGAGAGATTTGCGAGAGAATGGACCTGTGCAACTTGTGTGAACGAGTCACGGACAGACTCCTGTAGAGGTGTGAGCTGCTCCTGAGCAGCTTGGACTTTCTCCTGCAGTCTCCTGCTCTCCTCCTGGAGAGCCAGGAGCTCCTCTCTGGCCTGAACCAGCTCCTCCTCATACTGAGATATCCTCTGTTCCTGTTCCTCATGCTCTGACTGCAACGATGAGATCTGATGTGAAATGAGGATAAATAAAATGACAACACTCAGACTGAGATACGTTAACACATCTACCTACTGATCTGGGTCATTTCTGTGATAATATACTGTAGCCTTCTATTAGGAAATGAGAAGAGGTGAACAGACAGGGGAAATGGTTCTTGAGTTACAGTGTGGCAGCAGACAGCAAGTGAAGGGGCAGTTACAGGGTCAGAGAGAAATCAGTACATGCCCATGGATACACCACAAGCAGACCCACCAGCTGGGTCTCTTGGCTGGTCTGCTGGCGGATGTGGGCCAGCTGCTCCTCCAGGGAGCTCTTCTGTTGGTCCAGCTCCCCCAAAGCCTCCTGAACCTTCTGACGCTGCGTCTGGAGCCGCTGCAGCTCCCCACTCTCTCTCGCTACCTCATCCTGTAAGTCCTGTTGGCATCAATGCAAAGGGTTGAGAAGGGGACGTGTTGGGTGCTGAGAGAATATATGATTTATGAACCACTAGAAGCTCTTTGACCATCCGGGTCCTCGGAATGTAAAAGACTCAGCGAAACGGAAGTATGTGATAATGCAACATTTGCTTGTTGCCATTTTTTAAAACAAAACTGATCAAGAAGGAGGAACAAAGGCCTACTGAAAGTCAAACTAAAAAGACCTACTTAAGGCGAACACTGCTCTGATCTCATCAGCTGGCTTGTCTAATCATTGTGTTGGGAAAAATTAAGTTATTTTCAAAAAAGCTTCAGAAAACTAAAATATCCAAAAATCCTACCGGCAGTGACCCCTATTCCTCAAAATAAACAGACTGGACACAACCCCTGTTGAAATGTCCTCTTTTTAAGTTCTGAATCCATTATTCACTACGATTGCGGAAATGCAGCTGAACAATTCTGAAGTCTTCCAGGGCTCCAAATGAGAATTTAGAGGGAAAATGACTTCTCTGTTCAAAACCACAGAGCGTAAAACACTGAACACAGCGAGAGCAGTAAAGCAACACAAAAAAATATAACATTCAGGAATAAGGTCAGACAACACAGTTCAGTATCAATAGCCCAAAGTACTCAAGGTTAAAATCAGTGCAGCTAGGAACTGTAGCTACATCAGGCTGAGACTCTCCTGAGATCCACCCTCATACTCTCACATCGCACCGAAATTCCCAAGGCGAAGTCGACTCGCCCTTTAGGCTGTCAGCTCCTAAAATAGTGCTCATCTCTCGGGCTGAGAGCAAGCAGACACACCTACACAAGGACGCCATCCCCGAGGTCTCTACTGTGCTTCTGAAAAAGCATCCAGACTGCCGGCCAAATACATTATTGATCCTCTGTTTCAGTGTATCCATTACAACAGAAGTGACTGCTTTAGCACAAACGGCAGTTTCTCGCTGTTATGTCTGGCCTGGGTCTTGTTTTAGAAAAAGGGACAAGCTGAGAGAACTATATCTGGAGATGTGAAATGCACCCACTAAACAGAAAAAAGACCAGATAGGGAGGTTTCAACTTCAATATTGTCACAAACCTCTTCTCTCATGACACCAAGCACCAGGACAAAGTCACAAACAAAGGCTGGGAGACCTTACCTGAACTTCACCACTGCGCTCTCTGATGCTCTCCTCCTTCTCCTTGATCTCCTCTTCCACAGTGCTCTTCTCCCTGGGGGTCCAACACAACAGATAGGAGCATTTAGCCACTGAGGACAGAGAGGGTAGACCCACTTCTCCTAGCCCACCAAGCCACAGCCAGCTCCATGCTGATCCCTCCACAATCTCCTCTCCCTGTACCACCATCATCAACTCCACCAGCTCGTTGAAATGACAGGATGAGAGGTTTGAGAGGATGAGAGTGCGTGTCAGCTTTTCCAGTGTAACAAGGCTGCGGGTGTACAGCACTGTCAGCGTGACGAGGCCGAGCGCTGGACAAAAGTGAGCATGTGCTTGCTCAGGCGAATATGTAGGAGATGAGAAGCAAGAAGCAGATGGCTGGCTTGGGGGAGGAAGACAGAGACAGAGAAAGAGAGAGAGAGACAGAGAGGAAGAGAGAGACTGAGAGAGACAGAGAGAGCAAGAGAGAGAGGAAGAGGAGTGATGATGAGCCAGCCAACAACATCTTTCATTTTTGCTGCCTGTGTGTTCAAACTGTAAGCTTACAGGGAGGCATCACTCCTCCTTCCTTAAACACTACAAATAAAAAACAGCCTTCAGAGGGTGTCACTTCAGAGCATTTAAGCTTTGAAAAAATCCTTAACACTTACAAGTAATCACATTTTATAGAAATGATAATGAGCTTCATGATGTTTTTTGCATTTATTCCCCATTTAAATATGCTCTCCGTCTCCTTGATCAAGGGTCTAAGGACAGAGGATGATGCATCTTGTATAGATTTGATGATATAATTGATTCTGGGTGTGAATGAACTGTAGTAACCTTGAGTTTCATTTTGCAGCTATGGAAACCCAGAGTGGATTGCACTGAAGTTCATCCATTTGTGTATCTTCGCTCAGACATCATCAAATGCCATCCAAGACGAAATGTAGAACAATAACAAACCAAGGAAAAACAACAATAAAAGAGCTGTAGCATCAATTAAATTGACAAAACTCCTGATTTAATAGATATTCGAAAACTTCCGTAACCGTTTCTATAACTGACACCAGACTGCCTCATGAGATGATAGCATTGTATCATTAATGACCAATACATTTCTGAGTATTGTTTCTCTTCTGAAAACTGCTATACACTCCAAGCAAACATAGTATTAAAAGTACATCTGTAAAGTAGAAACCATTCATAGCACATACCTCAGTATCCTACCTCACTTTTACATGACTTTAGTGAAGACACAATTCTCCTGATCAAAAACACCACAGCAAAGCGTTCAACTTCACCATCTATTTTTAGATTCTCAGATTCTTGCTCTCTCCTCACATAAAAAAAAAAAACACATCGCCTCCTTGATATCCAAGCATCTTCCACCAGCAAACCTACATCAACTTCAGCCGAGTGTCACTGCTATCCTCATCCTCCTCATCTTGTGCCGAAGGCTGCTGCCAAGTTTTGAAGCAGTAACATAAACGCATCATCTTCTCAATCTGTCCTTCAGCTGCCGCCTCTCTGAAGCGCTGATCTCTCAGCGGCTGTCATTTAGTTTCCACTTCACTTCATCTTTCATACCTCGAACAGCTGGAATCTTGTGTGTTTCTGTGTACACTTCTGTTTGTGAGCGTGTGTTTCGAAAGGTGTTGGGGGGGGGGGGCTTGTTCTCACTTCTCCTCTGTTCTACTTTTAAGAACAGAGAAGCTACACATTGAGAATTCTGGAAGTCAGAACTGATTCTGATAACAATTCTAAGGTGAAACTGGTTTAACGTATAATACCCAATGATGAATCAGTCCAGCAGCCAGACTGATGTGATCTGACGGCTAAAAGATTAAAATGGAGAACAACATATACAACTCTTTCAGCATCGATGCCATTACAAATGTTCTCTTCTAAAAAAGAGAAGTCATGCCTTCCCTCCACTGCACGTAACTATTTAACCCCTTAATAGAATTCCAACAAGCCATATTGTCCTTGTCATACAAGACAACAGTGGCATGCACATAATACGCACAATACAAGCATGTAAGTTTGGGGGTTTTGGATGAAAAAGTGGTTCTGTTATTCCTCCTTTGTGGGGAAGAAGTTAAATCGATGTGGCAGAATGTTGTTTTCATCTTCATCACTTGTGTAGTCTGGGTGTACACGTATAACAACTCTCTTCTCTATCACTGTCAACAGCAGCTCCATAACTCAGCTTTTTATAGGCTGCAGTGAAAACACAAACGTTGAATGATTTATTTATTTTCACTGAGGCTGTGAGTGTTGATGGAGAGTCTGAGCAAGAAAGAGTGAAATCATACACTTGAGCTTCTCAGTTTCCAACTCAGTCCCGATAACGTCGAGATGTATAACTTCACTATTTCCTCACAGACTGTCTAATGAATAGGTCGTCTTGGAAATAGGATTTTAAGTTTTTAAGGTGACGCCTAGACGTGGGGAGCTCAGCATTCTCAAACCCCAGCAGCTCGATTGTCATTTTAAGGGAAACGCTGCACCCTGATGGTCACTGCAGGAAACACAGTACTGACAGCAGCTGTCTGGCTGCAGCTCAGATAATTCTAACTAGAACATTCATAAAAGGTTTGGGCTCACACCAAACAATAGGAAACTTAATTTCAGGCCTAAAAAAAAAATTGAATCCTGGCTGAAACATCTTATTTATTTGGCAGATTCATGAACATCCAACTTAACAAAGGGAGAGAGTCCAGACTTTGACACCTCTCATCCCAAAAGCAACATAACCTCCACGTTTTACTACTTTTATGAGACCTACCTTTGTAGTTCCACGATCTCATTACTAAGAGAGTCCAACTCCTTGATTGCAGAGAAGTCAGCAGCCAGGTTGGCCAGGTTGTTCTAGGGGAAAGGCAGGCGGTAGAACACGATTAAGAGGTGGCTGTCAACTGACTGAGCTGAGCAGAATTTCTTCCCGCGACATTTACGACAAGGAGGACTGAAATGACGTTGATGAAAGTCCTGGGTACTGTAGATGTACATAGGGACAAAGACAGCACAAACAAAAATAAACAGAACTGACAACATTCATGGCAAAGAAGGATAAGACTTCACTGTAAAGGGAGGACAACTGAAAATGGCTTTTTCTAAAGTTCCATTGATCCAAATTCAATTTACTTAAGGCTGCATGGTAATAGATCCCCCCCCCCCCCATATTCACCAATGTCAATATTTGCTGTAAAAAAAAAAAAACCAAAAAACAAGTTTATATGATATTTACATTTTGGACATACTGAAAGCCATTGTTACTATTTGGAAATAAAGAAAAAAATGTTACTTTTCAAAATTCATAAACATTTGCAAATTCTCACAAGTCAGATGTTGTGATGTCTGGTTCTTTATTGAAAATGAAAAAAAGCTGTTGATATACTTGATATTCCACCTTTGGTTTTTCACTTTCAGAACGTTCGTTACAGATATTCAAATCATTCCTGCCCCTCTTGAGTTGTGGTAGATACCAAACTAACCAATCTTACTGTCATTTTGAATCACAACAGGGTCAGAGTGATTCAGGCAGATCAACTTATGAGCAACAGATCGTTCAGGAAACCTTTAGACTGCAGCAGCAATTAAAAGGATGCCGTCATCCCTGGCCATCACTCCCAGTGGTCTGGGTGACTCACCTGTTTGATGTTTTGTCTGTCAGAGGGAGGGATCATATCCGGGGAGAGGCTCTGCGGAGGTTCCAGGCCTCTCGTCAGCTTCTGATTGATTAGATGGAGCGCCAGAGCGAACTGCTCTCGGGTCAGTTTTCCGATGTCTCCAATGTCACAAAGCTCCCTGAGGAAATGATCACCCATGTTACACAAGAGCGTAACGATTAACTCCTGAGGCACAGACTATTTTTGATAGCCTGACTGATCATTGTGTTCCCTGCTTAGCCAATAACACACGACAGACGCTCATCAGTGAAAATCCATATGTGTTATTAGCTCCTGCTCTGCTGTGACAGCACGCACTGCAGCAACACCACCTCCTACTCTGCCAGCACTGCTTTCATGAACTATGTTCTTTCCACATACAAACGTTCTGATACTGCAATTACTACCTCACATTGAGGGGCCTTCAGGACTTCTCTTGTTTTGTATTTGTTATTTCAAAGTTGTTAGTTTTTTGGGTTTTTTTTTTTTGTCTACGTGCCAAAGGACAATAGATGTGAATGTGCAGCAAACTTACTCCAGTGCAGTTGCTTTCAATTGTGGGTTGTCCTTGTAAAAAAAATAAACAATAAACTGAATTATATCAAATTTTATTAATAATGACAAGCGTTATATTTCAGGAGCATTTTGGTTTTGCATTATTTTCTCAGAACATTTTCAAATTCAGTTATTCCCCGAGAGCCCACGCGTTGCCTGACATGTACTTGGACTACTTCACATAATCATTTGTTGTCAAGAGTAAAAAAAAAAAACACTAAGAGAGGCAATAAGATGCTTGTTGATTCTGGCTGTCTTTAGTGTCAAATGACAGGTGCCATGTCTGCCTCCTCTCAAGGTGTGACATTATTGTACGTCTGTCCTGGAGGACTTTCCAAAATTTCTTTCTTCACAACACTGTATAATTGTAACATACTTCATGAATATATATATACGCTGTTTTCTGTCAACCTGATACTGAAGCCTTTTCAGGCCAGACTAGATGGAAAGGGGAAGCCGGTACTCACCAGATACGTGCGAGTGTGGCAGAGGGCAGGCCCGTTTTGAGAAAGATATCTCTGACTTCAGGTCCAGACACCAGCCCGTCCATGTCGCTGTCTGTCTTGCTGAATAGTTCATCATACTTGGCTTTGTCTGCTGGAGATACCACCCACTGCATTGAAAACAAAAAACCCACATACATTTAGCAGCGAGAATTGGAATTGTGTCATTACCTACTTGTGATTCAGCCACATCCTCAACCACTCAAACCCAACTTACCTTCAAACTCCCTCTTGTCTTGTTCTTTTGAAAAACGCACTGAACTAACCAATTTGAAATCATTTTACAATGTTGACAGATATGTTTTTACAAAACAAAGCCTTTCTAGTAGTGAGTGCACAGGAGAGAAGGATCCCGTACTCACAGGGGTAGCTGCTGGTGTTGGGACGGGAGCTGGGGCGGGTTTAGGGGGTTGGGGTAGGGTCTTAGAGGCGGCATGGGAGGAGCGACTATCTTTGACGGAGGGGGGCGAGGGTAACAGGGGCATCACGGGAGGTACCGAGGGTTTTTTCCTCTTGGAGGGTGGAACCAGGGGAGGCGGTAGGGACATAGGAACAGACTCGCCCTCCAGAGCTCTGTACACCAGATACATGGCCTGTAGCAGGGCAATAAACAAACAACCAATGATGAACAAGTATTATCAATAAAGTTATTCACCTTTCACTCCTTTGAATTTGTTCCACTCTGGTCCACAGAATTGAATTTTCACAACCTGTAAGTAGAAATCTTACAATCTACTCCTGGTGCAGAAGACCAGGGAAAGTATTGTTTAGGAAACAACTGGTTGAGACGCTTGAACAGAAAGGCAGAGCTGGATGAAGGCTTTGCACTGACATCACTTTCCAACAGTCGGACTGTGAAAGGCAGAACATGGCTAACATGGCTGCCTGTAGTATAAAAAAAACAACAAAAAATGGATGTAAAACAGGATGTCACCAGTTTATTTGCCAACACTTTTTTTTTTTTTTTAAAGAAAGCAACAACTCACTCGACAGTGATGCTTACAACAATAAGCAAAGCAAAGAGCCAGCGATCAACTGACATCTGGCTTCCTGATTGTGACACTGAGGAAATACACGGGTGTTACATTAGCTCATCTAAGCACGAAGGGCTCGCACACCCATCCTGCAGCACTCAAAAAAGCGTATTTTGTCTAAAAATTCACACAACCTCAATTCACTTTTGGCTGATATTGAAAGGAAACTACCAGTTGTTAATGGAGCAATCAGTTTTACAGCTGTAAAAAATCGAATCGTCAAAAGCAAAAGGCACTGTTTGAATAACATAAATCACTGCTGTGGTTGATGTTACCACAGTCTATAGTTCTAGTCATTTAAGGTAATGGGTTGCAGTTAGCTTTCAGTGGCATCAGCTTACGCTGGTTATCTGCATGTTCAATTTCCAGAAACACGACACCAATAGTGACCTGACTGGAAGGTGCACTCAAACGGCCTCTATGACGGTCAGTCATAGAACAGCTCTTTGACCTTTCACATGTGTTTTTTTAGATGTCGGATAAAATAAATAAATGGATTTTTTTTTTTTTTTTTTTTTTTGGAGTTGCAGTGCATAAAATGAAAAAAATGAAAGTTTTTAGTGATATTTTTGTGGCGATCCGTGTGTGGCATTGGAATAACATGCATGAAATCTGGTCAGAGGAATCAATTTACACAAAACAGCTCAGCCTGGAGGATTTCTTAATTGCCGAGCTGAAGCATTTCAGGGAGTGCGAGGCGGCGCCGGATCTGCTTTGTCATTTGGAGAGCTGACTTTCAGCATGTGGAAACCATTGAATCCTCTGCTTGACCCATGAGACTCTTCCTGGACTTTCAGCTCTGTTTATCTAAAATGTCCATCTATTTTATAGAATTTGCCAAAGGGGCTGTCAGGACCATTGAGTATAATGTGAGCTAAAGTTACCGTGTCTTGCTTTACCATATCAATCGTGGACATTAGCTGTAGTTTTTTTTGTGTGACCTGGGTCTAACCCCGCCTACTGTGACATCACATGCATATCCTCCATTCATCAGTTAAAAAAAATAACTTTCACGAGACCAAGTTAAAATTGTATGCGGCTAATTTCACACATCCTCTCTTACCACTGAAAATTCATCTCTGTCCAACATGCCGTCTCGGTCCAGGTCACTGAGCTCCCACACCTTCAACACAAACACAAGGTATCGTTGAGAAAGTGTGCGATACATAATCCACAATATCATGCATCATGCGAGTCACTTCCAATTCTCACTTCCTCATGAATGTTATTTTATTCCAAGCAGATTCTTCTGAATTTCACATCCTTTTTATTCTCTACTGTCTTTCATTTGCTGCTGTTTTGACTCAAAATGTCCTCTACTTTGTCAAATTAGTTTCTTCTGGGTTATCACAACCTGTCTTTGGTCAGGTCACCCGCATCACTTCTAATCACAAATAAATGTTAGAATTATGAGCCAATTCTCGATTTTACCCTTCCCAGGATGTCCACTGGCAGTTTGGAGTTTAGCAGGACAGGCTTGACTTTGTCTCCAGTTAGCATCCCACCAACGGGTCCCAGGCTGTCAAAGATGGAGTCAAACTTCATCTTCTCTTCCGGCTGGGAAAACAAAAGACGAACAGATGTATTACAATTACAAGCTGGTTGTAACAGTGCAGCTTGAAGATGTGCATTTAATGATACACCAACAAGTTTTTCCTTAACATTTCAATGAGCCACAGATACGTGCTTCATGCTTCTTTGAAAAAAAGTTCATGAAAATCTGATCAATGGCTTCTGTATCGCATGAACAAAATTTACAAGATCAGAACGTATTAAAAAATGCACTACATATAAAAACAGACGTATTACAGCCTCACCTTGACTACCCAGGGCATGTCACCAGCCACACCCCCTGCTAGCAGCGGGCTGCTTGTGTCATGCTGGAGATAAATGAAATGAAACAGCAGTGGAGGAGTTAATGTCCCCATAGCAATACGAGGCCAAATTTAACACAGCAGCATTTACAACACGGAAAGAACACAAACTTACAAATTTGGGAGGAGGAACGGCCACATTAAGACTCTTGAGTGCCACCTCCAGGCCATTCTGAGCACAAGCCACCAACCGCAGTGCTATGAAAAATTGCTGAGAGCAACAGAGGTGATAATTACACACTCACACTCACCCACACCTGATGCTTCTAAGAACACACATTATGATGCAGCTTCTACCTGTTTGTTGAGAGAGCCCTTCCGTTCTGAGTCGGCCAGATCCCAGATCTATGGAGAGCACATTTATCTTTATCAATATGAAACGGTAAAGTGTCGTGGAGGGGGCGTGTCTGCACTGAACTCCTCTCTTACCTTCCCCAGGACCAGGTCAGCCAAGCCTGATCTCTTCAGGAACAGAGCTGCATCCGCTGCTGCCACCCTCCCACTCCCTGTCGGATCCACCTGCTCGCGCACACACACACACAGATATAACCAGGGCACATAGACTCTACATTTACACATTCTCATGATTTCAGTTTTTGTCTTTGTTCTCCAAATAATTTTCAGACATGAGTGTTTATAGGGCCGAAGGAAATGAGTATCCACTTTTAATTCTGTGTACATAAGGTACATGAATGCGCAAATTCAGACTAGCTGGCTTGACAAGGGTTGATATATGCCTTTCAAAAGTTAGACGACAGTTGTAAAGCTTGTTAGCATACTGCGTGGTAGCATTAAGCTAGTACACTTGGCCATAAACAGGCCAGATACATCTGTAGCAGGGTTGCAAACAGCTGTAAAAATTAACCAATAATAATAATAATGATAATAATAATAATAATAATATAAACCACATTCTGTAAACCAAAGTAGAACAGGCTGCATACATGATTTTTTTTTTTTTTAAATCCAAGCACTGTCATTTTCAGAATAACAGTAAAATATTAGTATGCATGCAAACGTAGCTATCGCAGGTCATCACATCTGTGATGCTAAAAGCCATTTTATTTCTTATTAGCTCATTTATTCAGTCCACAAAAATGACAAAGGGACAGTGTTTGAATTTGGGAAAGTGCAAGTTAGGGAGGATGGGAGTGCTTGAATCACTTCCATCAATACTGATAATAAAGCAATGCTATTTTCTCAGTAGTCTCGTAGCTTGGAATTGGATCCGTTCATTCTCTTTCATGAGGCTCACAGCTAGCTCCCCTGACAGGTTGGGCAAAAGGAAATACATTATTAATTCATAACCAGATTTCCTTTACTGGACACAGAGACTACTCACTGGAACACTACAGTGTTTTAACACAGCTAAAGCAAGAATATGTTGCATCTCTGTCATTCTCTATCTCATCTGAAATTATATTCCAGAGCAATTAAAATAAATCACCAGTTGAATCCAACTGTTACCGTACCAATTAATATTGTTGTGATGGTGTATCTGCATACCTGCCGATAGTATTTGTCATAGATGGGGTTTCCACTGGAGAGCTGTTGAGGAATACAAAGGTTCTGCATCATACAATTTCACACTCAAAAACAGCATTGATTTTAACCACGTTAAAATTAACTAATTTGTCCCTGTTTAATCAAATCCTTAACATGTTCCTAAATATAACCTGAAGGAGGATTAAAAAAAGCTTTCTCACTTCTGCAGATTCATATTTTGTTTTAAAGCGCAAACAATTAGCAAGTACTTGCTGGCTGAGTAGATCATGATCAGAGCCAAGGCAGCTGTCAAATAAATAAATACTTGATCTGCCACAGGAGGAGGAGGCAGACACACAGACTGTGACCAATATGTTAAAAAAAAAAAAAGAAAAGATCAACATTAGCTTTCATTATGTAGAATTCGCTAAAGCAGCTGAATTGGTCTAAAATACCTGCTGGGTGACGATGAAAACAACATGGACGAAAATCAACATTTCAGGCAGTTTAGTGCATCAAAGAAAAACCTCTCTTAAGACACATTTTACCGTGAAAGATCAACCCCACGGTCCTCTAGTTTTCTTTACAAAGCATAGAGTTTGAGAAGGTCAAGCTTGAGGTCACATAAGGCCCAATGATTTGCATGTGGCCAACACAGCTAAATATTTTGAATTTATAACTTAAGCAAAATTTCCTTGATCATACCCTCCATAAGCAACCTCCTTTTCCTCCTTAAACACTGCTGGTCATCCACAGCTGGGCTGAACAGGAAAAGAATCTTCCCTCTTCAAATTACTACAGCTAGGAATTCATTCTTGCTCTCTCTGACATCAACAGGTACGGTGCAGGAGCAGACTGTCACTCCACCAGAGGGTAATGCTCTCTCACAGTTTGTGAAATCACTGTCCAATGTAAACACACAACGGTATGGCAAAGATCTGCTGGACGTTTGTCAAGACTGAGACACATTAGGCACAAAAGAAGGAGGGGGAAAAAAAAACCGCCTGTCATCAGCTTGTTACCCATTAGCCGTGTCTACTGCCAAATGACAGTGAAATAACCACTCACACACTTATCTTTCCATGGCCGATGCAACTTTGTTCTATGACACACAATAGTGTGCCTGGAACTGTTGGTGTCCACTACACTGTGGTCATTGTACTAGCGTCTCTTTAATTGAACATTGGACAACAACAACAACAACAACAAAAAATCCCTCACTGAAGATAACTGCACCAGTTAAATATTATCAAATTTCAATGCCAGTCTAGTTAGTGTGGAAAGCTTTAACTTTAGAAACAATATATTAATGTAAACCCAAGTAAATTACAGACTGGTATTTGAGAGAGAAACGTATCAACAAGCCTTGCTGGCTTGGCTGTCAGAGTAATGAATCCATATGACACAGAGGTATGAATAAAGGTCTTAGGACTGATCTGGGATCAGACAGCTCCTGAGTGTTGTCAGAAGCAACAGTGGCTCGGGTAACCCGCTAACTTCTAAATTAGTTATCTGCAAACAAACACATTTCTGCACAGTCTGATTCAGCACAGATGAGCAGCAACTTCTCCTATCGACTTCCGTTTACTAATTCACATGCAAAAAAAAAAACAAAAAACAAAAAAAACAACAAAAAAAAGGTTTTACTTTGCTAACAATGGACGTAAAATAAAGTATAGAGAGCATGCTAACCGCTTATTATTCCCATTTTCACAAAGGTCTAAAGCGAAGCCAGACAGTGAATCGTATGTTCCTCAGATGGTGATAATAAACATGTTGGTTACTCAGACTGACAATGAAGCCAAAAAAAGGGAAAAAAAGAGGGGAAAAAAACCCTGGCAGCATAGTGTGTGCACAGCCTGACACTTGCTTCATTTGTAGCAATGCTAGCAGAATTGTTTGCAAAGCTACTAAAACATGACAGTAAAGCCACAACACATACACACATGGGGAGGACCTTATCTCGTACTAACGTGTCTTTGACCAGGACCAACTAGCATATAGTAAATGGAAGCAGCAGAACACACGGTTATAAATACACCTCAAACCGACACGGACCCGAGCAACGTTACTTATCTCAAGTTTAATAAAGCGGCTCTAAACATTGCACACAAACTAGCGGTTAGCTAGCAGACTAGCTAGCTAGCTACGCCCTTACGCAGTCCCCAAAGAGATTAGGCAGAAACTTTTCCCAGTCACAGCAGGACTAAACTTCCAAAAAATGAGGGACAAGAAGCGAGGTAAGCTAGCGTTTCTCCCAGGCTAGTTGCACAAACACTGCCGAAATGTCCCCGAGTGGAACAGGCAGGGAACATGAGGCGTTTGCTGCCGTTAGATTAGAGTTGTAAGACAGTGTTACCTGAGTAAGAGACAGAGTGGCAGCCATAGTGTTTCTGTTTCTCACTGCTTTCATGCTGCGCTGCGGCCAGACACAGACAGAGGCCGCTGAAAAACATGGCACTGGAACCAGCGACGAGGATCCTTTCTAAGACTGGAGAGCGCCGGGCCAACAGCATCCGGTAACCGCCGACGATGTAGTCACAATAACCAGGGTAGGAGGTGGTACGTGTGAAACAGTGGCGATTCACAAGGCTGTAGCAAGGACGCCGAGGCTGCCGAGCCCCCCTCCACCTCCACCTGTGTTATTAATGATTTTCACACCATGTATTTTGGTTATCATAATTTATTTATATTCCCCCTTTTAAAAATTCCCGTTTTTTAAAGTATGTTCATAGTTTACATTTAATGCATATTTTTTAAAAACTTTTTGTTCATATATTTTTCAATATAATCGTTCATTAAAAAAAACCTCACATGTTAAGTTAAACATGTATATTTAAAAGTATCATTATTCTGGGTTGTATGATCATAAAGTGGATATTTAAAACTGTATTGCAGATGAATATCGGGATGTCAGTTTTTGGCCTCCTTTACTTATTAATAACCAGCCCTGAAAAAACAATACTGGTGGGTCTCTTCTCTGCAGTTACATCTGGGTCCCCTCCTATCCAGAACCACGATGAGAGCGCGGAACACTTGCCTTGATGGACAGTGTCCTTCAGCCAATCAGCCTAAAAAGATACAATGCCAAATTCTGTTGCATGAAAATCTACTTGATCCACAGAGTCTTTGTCTTTGCAATGTGTTCACCTGTCCTTTTTACCTGTTTTGTCTGTCAGTATTTCTCTCATTAATAGGAATGAACAGACAGTTTAGCCCAGCTGTCAGTTTGCATCTAAGTCGGTAGAGGGGCAGCGGTTTGGCCCAAGAAGGAGCCAACTACAAATTCAGGACAGATCCTTTTTACTTATTGAAAAATGTCATTTTATTGCTCCAAAATTGGCTGAGATCTGCATTCTCTCCACTCTCCAAGTTCGCTCCTGTCAGCACAATTTGATTATGCATTGAAACTACTGGGCTGATTCTCACGGAATGAATAGAGCGTATTGGCCAAGAGGGAAAATAAAAACTATGTTAAAAAAATTGCACCATTTGTAATTAAAATGTTGTTTTTACACTGGCCTATAAAGGTCTTCTTATGGGTTTTTACAGTGAAAATTAAGACACAACTTGGTAAACATAGTAAGTAAGTAACAAGCAATGTTAGATAAATGAAGTGAAGTCATTAATGAATTCACTTATGAGATACAATGTATGTCATAAATTTATCCATTTACTGCAGAGTAGCTGAGCAATTGTGCTTTTCACCGCAGTATTGCACTTTATTAGAAGTGAACGAAGCAGACCTTCATCAGAGCACACGAGGTTCACCAATGGACAGGAAGGTAAAAAAGCACTCTGATGCCAAACATTGGCCAATAACTACTGTTGACTCAAAAGAGCAGGAACAAATCAGAGAGGGAACTCAGCAGCTGCCCAGGGCCTCCAGTCACAAGGGGCCCCCCGAACTCATGAAATGTTTGATTTATTGATCATCTGCTCCGGTCCCTGCAAATCAACAATGTCCCCTTCAATGTACAGTATTCAACAAGAGTGATGAGCGGCAGGACAGTCCAAGTCATGTGCATACTTGAAAACAAGAATAAAGTACATGAAAGAAGAGGCCTCACAGCATCCAGGATATGTGATGACTCAGTAAAAATAAAGTGTGTGTGTGTCTGTGTGTGTCTGTGTGTGTGTGTGTGTGGGGGGGGGGGGTTCATCCTTTTTTGCTCAGGGTTTGCAGAGATGTGGGTCAAAGTCTCACGCTGTGGATGACCTCTCCACAGGAAAGAAGAACAAGAAGATGGAGCCCTGTCACGTTGGGATTATTTTCTATTCAGTGTTGAAGTTTGCTTCATGCTGCTGGTAGAGTTGAATCACACAAACTTGCAGGAACGACGTGAAGTCCATTGATATGTGGAGCACGTGAGGGTTTTTTCTCTGGGTGGTAAATTAATGTTTTTTTAAGCTTGAACAAATGATCACATAGTTGTTTATATCCTGATACAGCTGAGGCTGCGTAGGAAAAGAACCTTCTTGATTTGTGTTCTATTTATTTATTCTACGCCCAGTTATTATCTTGAAATATAGGTGAATCTTTTCTCTTACTCTCGATTGGTATAATGCTGCGTGTATAGAGCCCCCTAGTGGACAAACAGCTAATGCTATTTAAAATTTGTTAACATCAGCACTCAGACAAAAATGTTCAAGAAAAAATTAAATTAAAAATCCCAAGTGCACTCAGTTAGCTTTACTTTTGTTTCAGCAAATATGAGTTGTGACAAGATAACTTAGCTTGTTCTGTGTATATCGTATTTTATCAAAATTAATTGTTAAAAAAGAAAAAATCCTGCAGACATTTTGAATGAGCCGGTGGCTTTGAGAGTGTACCAAGTGTATGTGTTGTAGAATTCAAGGACTGAGTCACCCAATGAACCACAAAGGACTTTTATTCTGAGGAAAAATACTGCAAATAACTGTTGTGATGTTAAAGCCTTTTATTTTGAAGCCATTAAAAAATACATCAGAAATTATTTTTTTCATGGCAAGGAGTTTGATTTTGATAACAATATACTTTAGCCAAAGTAAATTTTCTTACTGTCAGAAACTTTTATTCTCAATCTTTAAGAAAACATAAATTCAGTTAATCACAGGGAAGACTATTTTGAAGGCAAACTATTGTTGCAGAAGCAGGTTCCATTTTGAAGGTACAAATACTGAATATTTATTTTTTTTCTATTTTGAAGGGAAACCACACCAGAAAAAAAGTTTTTATTATTTTTAAGACCTTTCTTTTGAAGGCATGAAAAGAATCTACCAAAAATAAATTTCCTAATGACTGAGGCTTTTATTTCGAAGGCAAAATATTGTAGTGAAAATGAGTTCCTTTGATTTGACCTTGCAAGATAATATTGTGTGTCTATACAGCATATTGAACTCAAGCACTCTTTTTGTATGTTGCAGTTTATTTGTGTTTTCCTGATTCCGATTCTGCCTGAAGGTTACCTGCACTGTCATGGACGCATGTTACAAAATACATATTATAACTGAAACATGTTTATTTGTTGTTAAAAAACACACACACACACACATACAATGGGACAAGTGAGGGCACCCCCGCGCTCGATAAAACAAATCACCATCAAGCTAAAAGTAACATTAAATAACCAAAGAAACTGAGAAGTCATTTTCTTCTGGTTGTTTTTATTGGACAGAACCACTGTCTTTTCTTTTAACACAGCAACATGAAAATCTTCTCACTTCAAGTCACTACTATTAGTACAAAATGTGTCTTTTACAAAAGGATCAACTCTCAGTCTCTTTGGGACAGCCGTGCAGAGATATTGGCATCCGACTTGAGGGAACCGGTTGTGTACACCAACGATGAGTAAACCTAAACGTGTGAATGCGTACCAAACGAACAGCAGCTATCCTGCAACTGGAGTGCTCCTACATCTACGCTTCAGACGTCTATTTAGACACACAATATTATGTGCACTGACACGAAAAAACATGTTAACTGTACAGTACAAAAGATTTAATCTCAAACAACCCCCCTCCTACGAACCGTGTTTTGAATAAGTGGGCCAATAGTTTCAACCTACTCAAAACGCCTCATGCCACGAACCCTCAACAGAATCAGAGATTTGAAGATGACAGCGCAACATTTCAACCCCTTCGTGGCTTTTAAGAGGGCCAAGAACGAGATTATGAGACAGATTAACAAAATATGAAATAAAAAAACAAACAAAACAGATTAATAAGACAAACAAAAACACATGAGGTAACCAAAATATCTTCTCGGTAGCTTTTTATGTCTCTCAATTATATAACATTTCATCACAACCAAGATTTTGGCAGAACATAAATGATGAGTCACATTTTTGTATTGGGTTTAAACTTCAAATTTTTTTTAGTTTCTGGTCCTAACATTCATGATGACATCTTCATTTCCATTCTGATTTACTCTTCCTTATTTAATAATGACAATATTTATAATAATAATCATAATAATAATAACATAGTAGTAGTAGTATTAGCAAATGAACCGATCGCCCCTTTTCACCTCTGCCTTTGCTTTGTAAACAAACCCCTCCCACCCGCCCCGCCCCAAGGTGTCAGTCATGAGGGTCTTTCTTCTCCAGCCTCATTCCTCTGGGTCACCAGAACACACACACACACACACACACACACACACACACACACGCGCGCGCACACACACGCACGCACGCCCGCACGCCCACCCACACGCACAGTCAGGTGCTTAAGCAGTTCCTGTAGGGAGTTTATAACTCATCCTTGGGCTTAGATTCTGTGTCTTCATCCTCCTCCTCTTCTTCCTCTTCATGCTCTTCTTCCTCCTCTTCCTCTTCCTCCTCCTCTTCATCCTTCTCCTCCTCCTCCTCCTCTTCTTCTGCCTCATCTCCTCTCTGCTTGTCCTCTTCCTCGCGCTTCTTTCTCTCCTCCTCCTCTTGGCTTTCTTTCATCTTTTTCTCTGCATCCTGAAGGGGAAGAAAATGGAGGGAAGTGATCCATCGAGCACTTCAGGAACAGCAGTTGTGCTCAGAACAGAAAAGAAAGAGGGCAAGTTCACCCAGAAGAACTGAAAACTGACCTTTGTTTTTCCCCATGTGTCATTGCCTACTTCCTCTGCCATGTTTGGGTCATTAGTGATGAGGAAGTTGTCAAAGATGGTACCAGACTTCACCTGCATCAATCAGAACAGCAACAGTCATGTGATCAGGAATGCTTCATGCAAACAAAACCAATAAGATAAAGATGTCTTTAAAGCCTCTTTCCCACAGGCAGAGGAACCTGCTGGCACGCATCAGCAGTCACTCCCCGGTCACATGACCGCACACAGTATTTATCAGATCCGGCTCCAATCAGCATCACTGTTGACACAAAACCTGGATGAACATGATCATTTGTGGCCCGCCTCCGGTAAGATTCGATGACACGTGTCCTCAAACGTCATTAAGCATCCGCTAAATACACTGTTACTGCACCTCCGGGTTGCTCTTGGTGGCCAATATTAGATTTAAGGGTTTGACAAATGTTTAAGAAACAAAGACAAAGTTATTTATTCAAATTCCTAATGTTTACATGTATTCCTCAGTCCATACATGAATATGCTATCACCCTGTTTTTATACTACTGTTGACTCTGGTAAATATCGGCATCTGAAAGAAAACTGCATTATGCATCCTTGTTGGTTTAACCTTTTTACCAGCAATTTTGATACATTTTGATGTGACGTCCAAGAAAAGTAAGAAAAAACAAAAAAACGCTGAGTGTGCGTAGCTATGTGCAGTGGAAGAGTGGGATGTGAAAAAAGGACGAACTATGGGAACAAAACAGAGGATACTAACTGAACTGTGCCACCACAAACCTAAAAATGTTAGTAAAATGCATCCATTCTCAGCTGGGTACAATTGAAAACAGGTCTACTGTCACTCGCATCCACGAACTCTCGATGAAACATGAGACATCTACATCTCACCTGCCACAGGTCCAGACCAATCACACCGATGCTGTCGTATTTGTAGATCTCAGGATCGGCTGTGTACTCCGGGTTGTCAATCTCAGGATGGATCCACTTGCCCTTGTAGGCGGGGTTGTTGATCTCTCTGGGCTTCCACTCACCCTAGAGACACACAAAACACTCAGTGACGGAAACATTTCACACAGAACGGACCCACTCAGATCAAGTACCACAAAATAAAGGTTGAGCTGCATTGCAAGCTTGACAAAGCGTATGAAGAGCGATACCTTGTATTCTGGGTTAGTAACCATCGGAGGCTCCCACTCTCCATCCATCTCGTCGTCCCAGTCATCGGGCTTCTTGGCATCAGGATCTGGGATGTTTTCAGGCTTGTCCCAGTCCTGTCAAGCAAAGAGGAAGCATGATGACACATTCAGTGACCAGACGTTTCAGGCGACGCACAAACATAGTTCATAAAAATAGGGATGGAAAATAAATTACAAAAACAAACCAAAAGACAAAGATCTTTGATCACTCCAGCAGACTGACCTCTGGCTTCTTGTCGTCAGGGTCTGGGATCTTCTCCCGGTCATCCCAGTCCTCTGGCTTTTTTGCTTCAGGGTCCTTAATCTTTTTTGGAGGCAAGAAGTCCCAGTCGTCTTCCAGATTGCCTGATTCGACCTTCTTATTGTCGATCTTCACCTCGTATGTGTTGTCAGGGTTGACGACCAGCGTGTACAAGTGAGAGTACTCGTCATCCTGCGGGACCGAAAAGACGTTCACAGCTACAAACCATCGGCATCTGTTGTTATCGAGTACTGAGTAGGTCTCTCCACACCTATCTGGTCAAAGCAGATTGCTGGTCATGTACTCCCACAGTCTCCCACATTGCTGTCTGTTAAAAGCCAGCTGTGTGTATGCGTGTGTTTGTGTGTGTCTTTTGTTGTTACACAAGTATAACTGACAGATTTAATCAGTAATTTGTGCTGCTAGGGGTCTCTCATCAAAACAATAACAGAAGATGGGGGTTTGGTGACAATGTGAAGTAGCACTGGATCACACAAGTTGTTTTCTTCATTGATTAATAACCTTCAATGGCGATTAGGGTCACTGTAACTGATAATAGTGCAATTCTGTGGTCCGTGATATTTTTAGCTAACGTAATGTGCTGAGTTACGTCATAGGGTAGCACAGAGTTGTTATCTGCGGTAACATGTTTTGCCGTTTTAATGAGGAAATGCTACATATTATATCTTCAATTAATGCCTTCATAAAGCTGTTAAGGCTTTTATGGTGAGAAAGAAAACAGCTCTTCTCTTTAAGAAGAGCACACATCTTAGAATCAATAATCAGCATGTCAATACCGGAAAAAAAACAAACAAAAAAGAGACTGCTAAACTCACCTTGCATCGGATGTCCTTGTTAATCAAATGGTTCTTGCCTTTGTAGTTGAAGATCACGTGAACTTTCTTCGTGCCGGGACCACAAATATCAGGACCTGAACGGGACCACACACAAGGAGATTTACGTGAAATCGAGAGTAGAAACAGAGCGAAACACAATGAGCCATGAGTTGCTACACTCTAGTTTCCATCAAAAGTCTGGCATGTCTACTTATCCAACCAGTTCAGTAGGAACAGGCGGTTTGAGCTTCCCTTGAGTCACAGCAGAAGGAGCCCCGCTCATGTCTCTGATGGTCATTATTCCCCCTGCAGCTCTCATCTACCAATATCCTACTGTTGTTTCACCTCATAAGCCTACATGTCAACTCTGTTGTATTTTTACTAAATGTCTTCTTCCGTCACTTGTTTTGCATTTTAATGTATGTTTAACTGATCATTGCAATGGTGTCTTTTACTCCTTCTTGAATTTTGTATTTCGATTTTGTAAGGTGATGTAAGGTGACCTCGAGTGTCATGACAGACACGTTTAAATAAAAATGCATTTATGACAAGTCAGTGTCTGAAGTGTCTGGACCCAGACAACAAAATATTTTTAAAAATGGGGCCAATTCATGACCACCATGCAGTTTATGAGTCATAAGAATTACTTGAATACTTAAATTAAAAACAACAACAACATAAAAATGCATTCCCATTCTAGGGCTGAGCACTTTGCAAATCTGATTACGTTTATTTGGACACTTACTGGAATTTTCTTGTGAATGGAAACTTTTGCAATACATTTTAACGAAGACAATATAAACATGGCTAATTCACAGTCTTTACAGGACCAGATGTTCCCTTACATCTGGAGAATATAATTTGCTGGCCGGGCTATTTCCCCAGTACCACAGTGCTTCACTTATGTTGCAACACATTTGGACCTCCATCAAAAAACTGCAGCTTCTGTCATTTGGATCCTGCACTTAACCATGTTGCTACTTCTAACTTCAGTAACGATCCACACTTACCAAACATGATGTTATAGACGGAGTCTCCGTGCATGTCGTCCTGGTTGAGGTCAGAGGGGAACAGTTTAATGTAGCCCCCACCACAATCGATGCTCTGCTCATGTTTCACAGTGAACTGGATGACTAAAGGCTGACCCTGGTTACTGAAGTCATCAAATCGGGAGGACAGGGCGTAGAAGCGGGCGTCCTCGCTGGTCTGCAGACCTGCAGGAAATTCACTCGTAGTTTCTTTAAAACCGTAGAGGTCATTTGGAAGGTGTGAGACTGATCAAGTCTTGTTTTGTGATGATGATGATGATGCAACGTTGAGGAAAATACTGGAGCTGCTCTGTAGACACATGGAGTGGGCCATGTTTTCCTCATTCACAATTCTAAGCCATGCCTTCATATAAGAAGATTATCTCAAACAATTTCTCAGTGAGCCCAGTGAGTCAGTAGGTGTTTGTCTCGTGTCTGAAGTGCACTTCCACAGCTGCCCATCAACTCGTTTAGGGAAGGAGCTGCACTGTATGAGTAACTTACAAGGATTTTTTCCTTGGTTTACAGGTTAAGGAATACTTCCTTCGATATAGAATAAGAGGGGTTAATGAGAGGTCAATACAGAACGAGTATTACACCAAAAACTTTCTGCAAGTTAAATGTGTGGCACAGGCAGGAGTGTTTAACATCACCTCCCCACTCACCTTTATCTTTCTCTGCATCACCGTAGAACTTTCCTGCACTCAGGACAAATTTGCCGTAGTCAGACTTGTGCTTGGATTCCCCCCAGCGACTCTTCCAGGCATCTGTTCAACAACGATAAAAAAAAGTTTAGCTAGAAAACAGACTCACGCTGTTAATCCACCAGTATGCATCAGTGTAAGTGCAGCTGGAGTGTGAGAAGCTGCAGGGCATGCATTATTGTGGCTACCTTTATTATCTACATGCTGTTTGACATTAGGATGGAGGAACAGGAAGGGTCAGTTGGTGGAGGAGGGCTACAGTGGATAACTGGGGAGGGGTGTGCAGAAGGGGGATGGGGAGGCAGACTGGGTTCGATCATGGAGGAGGGATGTCAAAGGATCAATGTTGTTGACATATATTAAGTGCATCTATTTAAAAAAAAAAAAAAAAGAAGAAGAAGCCATGAGTAGCTAATGCATCGGAAAAATAGAGATAAAATCACAAGCTGCAGTGAATAAAAGGATTCAGGATCTGAACATGAAGAATATGCCACCGCTTTTTGCTGCCATGCAGTAATTACATGCAGTAAAATCTCGATAAAATTACAGGCTGAACAAATCAGAACAAAAGAGTTAATGAATGAAGATATGGTTCTGGTAAAGGTCCTCACCCCCGTCTTCAAATTGCTCTCGGAAATACACAGTGGACTCGGCCAGTGCAGACACGGCCGACACGGCTAACAGAAGCAGTGACAGGGCTGTCATTGTGACGAAAGCAGCCTGTCGGGTAGACTAAACTAACAACAGATAATAATGATAATATAGGAATAATAAGTCTATATTCTGTCTCCTCCGTGAACCAGGCGTTGTCCCGGTGCTGGTACAGTAAGCTAATTGCCGTTGCTCGCCTCTCGGCTCGGAACAGATGTCTGAATCTTACTGGTTGTCGGCGCCGGACCTCATTCAGGAAGCGCTGTTGCTCTCAGCCAATCAGAAGAGAGGATTCGCCGACGAGGACTCGCTTTAGCCAGTAGACACAGACCACGCGTTTACACGCCTAAGGAAGCAATATTTGCCGCGACCGTGGGTGAATCATGGAAAAAATATTAAGATAAATATGGAAACAGGAATAAATATAAATAAACTAGAAGGTCACACAGATCTGCCAAAGCAGCCACTCTTCTATTTTGTCTTAAAATACACAAATAACACCGCCATACATTATCTTTTTATGACTTTAGAGACCCTATTGTGACAGTTGCAGGGTTAAAGCCCTGTAATTCATCTACCACAATAAATCTAATGACATTGATCCAATTTTTTTACTCAGAATCGGTGTTATGTCGAATTGTGTTTCCCTGTCAATATGTATTTCCCCTTACCTTAACCTGCAACCAATCCTAACCATAACCTGACACCAAGTTAAAATATCAGGTCGAATTTACTTAATGTACCAATGAGATTAGGTTAACAGAGGGTAACCCAATCAGCTAGGCCACAAAGTTTGGCATAAAACCCACACTACCCATTACATAATATATTCTGTACATCTCAAATATCTTCATAAAGCATCCTTGAAAAAAAATTTCCTGAGAAAATCAATAAAATGGTTAAAAAAAAAAGAAAAAAGAATGAGACTGACTCTCGCCCCTGATCCGGATCAGACACTGTCCCTGTATTTAACTCAGACATATTTGTTTATGGGAAGCCATTTATCAAACAATAATTGAAAGATTCCTTAAGAGAGAAAATAATTATTTGCACCCCAAATATGTCCGACTTTTAAGGTGTAGGAGTTTTGAATTGACCAATACATCACAATACCTCATTAATAAAAAGGTAGTATTTTATAATAAGGGCAGATTAAAAATAGTTTCTTCATTCCTAGTTAAGAGAGCTGGGTACACATTAATTAAGCAAAGTCAACCATTATCTTACGATCAGTTTTGTAAATCCATCTTTGTTATATTTCAGTTAACATGGAACATTGATTACTCAACATACCTGTTAATTTCACATTTACTAATCGTTGTGAAAGCACCCCAGTTAAGTGTTAACAATCAAACGATATGGAATGTTAATTATATGTTTAAGTAAAGTATTCCCACTCAATAATTCCATGACATGAACGACAATGTAGGTTGAAAGTGGATTTTTATTTTCTCAGAATCACATCTGACATTATTCCTTTCCATGATCATCTATCCAGCCCACAATCTGACCTCAGATCTGTAAGTGTATGTGAGAGTGAAGATGTTGAGATAAAGCAAGTCAGTGGAATAAAAACTATCACCCAAATATATAAATATATCATAATATATTAAAAAAAAGGTTGACGATATCAGACATTTCGTGAGTTTATACGAATCACTAAAATTACTGGGAAGAATAAAATTCCGCAATTAAAACATACATTAAACATATTTACAAAAATTTGCTTTTCACACCTGGTGTCTTGTGTTTTCTTGTAACAATTTCGAGTAACATTTGTACCACAGTCCATCCCTACAACTATGAAACATTTTCTACTGTTCACACCACAATACTCAAAGTTGATGTGCGCACGTACACAGAAATGCCATGAAAATGATCCGGTACACCAAGATGCTCAAATGTGGTAATGGTGTCCATAAATAACCAGTGCTAATATAAGCATGAATGCCTCACATTAATTCTGGCCTCAAGATATAAACAAGCAGTGCAACATGGCTGATGTAAACAGATATAAATGGTGTGATGGATCCCTTTACAACCACTGGTAACTTCTTCTTGGATTCTTCATCAGGCAGGGGAAGAAGAGGAGCCACACGCTACGTGACCATCGATCACTGCCTCCCCCTCCAACACTGGATCTGCCCTGCAGTCTGGCCTTCTCAGGGGGACCTGGACGGACACGTGTGGTGTCTGTGAGGGCGGGAGGAGGTGGAGCCGAGCAGCGAGAACACAGCCCCACCGTGGCTCTGTACGCAGATGGGCTGGGAATGATCTCACACCTCCTCCAGGTCTCTCCCTCCGTCTTCCTCTTTATTTCTAAGGGAGGAAGAAGTTGATCCGCTGGGGAATAGACTTGCATCCCTGGGCAGAGAACAGTCTCTCCTCTTTGGGTACATACAGCATGGCCTTGGCCACCTCATCAAGCGTAGCTTCATCTGTCTCCAGACCTCTGGCGGTGTAGGCGTCCCGGGCACAGAGCTTGACGTGACGGTACTCCAGAGGAAGGAAGGGCACAAAGAAGTCAATCAGGTGCCCAGACATCAGCTCGCTCTGGGCAAAACCACCTGAAAAATGGAAATATGTCACTACAGAAAATATGGGACTTTCAGCCCTCAATTTAGTCTTACAGACAGTATCTAAAGCCTGACCGCTAATCGCAACTTCTTGCTCCTGACATTGATTGAGTACCTCTGTTAACATTAAAGCCTAAGTGACAGTAATTAAGAACACAACAGATGCCAGGAGAAGCAAAGAGTAACAAATATCCATCAGGATTTGCTAAATGTCTTCAAGAATAGAAGAAATGCTAAAAAAAAAAAATCCTTAACTATGTAACAACGAATGTATGCAATAGAGCATTTCATGAATAAGGCCCAACGTCTTGTCAAAATTTAAGAATCACACCATTTGCTGTACTGTGACAGATTGCTGCAGTGGCATGATCAGACAGAATCAATACTACAGTGTGCAAGTTCTCTGTGCAGCCGGGTCGTTTAACCTCATTCAATCAGATGAGAAATAGTGAAAGAAATTGGTCCTCACTAATGACATCACTCAGGAAAAATGTGCTCTTGGACATGAGGAGTTTTTGATGTCTTACAGAGAGAAAAGCCTGGTGACTGCGTGATGTCGAAGTGACGCAAGGTCTGGAAACCACCAGGCACTTAGCGAACACAGCTGCCTACCTTGAGACTCCATGGTTTCAGCCCGTAGCCGATGCTCCAGGTCTTCCATCCCAATGTCCTCTCGATTCTGACCCGAGTGCCAGAAATCCAGCGCTACATCGTTGATTGTTGCGCCTCCAATATTACTGCAGAGGTGGATACCGCAAAAACAGTCATGTACCGTTAGGAGGAAAGTGTTTTTAGCTGAAGAAGTGGAGGTAGACTGTCAGGTTGTTGTTTTTTTAAACATCCCCCTGTATTTTTTGGTCTTTGTTGTCAGAATCTTGCAAAAACTGCAAAAATACCTATCTACTCTCCCTTCTATTGTTGATACAATTTGATTTTACACAACTGAGTATAGTTTTGGGCACAGCTGTAAAAAAAAAAATTAAAAAAATCACGTTACATATTGTTTTCAATACAAATATTGATTATACTAAAAGAACTGAACTAATTAGAGACGTGCATTTACGCATTAAGTAAATTTAAGTCTGATTTGTGTGATAGCATTGGATGTGAGTGATGGTGGTCCTCTCATCGTACAGTGAGATGTGCAGTTCTACACTGGAGTGAGCAGATTATACATCGGTAGAAATCTGACATTAGTAATTGAACACGTGAGAAAATCCATTAGGAGGAGTGATGGAGTCAGAGGGAGGAACATCCTTCATCAGAGAGGAGCGATACTTTAACAACACCTGAACCAACCTGAGGAAGAGGAAGATGGCTCTGCGGTAATTGACCCCATCCACGTTGTCATAGTGATCCATGTAGGGTTTGATGGCATCAATGAGTCCCGGATGGAGCTTCTCAGCCTCATCGAAGATGAACAGGGTCTGAGGGCATCGGAGCACCATATCCCGGATTGCCTCTCTCAGCTGGCCCTGGAGAGAGACGAGGAGACCACGATGTCAAAAAAACACAAATATCTGGAGTTTTTACCTTAAGATTTCCAATCCAACTCTAATCCTTCTTATTAGAGGTTAATTTTTCTATTCAATATCAAGTTTGATTTCTAAAACCTTCTGGCAACATGTCGCCACAGCAGAGGCGTTCAGAAATCAGAGTCCACGTTTACAAATTCTGCAAACTGTGATAAAGGTTATCCTGCTTTCTTTATCCTGTTAAATCTGGATTAATCTGCAATCTGTAATAATACTGTGTAAACATCATTATGAAATCTGATGCAGCCTACTTGGGAAAACGCCAGGTTCCAAAAGCTTTCAATGTTTGATTTGACGTAAGATGAGCAAGTAGAGGCCTGGAAAGCTCTGCCAGCAGTACTCAGGCTCTGCCAACAGAGAGCCGTGAGCTCCTACCTTGTACGTGTCCACCAGCCTGGCGTGTGGGAAGTGGAACGGGGCGATGAACAGGCGGACACATTCACTCTTCACCCCTTCCCGGTAAAGGTTATCGGCAATCATACGAGCCACAAAGTTCTTTCCTGTGCCAGACCAGCCGTGGAAGGAGAGCGTCAGAGGCTTGTTGGACTCTGGGTTATTGATGAAACCCTGGATGGCTTTCAGAACCACAGACTGGGCCAGGTGCTGCCCGTGGAGCTTGGTCTGAAGGTCCCTCGCCAGACCTAAGAATGTGAGCAAGGACAGAGTACAGGCTTCGAATTGATGGCGCAGGATCATCCGAGCAATGACACTGTAGCAACATGTCTCATTAAAATATTAATGAAAAACTTCGTGAAAAATGAAAATTCCTTTTAGGTCTCAAGAGAGGAAACAATTGGAGCTTTCATATTTGTTAAAAAGCTGATGGGTTTATGGGTTTAATGAATAGCAGCACTAAGATGGAAATGTCTCAGCTACAACCAAGAGTCTAAATGGAGTGTTACAAATGAAAAGAAACCGACACATCCAGACACTAAAATTCCTTCTTTTGTCCATCCAACAATCCAAAATTGTAACATTTTTGCTCTCATTGGACTAATTGATTGTTTCAACTCTAAATATGAAATGTGAGAACTATGAATTGCATTCTGATTCTGTTGTCCATTCATCTCAGCTTCACCTCTGATTTAAACGATTACGCTCAATTTGCAAGTTTACCTCCCTGGACAATAATCCTCATTTTGGATTAAATTTGTTAAAGTAAAAAATAAAATAAAATAAAAAAAATTTTATATATTTTTTTACAATCGTGCATTCAGAGGATTTAGAGGACATTGATGGTTTTGTGATACCCACCCCTGCTGTTTCAACTCTCCATATACAATAGCGAGTACAGTGTTATGTCCAGGGAGAACATTCCTGGTTGCTAGTTTCCAGGTGAGTGTGGTACCTGTGATGTTGTTGGTGATCCTGCAGTCTCCGGACTCACAGCACTGGCCCAGGCTGCAGTACCACTGGTACATCAGGCTCATGTAATCCTGAGGAATCCCGCCCCACAGGTCCCGGGTAGGGACTGTTCACACCATCAGCAAGGACAACAACGCGGGTTGTAAGTGTGATGTATTCATGCTAGCATCCTTCATTGTGAGATAATCGCCATTAGCGGAGCCTCTTACCTTGCTGTGTGGCGTCGTCCTGGTGGGGCTGACACTCCCCCTCCCATATGTTACAATAAATATAATTAAAATAGTAAGTAGACGCGTTGGAAATGCTGTCGAACTGGAAGAAGTCGGCCTCCGCTGCGGACAGAGCCAGCAGCACAGGCAGCAACCGCCGCACACACATCGGTGAAGAGGCTGGCGAGAGACGGGCACGACGAGACTGGACACCGCGTCCTGACGCTGGACTCCCATTAATTTGGACCTGGCGGTCTGCACCGAGACGATAATTCCTTTCACTACTACGGCGCTGGAGGGGGAGCGCTTGTTTTTAAGGACGGGAGGGCGGCCGCGGCTACGTAGCTCCGCCCGTCTGGACGGCTGACAGCTGCCTGCCCG
Source organism: Aulostomus chinensis (assembly GCF_037954235.1). Lineage (NCBI taxonomy): Eukaryota > Metazoa > Chordata > Actinopteri > Syngnathiformes > Aulostomidae > Aulostomus > Aulostomus chinensis. Next base: position 14,269,920 of record NC_141333.1, on the reverse strand, counting down.
AGGTGCCTTCATTTAGGGACTTATGCATAATTCTACCGTGTACGGGGCATTTCAGCAGCGTTTCTCGGTATGTGGTCATAGAACGCGTGTTCATGTCATTACATAATACCGGAACAGCTGGCTCATTAAATATAGCCTAACTTCCGGTAAATGCTGACGTCATCGGCCTCCCATTTCTCCAGTTTATAAAATCTCCATGTAAACCTACAGTACCAGGGTCTCACTCGATGCCCCGCTTCAATCTCATGTACCATGAAACATTAGACATGGTTTAAACCTCATTTATGACCATTAAGACATGTACTTTCAAGCCATTTTATTTGCCACAGTAAAACACCGGCATTTGTGAAACATTATCGGTTAACATGAGTTGAAAAGTGAACAGCTGCTTGTTTTGGACCAGGCTGCCGGTGTAATAAGGAAATGCTTCTGACAATAACCCAGCAGGACAGCAGACAGCCAACCTCAGATGTTCAGTTTCCGCAGCTCCTTTGGAGGAAAACAAAAACACACATTCCATTAAACCCGGAAATCCAAGAAGGGGATGAGAATACTGCTTTTCACAGCCACATGCTCAGACAAAGTTGGAACGGTAAGGGTTATAATCAACAACAATCATTTGGCAGAATCTTATCATCACTGGCAGAGTGGCACTAAACCTCGAGTTCTACAATTAAAAATCACTGAAGTTTAAAAACGTACTTGCAATTCTGTGAGCGATGCAGCCACCGATGGCCTGACAGGAAAGATGAGAAAACCCTTATTACAAGCAATTACTGGCAGAGTCTGGCTCTGACGCGGCTGGGTTACTCAGTAACAAGTTATCCACATTGTAGTTCAGGTCAGACATTTGTTTAGACATCACCGAACCCCTGACAGTGCCGCTGTAGAATGGCATCACTCATTCTCACCTGGGCGTCACTCATCCTACTGGCAGCTTCTCATGTGAATCGCAACCTGAAGACGAGGACAAGCAGCAAGTCAAAAGTGCAAATCAGCTACTCAGGTCAAAAATAATCCTCAGTGACCAGGTCAGCTAGAGCTAATATACAGACTCCACAGTTCATCGTCAGCCTTCGTCTATCATCACACAGGTCAGGGCACAGGGATGCACTACAGTCCCAGAGGACACATGCAGCTCAGACCCAGGTGAAGGCTGATGAGGCTCATCAATAGATCACACCTCCATGTGTATCCTCACTACTAAATTTACAAGTTTTAGGGGAAAATACTGAGCTGTTCAGTACTGCACACCTGGGTCTAAGCCACTTTCATATTTTGAAACTCACCTCTTCACATCTGTTCATTCCACCTGGCAGCAACAAGCCTGCTTCCTCTGCAAAGTCAAAAATAGTTCAATACATTGCCATGGTCATGGTGGTTCCTGTCTTTTAACGCTACAGATCAGAATAGATGACCAATTTTCCTCAAACAGATCAGCGACCTGATTCAAATTCATCACATCTGAGCGATCTTAGCTGCATCGGCACGACTTTAACACGACTCTCACCATGACGGGAGTGAAGACGCTCTGGTGGCAGGTCCATGTGTCTGAGGGACGACAGGAGATACTCATTAACATTATGGTCCTTTGAGTTTGCGGCGTTGGAATCAATTTCCTTGACACATCAGCTAGGAGCGAAAGACAATCCGTATTCTTCACAGTTTCATCTGCTGAACTATGCGGTCATCACTGCATCAAGCACCATTATAGAGCTGCAGCCCTGACGTAGCAACTCACCTCCCGTCTTCTTCCACACATTTGGTTCTATAAAATAGAACAAAAAAGGGGGGGGGGGGGACAGGTTAGAATCTTTTCAGGAAAGTAGTGATCCTGCAGGTAAGAGAGGTCAATGCATCAGTTAGGAGCGAAAGACATTTTTCTTCGTCACAGTTATCTGCTGAACTATGCACTCATCACTGCATCTGACCTTTTTTAACACTGACGGGAGTTTTGATTAGAACTCACCTGCAAGTCATAACCAAGGTTGTCTTGACAGGGTCTTTTGACACGACGAGTCATCTGAAAGTTTGTTTAAAAAAAAAAAAAGAAAAAAAAACACGATTAGTCTGAGCCAGAGTTGTGCAGTCATGCAACCGTTTCTGATCAGCACTGCATCAGAGCAATGTCATCTTTCAGTCTTTTTCAGAGAGATTCCCATTGTTTTAAACAAAAATCATCATTGACAGTTTGCACCTGAGATGCTAGTACTATAAATCAGGGTGTATTACCTGTGATGGGAGTCCAACTGATGATTCACACTCCCAGAACGCACCTGTGGAATGCAACGAAGGACAATTAATCATTGAAATGGTCATCTTCGGCTTCCAGGAATCAACTGGTCCGTGCCTCAGGTATTAATAAATGTGGTTGGCTGTATCGTCATCCATCTTGTCAAGAGTAGCAAATAAAGAGTCATCACAGTAACACGGGGAGATGCAAGGCCGTGCTTCTCTGAGGTGAGGTCTTACATGTCAAAGCAAAGCCACGTCCTTGCACTGGCTAAAATGTTACCCACATTCAGCAGATCAGTGAGTTGTGAAAAACTCCTCAGATCTGAGGGCAGGGAACCAAACTGTACATTTTAAGACGTTTGGGCAGTTGAAATTGTAGCTCCTCATTATGAAATTGCTTTATTTTTGTTCATTGAGCAGCTTTCAGCGGTGGAGAAAACACAAGCATGTAATATTCATGACAACACGTTCACAAATCCTCCAGCACCTCAGAGAAGCAGACTGCCACTGATATCTGGAACCATGAGGACACTAACCAACATCTTCCGACTCCTGTTGCTTCGTGTCTCTCGGGTCCCCGAGACCTGTGGACGGATGAGTACACTTTAATGCTATACTGGTCGTATTAATGGAAAAGCAGGAAGAAGAATGTAAAGTCTCAGCGTAGAATTTCTCAGAAACCACTTCTGTCCACTACTCTTATACTGAATCATCAGAGACTTATAGCCTGATTGAAACTAAATTAAAAAAAAACAAAACAGAACTTACAAGTCAACTATTTGATGTGTTCCAAATCCTGGAGTCATTTTGAGCCTGAAAGAAATGTATAAGGAAAAAAAAACAACCATTAGTTACAGCCACGTCTGACCACGTCTAACGTCAGAGGAGCTAGCACGAGGCAGCTAACGAGAGCTGGTGAAGCTAACGTCCCATGCTATCAGTAATGTTGGCGTTCTTCACAGGTTCTCAGATGTCCCTACCAACACTAGTTTATCATCACACGGACATGGGACATTACTACATGCGGCCAGTTGCTCTGGTGTTAAATGAAGGGATTGGCTGGTTGGCTAAAAGGCAGCACGTGGTGGAGGCCTTCTACCGTTAAGCTAGCAGGAATTTAGTTGAAAAAAAACAAACAGAGCAGGAATTAACAGATATACACTCTGTTAAACATGCGCAATTACGTTTAGAAACAGTTTGCGCATGTTTATTAAAATTTGAGCGGGATAATTACTGCTGTACGTACCTCAGATTCAGCGGCGAAATGGGACTGACTGGTGGGCGAAGAGCTATTTTATACGGGCTGCCGCACAGGCTGATGGGAAATTAGTGGGACCCCTAGTGGATCCTCCCAGAAAATATGGAATGAAGGCGTAGTCTCGGTGGGTGTTGGTACGAAAAGGAGGAATAATTTTACGCAACACTTGCGCAACAAACGAGCAGCTATGGTGGGAAGTATTGTAATGTATTTAAGTCGCTTACATTTTCATGGTATCTGTACTTTGACATGGGAACTTTGTGACTGTCTTTTACATCAAACCATGAAATTAAGGGCCTGTTCCGTGAGGCAGTGTTGTTCTCTCAGGCCGCACATTGTCTTAGCCCTCAGTTTAGGCTTACAGACAGGAAACAAAGCCTGAAGGCTATTAATAAAATCCTAATTCCGACTTCTTTGTGTAATTCTTCTTAACTGTCTATCATCCAGACTTGCAAAGGCTTTAATGCTACATGGAACGCAAAGTAGATGACGGGATCAGGAAGTTCCAAATACCCATCAGGTATTGCTTTCTGTCCCTAAGACTGAACTGAGGGCATTTACAGAACCAGTGTGAAAGAACAAATGTGGGCATAAGGACATTTTACAGATGAAACCCAAAGTTCTTTTTAACTCCATGATAGTTATCCGAACCCCTCACTCACTTGCTAGTTTGAAGAGAAAAAAGTCACTTTCTTAAAATAACTGCCTAAGTCATTTTTTGACAGATTTCTTTGCCTAAAACAACTCTTTGTTTTATCTCCATTTTTTTTGTTTTCTGAAAAACTTTAAAAATGACTAAGGCGATTATTTTAAGACGGCAACACTTTTGAACAGAGAACATGGCAAACACACCACTTTTAACAGAACCTTAAGAGGTGAGTGGTTCAAGTCTTGGACACTCTAGCTATACAAAAAAATCATGTAGATTGCGAGCTTCCACTTAGTGGAAACTCCATATAAAATCTGCATTCACTTAGTTAGAATTTTGAATCGACTTTAACCAGAGGTCTGTTTTTTAATCAGTATATCGACTAACTGAAGTAGAGGAACCTTGTGCTTCCTCCACCACTGGAAGGTCAAAGTTCACGAGTTCCTTTGGATCTTTCAAACTAACTGCAAATTAATCTGTTTGTCCCTCTGATGACTTTAAGGTCGCATCTTGATGAGGAGTCTCCAGCATGCTGGTGTAAATGATACATCATGGAGCACTTTCCTAAATCGTGATCCACGACATCTGAGGCCAGGTTATTCCAGCATACACCATCAAACCCTGGGCATAAAATAGGTTTAGTACCAAAAATAAGATTAATGTGAGCTAGCTCTACTGCAATGAATTGAGGTGAAAATCTCCAGCGATGTGCCCGGAGTCTAAAATACTCATTTGGAAGAACCATGACAGAGGAATAAATTAATGGAGATTTAATATTCTGTATCAAGAACAGGAAAACCTGGTACAATCAATGGTTATGATCAGAATGAAATAAAAATGTACAGTGGTGTTGATTGCTCTCTATTTGTTGGGTGATACTGAAATGTATGGAAAGGCCTCAAGTAACAATTAACATGGATGAGAAACAAACCAAAAGCTTCATATCTAACTCAACTGGACTTGAATCGCTCTGCTTCAGACCAAAGATTGGAACATCTAAAGTAGTTTTCCACCAGTTTGTTCTGGGATGTGAGGGATGTTTCAGTCAGACACGATAGAAGGCTCAGCTGTAGGCTCACGGAGAGACATTTCTTGGACATTTTCAGGTGAAAGTAGTTTATTTTTGTATCTCATCCAATTGTCATTGCATCCAACCTATGTAGCTGTAAATAAGAGAATGGATAATGAGTCAAAAAAAAGAAGCATGTGTATAATACTCTCTGTGTGGTTCTCATCTTGGAAAGTACAGGAGGAACATTTGTTACAAGAAACCAGTCTGGACGTTTCAAACGTCTGGTTCTTTCACCGTTTTCACTCGTTGCCTCCTTTCAACGCGAGTGCGAACGTCAAAGTGATCCATTCTGACTTGACGGCCCTGCTCTTCTATCCTTGTCGTGGACCAGCTGTCCAGAAGAAAAACATGTAAACAATCATTTGATCATAAATGCGTTCAGGTAACGGGAATTCTTTGTCTAGAACCGCCCCTTAACAGCCTTCTTCGGAAACCATTTGGCATCACGGTCAAACAATGTGTCCGTCTACAAGCAAATGAAACTATTGCATAAACTCCAAACGTCGATCACATCACCGACTGGTTTGCTCAGATGCGACGGCTGACGTAGGGCTTCACTTCTGGGTCACACAAGAGAGAAAACAGTGAGGGACCGAACAGGAGGCAAGTGAACTGAGACCAGAACAAGTGTACATGGAATGATTCCTAAAGATGTAAAGCCATCGATTTCTCAAGTATTTTACACTATTGCCTGAAAGAAAAATAAACCATAGGAGCGTTAAAAATAAAAAGAATATATATTTATATATCCATCATATGTATATCTATATATTTATATATAAACAACAGTTTTAACTAGTTGCAGGCAAGCAGAGAATTTCTTCCCTGCCCTGTTAAGATGAATCCGTTCCAACGTTATAAGGCTGTCAGACTCTTGGAGGGGGCAGCAGCTTTCTTTCCTCAGTCACCAGATTCCCTGAGATGTTGAGCGCTGTTTTATTTGTCAAGGTTTATTTGAATTCAACTGCACCCCCACCCCCTCCCCCAAAAGAAACAAAAACATAATGAAGGGTGCGGTGGGTAGAGTTGAGAGGCGATCTCCGCGGTGCTGCCGAGTCTCGTGTTGGCGGTTATTGGTGGTGGTGGAAGTAGAGTTGCCCACGTGCATGGGTGGGCTTTACTAATTTTCATGATACATCTTAGGTGCTTTTCCACTTGATTTCATTCATTTCCATGTCGTTTTACAGTCAGATGCAAAGCTGTGTATATATTCCATCAGCAGTCATTCCAAGGCTTGGATAACAAGTTGTTCTGCAAAAGAGTTCTTATGAAGACTCTGCTGTGTGTGAGAATTTCTTTATGTGTATGTACTGTGTGTGCGGGGGTGTGTGTGTGTGTGTGTGTATATGTATATATCAATCAGAGTGTTCGTAGTCTCTCTCAGTGCCTCTGGGAGGCTAATCGCTTTAAAAGAGGCTCGTCGTAGACCCAGCACTCGCCGTCCTCGTGGAATAGCTGCAGGCACACAAGAAAAATAACATTTAGCTATAACAATCACATTTTTGGAACCATGATGCCACAAAATGATCAATAAATAAAATAAAATCTTTTTGGATTTCCTACATTTGGACACGATATTTAAAGACTGTCTCAGTGTTTTATCGTGACATTTATGAGTGAAACAGGGTGGAACGGCTCGATACAATACTGTGAGGAATTTGACTGGAAAGCCTACAGTGGGCGTGTCTACAGGGTGTCTTAACAAAACATTAGGCAGCCGTCATCGATTCCTCAACATGAATAAATTCTAGATAGTGGTCCCATAACCACAGTAGGGATGAAAACAGGGTTTGAGGTGGTTTAACAGCCAAAGACACCAATGTTGCTATTTAGCCAAGTTCATCATAGTTGGTAGACATATTGTATTAAACCCTGAACATTAATTGATGGGTGGATGTCATGACAGTATTGGTTAAAAGTGGTTGATACAAGCTGATGAAGGCACTCGTCCAGCATTGTTTCACAGAAAGAAAAAACACAAACAAAACAAACTTGGATTTTGATTTAGAGTTGAAAAACAGGCCTAACCCTGGTCTCCCATTGCTGCTCGTTCTCCTTCCTCTCTCTCGCTTCAGCTCTCTGTTTCTCCTCCAGCCGGTGTTTGGCATCTGTTGCTGCATCGATGTCTTTCAGCTTCAGGTTCAGCGTCACGTCCCTCCATAGTCTGGCGGGCGGAACGTAAACAAACGGGGTTTTGTCTCTGAAGGTTGTATCCCACCATATGAGAGACTGCTGATGTTCAGATTCTCACCTTCGAGACTCGTAGGCCAGCTGGTCCTCCAGCTTCCTCACTTTCTTCTTAATGATGCCCATCCTCTTAGTGTCTATGAATACTGTGTTCTCCTGGCATTATGAAATGAGATTTACATTTATTCAAACAAACTGCAACACAGTGCCATAAATATCTGCATTTCATTTGGATAATAAATCTATCAAACTGGGAAATACAGAGAAAAGGGACTCACTCCAGTTGCCCACTTGGCATACATCACTCCATTCCACTCTCCTTCAATAGAGCAGAAAGACTTCTTATCATTTGGTGCACTGAAAAAGAAACAAAGAGAATATTGGTGCTATGTTGGGTTAAAAAGGTTCAGTGATTTTAATGATGGGGAGTTCTTCAATGGTCTGTAAACTGATTTAAAATCTGATATATTCTTACAAAATCTCCGCTGTGATCCTGTGCTTCTTGCCTCCGTAGAATGGTTTAGTGTGGAACACGATGTTCGCACTGTAGCCCGACTTAGAACAGGAGATGTTGCATTCCCCACCCAGCTCCACCCACGGAACAGTCAGGATCGACCTGGACGTAGAAGCTCAGGTGAGGCAAGCCAAGACTAACAACTTGACAAAAATCAGTGTGGACAAACAGAGGGAAACAAACCGTCCGTATCCGTTTGGGAAGGTCAGGATGTAATGTTCATCATGCTCCAAACACGACACACAACCTAGATGAAGACAAGCAGATCTTTGTTTCAATTCCACAAATGAATGATAGTCAAGTCTGACAGAGCGTGGAGAGAAATGTACCTTGGCCAATATTGTGAACACCTATGGACATGCCAAGAAACTTGGACTTGGTCCAGATGTGAGCGTTGAATTGGATTTTCTTACTTAAACATTCTGCGTAGAATGCAGAAACTAGAGAAGAAGAGAGAACATACAGAGGAGTTAATGACACAGAAATTCCCAGCAGGTCCAAAAGGAAATAAAACTGTTCAGCGTGTGATCGCCAGTTTATATTTTGCTTTTAAAGATGAAGGTATGTCACTCACTGGGTGGGTGATGAGAGACCTGCTCTGCCACAAAACACACACTGTTGGGTGAAGACCAGGGAACTGGACCATCTGAGATGGTATCCTGGAGTGTGGAGGAGAGGAAACTGACTGAGAACACAACTAGATTAAGAGAGCAAACATACAAAGTAGCAACTGTACATAACAAAAAATGAAGGGCATGGTGTGTTTGACTGAGAAACATCAAACATACAAAGCAACCAGTTCCAAAACAAATTCAGAAAATGCAAAACAGACAGAACGAGACTAAAAACGAGTTTTCCATTTACAAATGAAGTCTTCACCTGCAATTCGTGTGATCAAATATGTTTCAATAGACAAAGTAGTATCTTTAGTGATCGTTACAAAATGGAATATCTATGTTTGCATAAAGGGGGCTATTTTCCATTTTTAAAACAAAGTGAAATGCAATTCATTGTGTGACATAAATATAATAATCGACAGAGGAGTAAGTTGCGTTACATGAAACATTTAAAAAATAAAATGCCATCGAAATCAAAAGTCACAAGGGACCAACTTCGCTTGACGGCCTCAGCTGCAGTGGTCTCACCGTATTTGGGGCAGGGGGCTCTTCTGTCTCGCTGGGCAGATCCCAGTGGCAGAAGAAGACTTCTCCCAGGATTGGGTTGTAAGGCTTCTTGGCGACTGAGCCTTTTCTCCCTGCGTGAAAGGCTGACAGGTACCACTTCACCACGTGAACCATGCGCTCCCGGGGCTCTGGCTGTTCAGCGATACTAGCGGACACAAAAACGAGTTAACATACTGGAATATGTCTGAATATCAGCAGGATACACAAGACTACACCAGTGGGAGGGTTAAGAAGGACCATTACCTTACAAATAAGTCGGGATGTGCAAAGAAATCTGCATACATTTCTAACAAAGATCTCCTCTCTAGGATGAAGGTAGGAAGGACCACCTGGCAAATATAATGAGAAGGAAAACTAGCTGAGTAGGTTCAAAGGAGAAGGTCACTGCAGCGAGAAATGTGGATGAAACAACAGGACTTGTTACCTTCGTGAGATCCATTCCTAAACGCACTTGGGAGAGCAGATGCATGATGACGCTTTTGTGCTCCTCCACTGATTCCCCCTCGCCATCATCATCACGGTCATCGTGGCAATCAAACGGATCTGAGAACAACAGGGTTTTTTGGCTATTAAAAAGAGGAAATAAAAAAACTCCAGCTGGGGAGAAATTACCACTTCCTTCCCATGAATTCTATCTCCAGCGGATGCAAAAAGTTGAAATAAAAGACAGGAATAAAATAAAATTGCAATTTTTTTTTTTTTTATGAGACAGGCGTGCTTTTCATTGTTAACCTGCATCTGTGGTGCCATTAGACATGGTCGAGTTGAGTGACTCGGTGGTGTCTGGTCGCTTCAACGCTGTTTCTTCATTAGTGAGAGGCGAGGCTGCTGGAGGCCCTGAGGGACTGAGGGCAAGAGAGAGAGAGAGGAAAAGAAGCAGGAAAAATAAGGATAGAAAGTATTAACTTTTTGCAAGTTTGCCATTGACGAAGGTCACTTTAACAGGATGATGTTTACTTGCTCTCTGCAGTGTTTTCTCCACTTGAGTGGCTAAGCTCACACCTTTTCCCACTGCACAGACCTGCATATGTGAGAAGTTGCCTTTCTGTGTTTTGTTTTTCCTGGTGCACGATGTTCTAGAACAGGGGTGTCCAAACTGGTCCAGTTAAGGGCCGTGTGGCTGCAGGTTTTCATTCCACCCGAGCAAAAGCAACACCTGATTCTACTTAAATCAACTAAGCTGTGTCCTCACAGCTCATTCGTTGGATCGGGTGCTGCTTTTGCTTGGTTGGAATGAAAACCTGCAGCCACACGGCCCTTAACTGGACCAGTTTGGACACCCCTGTTCTAGAATACGGACATTGTCACCAGAAAATGACTGGTGTTGTCAAAACAGCCCTAGAGTTCTGCATCTTTGGCATGGATACAAACTTTGGGAGCTGTAGTAAAATTATCGTGGAGGAGAGGGTCGGTGTTTCTGTTGGATTTTTTTTTCTTTTGCTCCAGCTTTTTTTTCCACCTCCAAAGTGGACTGAACAATGTTAGAGCATCACTGCTTGAGTGTTGATGGGTTGAATTTGTGGCTTTGATGACAAAGTCGAGGATGTCATCAGCAGAGGCGACAATCTTATTACTCCATGTGACCTGCTGAAAGTGCAGCTCCCACCACTCCTCATATGTGTGTCTGAGATCAGAAGCACAGGAGCCTGGCTGCAAAATTCACCTGTTTTTTTGTGTTCCCATAAATGCTGATCAGAGTTGGAACCAATAAATGCCCATCTTCACTGTGATTAGAGCTCTTCCCATTGCAGGAAAAAGCCAAATGTTTTTTTCAGCAGTGGGAACGAGGTTTTAGTGTTGCCTGTTCACTCAAAGTGTTGTTGATGTGGAGTGTCAGTTTCAGAAAACATGGAAAGTAGGTTGATACTAGACTCACTTAATGCAGTGTTTGGGGGAAGTGGTGCTCTGGTAGAACTCATCAGCATCGTAGAACTCATCCTCGCTGGAGGAATAGGAGAAGTCTGGCACAGAGTGCGAGGGGAGGGGAATGTGAGCTGGTGAGGCGACGCCGCTACTGGGCCCTGATGGGCCACTCCCTAACAGATTGGAAAGAACAAAATAAGTAATAATAAAACAAAAAAAAAAACAGGTTGTGCGTTATGCCAGAGTGCTCCTTCCAAGCTATGCATTCTCAGTGCTAATAGTGGAGCCCAGTAGGAGGTTTAGAGTAACAATAAAGAAAGTCAGTTTCCTCAATCGACAATTCTCTCCTGCACGCAGCCTTAATGCACAGAACAGCGCTTTAATACTGCTCCCTCAGCACAGATGACAAACACAAAACTTTACCTTGCCTTTTAAGGTACTTTATACCAATGAACACAACAAGCCAGGCAGGAGAAGGATAATCACAACATATTTTCACATGGCTGAGTTTTAATTCCTCATCATTTATTACAGGACAAGAGTAATCCAATATAATTTATTGAAAAAAAAATCATTTTAACATCACAGCTTTTATGATATGAAGTGATCTTTCACCTGTGCTGTTGGGAGTTGGTGTCTGCAGACTGCCCATCACCGTGACGACGGGACCAACAGGTAACGTTGAGGGTCGTTGGTCTGATTTACACACCTCAGAAGTGTCTTTGGTGAAAGAGACAAAAAGAGCAGGAAAGCAGATGAGTTAGCGATGACGCTAGGAGAATGATCTCAGACGCTGCAGAATGGCTTCAGTCGTGACTGAGATTACACAGTCTATTAAGAGACTGAAATTAGAATGGCCTACTTAGCTATGTTCATATTCACAGCATTTTTAAACAGTCTAGTCAGAGTCATCCGACCAAAATAGACAGTAAATTTAGCAGAGTGCAGTCATGCCATGCAGCAAAATCCAGGCAATAATCTATTTAAAAAAGAGGATCTGCTTCACAAAAGGAGATACATTTTCATCAACAATTATGTTATCAAATATGTAAAGAAATTAAGCATCTTTGTCAAATCCCTGAGGAGGAAAAACATGATCTATGCACAGATAGAGGGGAGTTAGTAGAAGTTGCATCAGGTTTCATCCCTCGCAAGAACATGGACAGGGATTATTACTATATTAGTATTTGTTTCTAAAAGTATAAAAAGAGCAATGGAATATTCAGTTACATTCAGTGACACCACCATGGGGACATCAACTGGATTCTGGTAAGACGTAAACATCAGGGGAGCTGTTGCCACATGCAGCCATATTGATGTTGAGTGTGTGACGTGTACAAGTCTTGTGAACACGTCAAGAAGACTGTGCAGTGTGACTATGCAGACGTACTCCAGTGCTCAGTACCTGTGGGTAGTGTGGTCTGTGTTGGCATTGTGGTGTTAGCTACAGGGGGGTCCAGAGGGGGCTGGTAGATCCCATCCACTGGGTTGATGGTGCTCTGGGGGAAACAAACAAATACAGCATTGCCATCATCATCAACAACAAGCATCTGCAACAGGAGCTGCCCGTACCACTGCCTGCTTACCGTTTTAGAATGCTGACTAGAGAAAAAGGGCTTTGCCAAATCAACTTCACTCTAGTTTATTAACGGATACAGCGAAAATGTTATTTTCAAATAGACGGGTAATTCGTGAAAGGACTATTTTAACAACACCAATAACCACGTGCCTACATGTAATCCCCACCCAAACATCCGAGGCATTTCTTGATATAAGCACTCACCCTTGACTCCACAGCTCGTGTGTTGGTTATAGATCAAATCAACAGTACTCGTTCACAGCGAAATCAAGTATACATCAGCACCCATCAAAAGAAGATCCATTTCCATTCACTCCATCTCCTGGAAAGCATTTCCAGATGTCTAATCCAGTTGATGAGCTAACCACGAGCAGTAGCTTTAGACAACAACTCTCAACCATTTTCCAGCCTAAAAAAGAGAGTTAATTAACTCCACTGGGTTGCAAACTAAATATGTAACATGTTTAACTCCCTGTCATTTGATTTCCCTCTGGTAAAATCAGTGGCGACACTCTGATCTGCAGTGGCCTGCCCTCATGAGTGCCACCTGCTCACAGTGTACTTGAGCATTTGCATACAGGCACAAAACAGACACAAATGTGGACACATGACAGCAGCCTGCTGGCTCAGTGTAATGGGGTCACTAACACCAATAACCCCACTAACAGAAACTCAGCTAACAACACAAGCTGGAGCATATCGACCTTGTTTCCAAACAAATGACCCCTAGGGCTCCTGATACTACTGACATACGATCTAGTCAGCATGATGTATTATCCTATTACTAAAAGATGACCTCTGAGTAGTGGAGTCTTTTTCCATGAATGTTTTGGTTCAGTCATTTGAGATTTGTTGTGATACATTGCTGCAACATGGATGCTGCAGTCACCGATGTGACCACTAATAGAACAACCGGTGAGCAACGCTGAGCATATCAAAAGCAGACCATAAGACACAGGTCTGCTCTTTTTGCTCTTATGCTCAAACATTCCCCTTTCCAACTCCCTGCCTCTATTCCTTCCTTTCTATCTGCAATGCCTGCTGCTCCCGTTGTCCACAGTGCCTCTAATTATAGCCAATCACAGAAATACTGGTGTGTCATGGTGGGACCAGCCAGTCGCCTTGCAGAGCAAAAGCAGCAAAGAAAAGCAGCTGGTTAGCGAGAGAGAGAGATAGACATTTTAGGCCTTGTTGGATGATGCATTTGTTTAAGTAAAAGTGTGAACACAGACAGGAGCTGGAGCATCAGAGCAAACCAAAACCACTAACAGCACATAAATGACGGACAGATAAACACTGAACAGGATCCTGATGTGCTCATCACAAATGCCTCCACTCCACAGAGCTGTTAAAACATTCAGTTTGTCTTTCAAGTGTTTTAAACAAAGCTCTGTGTCGTGCATTTATCATACGTCGCACATTACAGGCAACGTGACAGGCGATGTAAAGCTGTAAAGATGCGTTTAAAAAGCTTACAGCACATGAAACATGTGCACACAGATGTGTACAGAGCCCACGCTGTGCTATTTATACTATGTAATACTGTACTTAATATCTGTGAGATTAAGTCAGAGATAAGAGATCTGCAGGCCTGTAAACTGTCAGGCCTGCTGGATTCTTGCACCAGTGATCACATAGGGGGTTTTCAAGAGTGTCTTCATTCATTCCAAACACAAGTTCACTGATCATTTTTTTGAAGCATATCAAAGGTTTATTTTCTTAAAGGTAGCTAATGGATTTCATTCATAAAAAGGCCTCTTAGCTATCTCTTCCTTTTCCAGTACCCCAACTCTCTTCCTTCCCAACATCTGTATTTGCATAAAAATCTACTTGCAAAAAAGAGAGGGAAAAAAAGCCCTTTTAGAAATAAAAGCCTTCCACAGTTGAGTCATTTTAAAGTTGGAATGCTGTTGGAAAAAGTTCCCTGCTGGTGTTCCAGGAGGCTCCAACATCTGACAGAGAACTAGCAGCTGAAAACACTGCAGTCACAAACTATGCTGGAGTACAGACACATAAAAAGGGATGTTGGCCGGCTCGCTCGCAAATCTCACAGATTAGAAACAAGATGTGTCGCTGCTTAAAACTACATTACTGCATGACTTTGATGGAGCCTAAAATGAGGAAGACTACATGTTTACCACAATCTTCAGTTGATATTTGCATCTGACACTTTCACCTAGAAGTTCCACAATGCCCCAAACCATTCAAAATACAGTTCCAAAATGTCCAATCAATCTGGATCATATAATTTACCTCCAAATTTACTATTTCCAGCATGTTTTTCTGACTGTTGCAAAGCACAATCATATGTCTGTGTTGCTGTCACTTTGGAACGAAGATGCGGTCAGAGAGTTGCTACAGCTAGCTCAATGCCATCTCCATTAGACGAGTGATACACTATGCATTATTTATGTTTTTAATGTTATTAGGCAGACGTCCCTTCTCTGGATAGAATCCTTTACTTCGGCTTGCAACCACCTGAGTAACATCCAGCCTTTTCTGCACTTTGTTCAGACAACAATGGAGCTGATGTTGAAAATCTGCGTAGGTCTGCTTTCCTGCACAGAAAATGGATAAGGAATCCTTCAAGACTCAGATCAATAAGGGGGATTGTGGCTAATGGCATCGGTATCTGTAAAATCGTACCCATTTCCAACCCTATTGCTCGTCGCTTATTCCATGGAGCATCGTGGCATGCCGCAATCAGAGGCGTTATGTGTCAAACAGTGGCACCTGTGTTTTGAGTGAGACGTTTCACTATTCCAGTTGTTCAAGTTGGCACTACGACTAACGACTGGGGGAAAGCTCTGCCCATCCCCCCCCCAGATGATTAGACAACAGCAGCACAGTATTCTCACTGTAAACTGGCTGTGTAAAGGGTTTATTCTGACAGTAAGTTCATGTTGTTCAATCATGAGGACTACTTATGACCCTAAACATGAAGACAGACAGAACACCTGCACAGACAGTAAAGTGCTCTCTGGATGGCCTTCCAGCTATTAGGTGGTTCAATAAGCAGGCAGCGTGCACACAATCAATAACTCTAATTAGTGGGTGAAGTGAAGAGCAACACTCGCTCAAATAAATGAATACATGCAAACACATATGTAGAGTCTATGAAAACACACACATACAGTAGTCTGCCGCAATGTACATTTTCATAAACAGAGCATGAACACATGTTATGTATCTCAGTGAAAAAAAGAATAGTCCCCAACCATTGCCGAAAAGAACTGAAATCACAGATGGAATCAGGAAATCAACATAAATCAAGGAGAAGAAGAAGAAGTGGTGGCAGACATGGAGAGGAAGAGCTTGAGAGAGAGCTGATCTCCAAATTAGACTGCATGCACTAAAAGAGATCTGGTTCATCCGCTTCACAGTGTGCAGTAAATTAAGCCAGAAAAGAAAGTTAGCAGTTTGTTTGATTTCAGTTTCTGTCATGGACGGAGAATGTCAAACTTACTATAAGTCCGTTTGCGTGTTGCTGTTCGTTACTTTGGTCCTTTAAATTTTAAGAAGACAATGTTAGACTATTTGTGTAGGTTTTAGAGGCATTTCATAGAGCATCTGTGGTGTAGAGAGCACTGAGATTAATCAGTCTCATCACATGGACCTTCAAAATATTCACCAACTTGCCACATGCAGTAATCCTTTCATCACATATCTCGTAATCAATCGAGCGGAGAGACCCATCATCTGTGTTTACTAATCTTATTCATGATGGTTTTAAAAGGCTTCATCTGTCATGACACAGAAACAATTGCTCCATTTCCTTTCAAAGAACTGAATGGAATATGTGATGAAACTATTACTGTGCTACACCCTCTTCAACCCCCTGACCCGGGTAGCAACCGTAAGCTGGGAACTACCTCTGAGACGCACACCAAGTAACACACACACCGAAATGGTCTCACAAGAACAATGATTACGGTGAAGTGGCAGGCCAGACACACTGGAGATGAGTCAAACGTGCTGTGTGATGTGCCGTTTACCTTGGCGATTTGCAGCAGTACAATACAGTGCTTGATGGACTCTACCATACTCTGAAAGAGAAACACATAAAGAAAATCAGTAACTAGGAACTGATGTCAGAAGCAGGAAGGAGAATGTGTTCAGTTCTCACTTACACAAGTAGTCTCTTTCAGGTTTTCAATTTTCTAAAAAAAAAAAAAAAAATTTAAAATGAGAGAGAGGAAAATAGTTTTTAAAATCCAACAGCTTTAAAGAAGATAAGTGTGGTGTCATACTACCTGTTGTAGGAGCATTTCAAATAAAGAGGAGATGACAAATCCCCCAAAATGTTCCAGACTGGGATAAATTAACACTGTAGGCAACAAAAGGGCCACTGAGACACTCTTAAACCGAATCACTTCCTCCAGCTAAACAACCACAACATCACTTGCTAGAAACCAGCTGTTCTCATGACCAGAATTGGTCAAGTCATGAGAACCTCAAACTGGAGTCAAACTGCAATATTTCTGCTACTAGTTTGTTGGACATCAGCTATTATGGATACCGTTGCCAACTGCCTAGCATCTCTAGGAACAGTTATAAAAGGCTGAATATGGCTGACAAACTCAATATGAAGTTACAGTACCTCATGTTTTCCTAAAATCCATTTGTTGGTGCTTTGTCATGCATTTTTCTCCCCTATTTTACTTTGCCAGTTCATTGCTCCACCCCTTTTTTCATCTGGGGTAGCAACAAAGACGACACACTTCCCTGTTACATGTGGTGAGATCAGACGTATCTGTTCACTTGACTTGGTAAAGTTTCACCATAGGGATGTAGCATATGAGAGGATAACACTATTCTCCCAGTTCCCCTTCCCCGAATAACCGCAAGTGCAGCGACCAAGACACATACCAACATCCAGCTTCCCAACCTGGACGTCCAACCGAACCAGTGGCCCGTGTTGACAGGCAGCACAATAGACCTCTACACTACACGGTAGCCCACAGTGTGTCCATCTTAATTTTTGGGAGTGAAATGTGCAAAATAACTTTTGTTTATGATGGTAATCTTGTGTTTTGCTTCTCAGTAGCTCACTACAAGATATTTTGGTAAATAAACAAAAAGAGGAGATAAACAAAAATTTATTTCTGAATCCCCGTAATATTTAAAAATATCCTGACTGCTACTACATGACATACAAAGAGTCCATCACACCGACATCCATTATCTTTTCCAAGCGTTTTGTGTCAGCCAGCTTCCCCTGCTGTTATCCCCGGCTCTAATGACGGCAAGAACAGTGGCCCAGAGAGCTGAGACACAAGGACAGAGCAGCACTGCTGGCACTCACTCTGCGTGATTCATCCTCTTTGCAGTCTTTGATCTTCTCGTCAAACAGCTGGGAAAGTGATAAAGAACAAGAGATGAAGAGAAAAAACAAACAAAAAAACCAAGAGACATGAAACATGAATTAAGATTGCTTCGAAACCAAATGAGCACTGAAATGATCAAAAATTGAATCTGTATGGATGATGACACTTTAGATAAAGTGGCCGGACGTGGTGAGCAATTCTGGATAAAGAAGGACACTCGCAGAGTGTTGCTGTCACCTCTTTAAATGGGCAGTTTTCTGTTAAATCACCGAGCTACTTAAAATCTTATTCTTAAGGGCTTATATTTAGTTAAAGAGGACTGAAAACAGTTGAAAAAACTCTCAGAGAAGAAATACAGGGTAGATTCATGCGATAGCCATAACAACATCAGTGTATCACCGGATCATTTCTACGGAAGTACAATATACGTCGCACCCATCGGCAGATAATAGAAAATCTCTGATTATGTTGTTGCACGTTGTATCATGTTATTAAAACACATTTAAAATTTGTAAAACATATTCTGCCAGGGTTCCACAAGGAGGGAGAAATATCTTTAGACTTTCTAAATCGTATGAATCATCACACCTTGAAAACACAATAAAGGTATGTATTTAGGTCCTTCATCTTAAAAAAAACTAAATATTCCCAATCAGGGGATTTTTCTATTATTTCTGCAGCAGAATCCTCAATGATTGCATTTTCTAAAAATGCAGATTATGTAACATATATTAGAAGAACTGATGAAGTCAGGTAAGTGGTTCAACATGGCGTCCTACCTTTAATTGGTCAATAAGTATCTGTAAGTAGGCATCAGCTTCAGCTAGCTTTTTGTCAAAGTCTTGGACACTCGGAACAAATCCTACCTCGGCCTCCTGTGGATGAAGAGAAAAACATAGCAGAGAATTACAAGCCAAACAAGTGGTAGTTCGACATTATGCTTGTATTTGCATATTCAAAGTCGAACACAATAATCCAAACCATATATTCTCATATTATCCATTCATAGAAAAAGAGCGTGTCTGTGTCACCTCCTGGCCAGGTAGCTTTTGTAAACAGTGAAACAAAATGGTGGACAGAAACATCAACAGTTCAGGAGAATCTTCCAGCAACACACTGCTGTGGTACATATGAATACTATTGTTTAAAGGCTAGCCTACATAAAAGGCCAACAGGTCTGTCTGTCCGTCTGCCTGCCTGCATTACAGGCTTCGACACAACTGAATCAAAGAAACCAAAGCTGGAGAGTGAAGCTACTGACAGGAGAAAACAGCTGAGGTGCACTAACATTTGTTAATTAACTTGCCTAGAAAGCCTCATCCAAAACAGACACATGCACATACATAGAAACCCGGTCACAGACAACTTCATTACATAACATCCATTAAAAGGTAATTACTAGACTATTGGCAGAACAGATGCGACCAAGCATCAGACTTAGTTCACATAGAACAATCCACTTAGTTGTGGCACAAAACACAAAAAAACAGGAAAAGGAGCAGATAAGTGTGCATAAACAAGACTTCCTCAAAAATGGCCCCATGTGCAAATCACACTCTGCAGCAGAGACAACACAATAAGCCCTCTACATCAAGCCAGACAAATCAGTAAGATGACTAACACAGCGTATGCCATCACCCAGCAGTTGCCCTGACATAGAAAAACACAGAATACTACATAAAAATAACAGACTGTGAGTAAATCAAGCTCTCGTCAAACCGTTCTGGAGACTACCGCTGCTTCGCATTTGCTGTCTGGCACAGCGCTGGTATGTCCCGAGCCTGACGAGGGGTTTCTTCCTGCTAAAGATGACCTCAAAGGAACGTGAAGAAAAGCCATTAACAGCCAAACACGGCTGGCAGACTCTGACCAAGTTAAGTTTCAATGTTGAACTATACGAGCTTTACAGGGAGCAAAGTATCAGGCAGCCTCCACACAGTCTGGAGTCAAATGGACAAACTTCCTCAAAGGAGCAAAGGTGCTTTCACTCTTTAGCGTGACTACGGCAAATAGATGGTTGCGTGACGGCCACAGCAAAAGATTAAAAGCTACAGTGTCAAACTAAACCTAGTGATGTGTCAATGCGTACTTAATTTGGGAAAGGTACAGTCATTCTGGTGCCAGCAACTTCCCCTTTCTGATTCCTCATATTACAGTGGAAAAACACTGCAATTTGTTAGGAAAACAGTTGCGTTTGTGTAGAGGCACTGCATTATGAACTGTTTTACTTGCTACAAATTCTCATTTCAGAACAATACAAAGATATTTTCAGCTATGCCAAATTTGACAATCTTTACATTTATATTAATACGATACAATTATCACACCAGTTAAATAACCTAATCAGCACCCCAACAGTTAAGTATAAAACAAATAAACAATTGACAAACAGCCTTGCTGAAAAAGAAAGAAACCATATCTGTATTTTTCATTCAAAATAGACAATGTTTATACAAATGACAGTGAAGACAAAACAGGCTAAATAGATAAGTTGCAATTTTATCATAGCAAACAATCTCACAATATCTCACATAATGAAGGGAAGTGAAGCCGATAAGCGTGGAAGCGGAAAGTCAGAGGCAGGTGGCTGGTTTATAAACAGCTACTGTACTCCCACGTCACCGTTCTCCCTTCTTCACTGTTCCTGAAATATTTCCAGAAGTCTTTTGCTTAATTCCCATGCAATCCCAGCGATTATGCATCCCTGTGTAAATGTGTGACATAGTGGGAATATTTTAGAACAGCTCGCAAAGTCTGACACGTATACATTCACAAACCCTCCCACCCCACCCCAGGCTTTACAGACAACATCACACTCCCACCCTCCCCCTCCCTTTTCTATTTGTCTTTCCAGTGTGACCCACTTAAAAAGGCCGCTACCCCAGCAGTGCACTGCAGCCGTTAAAGTTCTTGCTGTGGTGCAGTGGCGTGTTTGTGAGTGTGTGCGTTTTACTTACTGGGTGCCTCGCTCCAATGGACATGCTGCGCTAAACTACGTGCATCTCTTCCATCAGGCCACTCAGCCTGAGTCAGGATCTCTCTTTATCTCAGTCTCCGTTATTCCGTTTCTTTCTCCCTAGAGCTACAAACCATCAGGTCTGGTGAAATTAGTGTCCTCCCTCCCTCCTGCCTCCTCCTCTTCCTCCACACAGTAACAGCAAACAGTCTCACTTGCTCTCCATCTACATAATGGCAATATAAACCACAGCAGCCTTCAGACTGTAAGCTAGCTGGACAGCCAGTCTGGCTACACTTTATCCTCCAGCAGCAGTTATCAGCTTGGTATGAGGCAGACAGAGCTGAGTTAATCCAGGACCCTCCCCTGGCAGGAAAGGCACACTTCCTCTCACGCAGGCAGAAGAGAAAATACACAAAGCAGCAGCAAATGCTGACAGGGGCAAGCCCTAACCACTCCTCCCATTGGCTAAGGCAGTGGAGCCAGATGTTTGGTTGATCTAGCCAGCTAGTCTCTGATTGGCTAATGGTGGGCCACATGACGCTATGACAGCAGCAGCATGTAAACGCTGCATGAGTGTGTATGTGTGAGTGCACCAAGCGAGCAGGAACACGTAGCACATCAGAAGGCCACGGAGGGGAGCCAGGTAGAAAAGGGGAAGCAAACACAAATGTTTTAAGGTAAAGGAGGAGGTGGAGATGGCTGCCTGGAAGGAACTGCGGATAGAAAAGACAGGAGGGAGAAAGGTTCCATTTCTGGAAGGTTGTCAGAGGAATGAAAGGAGGGATGGAGGAGCAGGAAAGACGACAGGCACTTATAGAGCACTGAAACAAAACAGCAGTTCAGCAGACAAAGCAGGAAAGTGTCCTACCACAAAACAGCATGATACCATTCCAAACTTGGAACATACAACTGTGCCAACTCACATTCATGATGACATGCATGTAATTTGTTTATTACAATTATTAAGACTCAGCAAAACAAATCTGGCACGAGCAAGACACATCGCTGAAAAGAGCTGATAGTGAGCTCCTTCAAAGTTGTTATAAGAGTGTTCAGCCGGGTACACACTGTGCAATTTCAAGTTGTCTTAAGACAAAAGATGACAAAATATATCAATATCTCTGGTCATGACCGCAGTCCTGCTTCTTACGCTGAGAGAGGTTCAAAAACTGCCATTATCATGGTAACTTGAGATGAAAGTCAAAATAGAAATGTGGTATGAAATGACGTAAAGGTCAATGCGACACTGGTGATAAAGATACCCTTTGCTGGTACTAAAAACCCACAGAAATGAACACACAAATGATGAGGACGTCTAGTTAACTTGCAATTTTTTTTAGATCCATGTTGTATAGCATGGCTGGCACTAAACTTCTAAGATTACTAAAACCTCAAAGTCTTTAGGAGGCATTATGCTGCAGTGTAGAGGAATAGATTAATATCCATTGAATCTAACCTTCAATAAAATTCCACAAAATTAAATCCGAGCATTTGGGGGTGTTCCTACTGAACGTTATGTTGATTTTGATAAATATCTGGATGTATAATAGATTTAGGACTAGAAGTACATGCCATGAGCAGGCTGGACAGGACTGCTCAGAAATGAGTTGTATCTCATCCAGGCGAGACAGTTACCATTAACTTTTTCAATACGTGGTTAATTTATTGTAACAACAGTTGGGGGAGGTCAGTGTGAACAGCCGGCTGGTAATAGTGTGTCCTAAATGAATGATCAAGTGCACCGTGTTGGCATTTGTTGTGTTCCTGCTGTACGTTCCTCTAGAGTTGGACAGATTCACAAGCACTTCAGAAACTCTCTGATATGCTGCAAAACAGTAAACTAGAAGTGTTTTTAATAATCTAATCTTTGCCTTATACCCAAGATTAAACATGGAAAGCCTCAAAACTCAATTTGAACTGTGAGCAAATGATGATTATTTTGACAAAGACGTTACAAAGGCAACTTGACCATAGAATGCTAACAAGCGACCAAAGTTTTAAAAAAAATTACATGATGTCAAGTAGCGTCTTCTCTTCCACCATTCTTTTTGGTCCATCCCTTTTCCCATTGCAGTTCATGTGTCTCAGTCACTGCACTTCTTTGTCAACATGACTGTCTTCTCAAACCCGTGTGGACCGCATTCATGGATGTGAGGACTTTTTCCTCTTCTTGCACATACATGCATGAGCCTAATCACACGACAGACAGCTCTGTTTCCAGTTGGTTTATAAAAGATTTTGACTGAGATGCTGATATACATTGATGTTGATATTTTAATGGTCTGTCACCTTTAAATCAAAGTGATTCATGTAAACTGAACACTGGGTTTGTTTACATTTTATTACTTTGTACCACAGGATGTACAAACTGCTTGAGAAAGTACTATATACACAGAGTAGAGAGCCTGGATGGTGGGTAGGGCACCATGACTTATGTGTACATATCTACACTCCTAATGTGTACTGTGTGTGTTTGTTCCAATATTTACCTTATCAAACCAAACACTTTATTTACTTAAATAAACATGCTTGAATATTGGAGATAATGCATTATTTAACTTGCAGTAACATACTGCCAGTTAAAGGACAGATGTATAGGATCTTGGAATATTCGCTTGTGTTGTATAATCTAAAATTAAGGAACTTTGGGTGTTTGTTTAGAATAATATTCTATATTCCTATGCACAGGGCTGCCATGCTGCATCTACAGTAGCCGAGAAAAGACAAAGCAACATCATGTTGTTTTAGTTTATGTCTGACAGTGATACAATTTACTAAAAGCTAGAGCTATTTAATCGATATCTTCTCTAACACAGAAGTAGACAGAGGTCTGCTGTGTTTTTAACCATGGTTTTGTTTACTGAAGGCATTTGCACACCCACTCTGGTTAATCATTGATCAGACAGCCAACCGTCATGGTAAGACAGCAACAGACGCCGACACAAACTTGATGAGGACACACAGGGGTTACTGATTGGAAACAAAGTGATGAGGGATAGAGGGACAGGTGGAAAAAAATCCAAACCTGATTAAACACACACACACACACACACACACACACACACACAGACTTACCCTGAGCTGGAGGGTGTGGCGGAGGATGGTTCCTTCTAAGGCATGGATCCACTTCTCCCGCTCGTCTGCATCTCTGGCTGAGGGTAGAAGCACACAGACACACCCAGTGAGCCATATTTTCCACAGACACATCGTTGGCCATTACACTCCTGTTACACTGATCACACAGTACACACCATGGGACACTGGGTTTGAGATAAGAGTTGCCTTTTAATTCAAATTATAAGTCAGCTTAACCTCATATTCAGCAATTAAGAAAAGGCTTGGCTGATACAACTCATGTGACTGAACATAAGAAAGCTGCATTTTGATCACTTTATCAGTCAGACCTGCCCCCCTAGAAAGCTGACATGTAGTTTTTGTTATCAACACAAGAAACACATTCATCACAGTCAATCCGAGCTTGCTGCATTATCGCTGTATATGATGGGCTGTTTATGAGACAGGGGAGGGAGCACACTTGTGCCTTTATGGTGCAGTAAACAGCATACTGCGTATATGCTTTCCTGACAGTGTACTGCACGTAAAAAGATCTATAGAACAGTTGTCCTGTTGCTATTGATTTATAGAAAATGTTTTACTACCCAGGGCTACTTAACAAATTGACATTGTTTCACAAATATGAGTGATATGCATAAACAGACCCAAAGAGATTTAAATCAGTACACTTCCTGGAGGCAATGGAGATTGACTTGGACTTAAACCGGAGTGCCCAAGTGTACGTGCAGTCAGATAAAGCTGTGACTAAGTATAGAATATATTATCAGGGAATATATCTTTGTAGAGATGCCACAGCACTCTGAACACCCTTGTCTGAGATGAGCATGATTGTTCCAGGAACTGACTTGATTTATTCGCTCATCTGACACAAAATGGGTTCACAAAATTTTGGAACATCTGGCTTTAATCAGAGTGTACAGATTTTTTTTTTTTTTACCCCATCAGTTATTATCTAACCAAATATGCATCTGTCTTGGGAATCTGAGCAAGCCCTCACAGTATTGGTTTTGTTTTATTGCCATCACAAAATCAATGATACAGGGAAACACCTCACGGATGCGCTGGGACGCATCATCAGTGATGTATCTTGGGGTCACTGGGTGTTTCGGGTCTCGCAACATCAGACACCCTCGCCCAGGCGACCCAGCCGGGGTTGATCAAGCCCCGACTTGCGTCCCAGCAGCAGTCCACGGATCAGCCCTCTTTATCCACAGCCACCGGGTGGCCTTTTCTGTGGCCACTCCAACAACTCCCAAGCGAAAAATCAAATTCAATTAATTAAAATTAAAAATCAATTATTATTGGGAAATTTAGATAATTTTTTAAACAAAATGATAGCAATCATGATGCTATCAGCCCAATTCATTTTCGAATTGGTTTGTGAGATTTGTGTCCCCATTGTTGGCAGCTGACTTAAATTAAAAATGGAAGTATTGTGAGGTGAAGTGTCTATAACCACGACTGTATATTAAAAAAAAAAAGGTACAAAAACAAAAATTGCAATACTCAATTGGTTATCGTCATATATGTATTACAAACATAATATCAAGAAATCTTTTGTTAAATATTACAGTATTCACCAATTTAAGTATTTGGCTTTGATATTCAGGATAAACCAATCTTAAATATACTTTTGATCATTGTAAAAATCCTGAGTTTAAGGTCCTTCGAAGTGGCGAGCCAGTACTGGTTCTTGTTGCCTGGTGTTTTACATGGAGCACATGCGGTTGGTGTGTGAAATGGTACAGGGTGAGGCTGCACCCTCGGAGCAAAGACACAAGAACAGACAGACTGCCAGAGACATTAAACAGTGACCCAAAAGAGAGAGAGAGAGAGAGAGAGAGAGAGAGAGAACGACAAGTACAACACACACATCTGCTGCCAGTGGCTGAGAGATATTAAATTTTGTCCTCTGCCAAGGCACAGACAGGACTGAATTAGACAGTATACAGAAGCAGTAAGTCCTCAATAGACAATGTAGAGGAGTAAAAGATATTCAGCCTTTGTATGGAAAGTAGCTGTACTGCTGCCTCGCTAAAATTCAACCGCTGAGAAAAAAATATGTGCAATTGAATTAGCTGAGTAACTTTTCAGTGTCACAGTCATTTTTCATTGAACTGAAAACAAGACAGTGGAGCAGATGAATGGTGGCGAGAGGCTGAGCAGTGCTACAAGCTTTCGAAAAACATTAAAAGGCAGCAGAGGTTCAGGCCAATCCACTCAGACAGCGCCTCTGTTTCCCCTCAGCCGAACTGACTCTCCAGAGGAAGAGATTACCCTGGGTAATGCTGTTGAGCTCTATTCATGATCGAGGAAGTGCCGGCCTGGGCCATTCAACAAACACAAATACTGTAACTGAATGAATTGTGTCACAAGACCAATATTTGTCCCAGCCTGGGGATAACATTTACATGGTTTTATTTTAGCATGTAGGTACGAGTAGCTATCCAGTGCGCGAGTGCGCATGCGCGCACACACACACACACACACACACACACACACACACACACACACACACACACACACACACACGGGTAGTCATGTGTCACTGAGTATCATCAGAACGTCCTTTGTTAATGTGCACATGCACTTATTCAACAACAAGCATTTGTTTTAATCATTTCCTTACAAACAATTTGCCTAGTATAGCACAGTAGATATCCCTTATTAATCCTTCATTAATCTTAAATTTCCCTTCACACTGATGTGGGATTCAAAAGGATATAAACGTTTCTAGAATATGGCCCTTTATTTTAAGGAAGATAATGTATTATGACACAAAAGAGCTCTACAGTCAATGCCCAGTTTTTTGAACGGACATGCTAAGAGGTCAATTTCCCAAGTCGTTTTCTACATTTCAGAAAATCCTGACACAAAGAATATTAAAACCTGGAACAAACCCAACCAGCAAGAAGAACAAGGACCATAAGATATTTGATTTGGTGCAAAAAAGGTCACAGGAAAATGAGAAAAAGAAAGATGTAAGACAGTATATATAATTATCTTAAGGGTTAAGGAACTGCTGACACCAGAAGGCATTGCAAACAATATTTTTGATTCAGTATTGCAGCATTTTCTTGCCAACTGACCCTTTGTTTTTGCTGGCTGATTTGCAACTGATGTCAATAAGCATGTAATATCAGAATATTACATGTATCCCATCTTCAGAACATGGGAGGAGAATCATGATTTTGTATCCAGGTTTCCCTCAAATCATGGCAGGGAACCTCATAATGACTGACATCATTGACCAGTGAAGTTGATGTTTCATAGACTTTGTTTTATCACTTAAAGACTGTGGGTAGTGTCAAACATTTCCATGAGATCACTAATGAAACCTGATTTTCTTAAAACTAGGTTGATATACCAACTTTTACAGGAGGCCACACCATCATTTCACAACATACTCGCTCATGGTGAGTCAAGCTTGAATGGTCACGACATTATGTCTGATATCTAAACTTCTCTATGCAGGATATGATGGAGATTTTCACTTATGGAGCCACACTTTTATTTTAATTTGGCCAGAGAATTAAGTTGAAAAGTAAATAAGCTTTCTTTTACCTGATAAAGATGTGTGCGAAAATGTTTTGGCAGTTCATCTGCCACACATCCATCCTCTGCTGCTTCCAACTTAACTCTGGCAGACATATTCGATATCTGCTCAAATTTAGCAATTCTGAGTGCCTAAGCACAGCTGTTCCAGAGAGGGAAGCCATGAACTACGCAGTAAGGACATTTCCACAGTCTAGAAAGTCAACTGACACGCGAAAGAGTAACACGGTGCTAGTATTTCTATCATCACACATACAGACACAATATCAATTCAGTAATGGTGATACAAGTATTCTGAACAAAATGATGTTTCCCACCTCTGTGGTCATGTTATCCATCACAAACATTTTACAATGATCATCACAGTCCCTCCATATTGCTGCCTGTCCTTGCTCCAAAATGCCTTTGAATTATTCATCCCTCCTCTCTACTTCCTCCTCCTGCCATCTTCAGACAAGCTGACGAAATGTTTCAGTACATGCTCCAGTGGGGGGTGGAGGGTCCGATACTATGGACTGCAACCTCTCAATATTACCCAGAATATGGTGCAAAGATGATGCACCAATATAGTATGAGTGTAATCACAGGTCAATACGGTAATACGATTTGTCCATTAATGGAGTATGGACACATCATAGTGCTTTGGATTGACTGAGTTATGAGTGATGCAAAGGACGAGGCCGAAAAATCTGAAAAGGGAAGCAGCAATACAGTGCAGGTGAACGACCTCGGAGAAGAAAGACGAGGTACACGAACAGTATGGTGGTCTCAGGGCGGTTTGCTGGCTTAACAGTGAGGGAGGGAAAGACAAGAGACTGATAGCTACTGTAGATGAGAGGAGGCGAGTGAGAGCAGAGAGGGGGGACAAAGGAAAAAGGGAAGCTAAAAGGCTCTCAGGCAACTGATGCACTGCCAGGGGAGAGGGGCTGATAAATAATGGATGCTCCTCTAAATAAAAAGACAGTACAGACGGAGTTGCTCTCCATGCTAACACAATACAACTCAGAGCTATACTTCAACCAGTGAGCCAGACCATCCCGTAAGAGGAAGCATCATGTCTCAACCCGGGAAAATTACAAATTCTTACAAGAACAGGGTGATAGTGAGCAGTATATCGGTAAATGTGCGGTTCGTTGGAAATTTAGATTGCAGCATATCCCCTTGATGATGCTTTATCTAATATACAGTTTTCATTCCCTCCCCACACTCTCGCACCTATATAATGGCCCACAAGCACATATATAACCAGATACTTTCAGACACATCAAATCCTGGGAGACTGAAAGCATAACTCTCTCAGACCAGGATCATTTTACAGCGACAGAGAAATCTCCTCTACTCAACATCCTGTGCATCTCTTTTTATCTTGGCTAATGTATCTAGTCTGTAATGTTCAGCACACATGTAGTGCTGCTATTCTGCTCATTCTTCCAGAAGTGATACATCTGTATCTGGACAGCAGATACATGTACAAAGACATTAACTTACTTTTTCCTCACATGAAACCGTGATCATGGCAAAGATTCAGACTTCCCAGTGCAAGGCTTGCAAAGATACCTAAATATTGATGACTTAGCATTAGGTAACAGCAATATACTGATTTGAAGTTATACATTTGCTTATTTGAGTTGCTGAAACCTAGAAATCATGTATCATGACTGTATGCCTCTGGTGTGTGCACTTAACTGTTATCAAAGTGTACTAAAATGTGCAAGCCAAACAGGCCACAGTTGAGTTACTACCGTGTCCCATTATAACCTATGAATTAGTCTTCTTGACAGTTTTTTTAATGGCAAACTTGTGCATACATAGTATCTTACCATACAATCTGCATCTGCCATTAAATATGTGCATGCTTGTGCCAGATGTAATGACATGTCCTCCAGGCATTCCTGAGAAATCGCTTTTGTGAGAATGGGACGGACAGAGGTCACCGTGACCTTGAACACCAACATCCAATCACTTCATCTTTTAGGTCCAAGTGGACATTTGTGCCAATTTTACAGAAATTCAGTCAAGTTCCTCCTTGACTTTAACAAAAATGGGATGGACAGATGTTCATCTGTATGGCAGTAAGGCTGGACGGACGGACAACCCAAAAACATCATGCAATGGCATAATAATCTGATTTGGCAGTGACAATCATCTTCATGTGTCTCTTTGACTCCACAACCTTTATCTTTCAAATGGAACACTTTTCACATAAAACTTCTTTCAGAAGAAAATGCTACAATATTTCTATAGACAATTATCCCACTGTCTCATCCCACTGTCACATCTAATAGGATTTTTGTACATTCTAATCTCTTATAGTAATGTTTTGTCATACATTTACCCCTGTATTTACAATACGACTGGGGTCTAAATGATATGAGATTTTCATGGTCTGATAATTGTCAAAATAAAAATCAGACAAGATCACGGTACAGAATAATGATCATCAGTTACAATGACCATTCAAAAAACACATTAATTAATGAAACTAGAAGCGTTTTGTGTCGTTGAAATAGCTGTGAAAGTCTTCTATTTGAAAATAAGGGCTGAGGAGGAAAAGGGATGCACATGCACAGGTGAGAATTTGTGTCTTTTTTTTTAACCCCTATATCTTTAACAAGTAAATGTAACGCAGTATGATAACCTGTCTGTGTTCATGAGGCCGTATATCATTGAAAGGCCAGACACAATAGATATTGTCTCATGTTGTCTCTTAAAGGTAAGCTATGTACCCTGCCAGAACAACACTTAAGATACCAATTACTGCTTATCTTATGTTCTCCCTCTGATGAAAACATGTCAGACTGGGATAGTTCCGATAATTTCCACCAACAAATGACCATCCAAAGTTGAATAGTGCTGCTGTGTTACTGTGCTTTACTGTTGCACAGAAAAACATATATATTAAGATATATCTAACATCTGAGCTATTATTGACTGACAAGCACATTCCAACTGAAAATAAATATATATTAATAACATAGATATTATCATCCTGAGGAGATGGTAATGTCCAATTTGGTAAAGCCAGTAAAAAAGTTGAAAAACCATCAACAACAATTATCTTTCTTTCTGACATACATAATCAGAACATTCAGAAGCCTGCACACGCTCTTTCATCTAACAATTCCTCAAAGCCAACAGCTAATAGACAGTCTACCTCACACTGCTCTGAACTGTCCTTGAACCTCAATAACAAACCAATTCACAACAGGATATGCTGCTCCACCCAAACCTGACATCCAACAGGACAAGCAAACAACACCTCCTCTCTCCATCCTTTCGCCCGGGACTGGCATGCATGTGGACCCAGAGAGGTGCACAGTTTTCTCCTTACCCTTGCGTTTGTAGAACCACAGCATACAGCTTCGGAACACAGACATGGGAGAGGGCATGGAGGAGGTGAGAGGGGCGGGGGGCCCATGGACTGTGGCAGGTGACCCTCAGGGAGGAGATGAAAAGGGAAGCTGGTGGTGAAGTGTGAAGGGGGTTGGTTTTGCCAGTGAAGGAAAATGAACACAAATGGGAAGATGGAAGAATAAAGATGAGGGAAAAATGGTAGAGGTTAGTTCAAGACCTGGTGGAGTGGTAAGAGCAAAAAAGGGTGTCTGCGTTGTACTGAAGTGGACAGCTCTCTCAAAAAAGAGGGAAGGGTTGGCACGACGGGAGGGGGGTGATGCTGTCGCTGGGAGCCAATCCGGTCCCTATGGAGTGACCGGTTGTAAGATATCAACGTTGGCGAAGGTGTAGGCGAAGGATGAAGAGCAGCAACCAGAAGAGACCTGTGCTCAGCTTCCAGCTCAGCAGAATTTCCTTATTATTCCCAGAGGCACAACTGCAGAGACAAACAAGCAGCAATCCTCCTCAGCTGCAGTCAGGAGGGCAGAGGAATTAACAAATTCCTTACTTGCTTGTTCTGTTCGAGAGAACTCTAGCTTGCAGTGGAACAAACCGTATTTTTCTACAGAAATGTGTAAGTCCAACTTCACCGAGCTTGGAGACGTTCCACAGAAAGAGAGAGAAAAAGCTCAGATGCACATAGCACGCTCTGACATTGCATAGATGTCTGTGTGCATGTGTTTCCTGGCACTAGAGCAGACCAATCCAAGTCTTTAAAAGGCGGGGAGGGAACGAAAAGAGAGAGGGAGAGAGAGTCAGAGAGAGAGAGAAGGAAAGAGCGCTAATGAAAAGCAAGGGTGGATGCAAAAAATATGTTGGCCACAGAGAGAAAAGAAAGGTGTAAAGATGAATAAATTAAAGAAAAACATCTCACCTTGGAAATGAAAAGTCTTTTGGTCCACAGTGATGGTGAATGTGCTGTCGTCCTCGTCATCGATGCCGATCACAGCTCCCTTGGCAATGAGAGAGAGGGGGGGGGCAGGCAGTCAGACAGAGGGACACGTCATACTCTACTTTCCATTTCTATCCTCATGCCCTCCACATGTTCCTGCAGCCCTTGACTGAGTCTCTTCTCTAAATCACCTTTGGTACCTCTCAGCACTCTTGTCCTTTCAAAAGCTCCATGTCCTCTTGCCTTATCATCTCTATCTCACAATAACCGTTTCTGTCAGTCTTGCACACAGATATATGAGTACAGCCTTTGGAACATTGGAGAAAAGAAAGGAGGGGAGGAGGAGGTGGGATTTGGGAGAACGAAGGAGGAGAAAAACAGGGAAGGGTGGAGAGAGAAATGGATGGGACGAGCAGCCAACAGGAAAGAGAGCTGCAGCGAAATGGCCCGCTGGATAGCTGGAGAAATGGAAACTAACCCTCTTCTACAATGTGATACTAATAATTCTTTTTATGACAGTGACAGCTCAGACAGTTAAATGGGTAAAGACTGGATTGTCTGGTCATGCAGCGAGAGATGTTAACTCGAATTATTGATAATGCAACTATAATTGATTGAGCTCAAGAGTTTGCATCATTAGGACTCATTCCACTCTTATCTTAACATAATCTATCGATCTATGAGTTCCAACATGTTGAAACACTCAGACAATCCTAACACATGACATAACGATGCAAAGAAGGCATGGTCCAATAGGCATAGTGAGCTTGTTGAATAAATCACAGGATACGTACAACTATTTTCAGAGTTGCAGAGATTTATTCTCAACCTCCCAAGAAAGCCTCTTGTAAAAGGGGACACTTTAGGGGACGAAGGCGAAAGAAAATTGGAATCGTACAACTGATTTTCTTTTTATGATTGATGGAAAAGCAGCGCTCACACAGAGGTAGAAGACCGAATGGCTACAGATGACAAGCGATGACGAATGCACAAATGGAACAAAGATCATTGCAGTAATATTTCAAGAGAAGCGTTTCTCAGATATGTGAAAAGTCTTACTGCCCCTCCCTTTCTGCACTTTAACCTGACTCATCTGCCCTCATTGTCACTTACAATGAGCCCGTTTCCAACACAAAGCCAAGCAATGAATATAAAAAAATGAACCATTAAACGCACTCCTCTGTCCTTGAAAATGTTTCAACATTGGTTGTATTTTAACGGTGGAAGACCCTGAATGAACTATCTTTTACAGGTGATAACCATAACAGCTGCTGCGGGACAACTTCATTTACTCAGGCCTGAATCAAGACAGAGTAAAAACATAATTTTGTGATATTTGATCATTTACCGCTGTCGCCACTGTGGGACAGAATTATGCTCACTTCTTTTTGATTGTCTCTACAGCAGCAAACCAGATGTAACCAGCTCATTGTCCTTATATCTGCCCTGATGAAAACTCTGCAAGGCTGTTGCCAGCCCGTAGTTAAAGAATATTTTATTCTGTTTTTGTTTTTTTTTAGCACAAAGGATAGACTCCTAAATTACTGCATGGCTGGCTGGGTCTTTGTCATGAGATATTCTTCTTATGTACAAATTTGTTGTTACAGACTATAGGAATCAATAGCCTTTCACAATAGCTGTCACGATATGTTCTATATATTCCTGAGCATGTCAAGTGCTGTGTTACACCACAGCAACACTTTCAGGTTCAAACGGCTGATCTGGAGCCCTGTTGAGTAAGTGAGCAGCATGCGTAGGAACACAAGGACTTTCTAAGGTTGAAAACTGTAGAGCCAAAAGAAAGGGCTGTAAACCGAGTTAACTGATACAGTTACAATATATAAATGAACAAAATGTGTTTTTTTCTGCTAACACCTCCTCAGTGGTGTGAAACTGGGCAACACAGCTGCCTACCTGCATCTGCACTGAAGTGGCACTGACCACATCTACCGAGGGTCAAATGCCAACTGCACACAACCCCACTCCAACAAACCAGAAATATCCCTTTGAGTATTAAGTGAAAAGCTGCATTGTAGTGGCTTGCCGGAGTCTCTGCGGATCTTTTGTTTACATGGAAGTAACTGCTCACCTGCAGAAATTGAACAATTTTGAACAGTTTCACTCAATGAAAAAATGTAGCTGCCCACTAGCAAATGAAGCAACAGCAACAACCTCAAATAACAGTACAACAGAGATCATGGCTGTTGAGTCAACAAAACACAGCATGAGCAGACAGAGTGATGCATTTTTTTTCCTTAGAAAACCTTGAGGAGATTAGCAAAGAATAAATAACAGAGATAACAAGAACTATGAAGAACATAACTCAGCATAACTCTGCAGCAAAGATGTGCCATCCCATCATCTACAGGCATCATCAATTGTAGTTACTCTTAATCACAATTACTTCGTTTTTCATTTTGACATTAAAACTATTAATACTGAGCATGAGGTGGGGTACAACCTGGACGGGTCGCCAGTCCGTCGCAGGGCCTACAACCCAATTTCTAGCTGTAAAAACGATATAATACAGTGAGGTCAGAAGGGGTGAATGCTTTTGAAAATAATGAAAACTTATCAGATTTTACTGATATTGTAAATAATCTCTGAGGCTCAATGTTGCATATCCTAAAAAATCCTGAGATGTCAATTTGCTTCGAACCTCACAGACACTTATTCCCTTTGACTGAGGGACACTAGATCCTCTTTTCAAGAAGTTTCAGGGGCTACTTCCTCCCTTCAGTGCAACATCTTCACAAATTCAGCGCCCTCTGAAAGAGGTGTGGTGCATAGTTCCGTTTCAATTTAACCTGATGAGAAAACTCACCTCTATCAACAACCATCGACAAAATAACGAGAAATAATCAAGATGTAGCTGAAAGGGTTTGGACAGTAAGTGTTTGGGGCTTAAAAGTGTACAGAAGTCCTATGTAATGTGAATTTGAGTGAGGAAGGAAAAAACACTTGAAGAACACAAAGCACTACCCTGCTCCACAAAATGTTGCGGACATGCCAAAATGTGATGAAAACAATACAGACCTAAAAAGGAAATCAACTATGAGCCACTTCAACAAATCCACTGTGAAGTTGTACCTCAAAACAACAAGGTAGAAGACCCTAAAATTCTCAGAGTAGAACTTACTAACTTGGTAAGGGCATTTCTAAGTTCACTTTGAGGGGAAATACAGTCATGTTATCCTGACTGTAGTAGCTTAACTGCTGCCATCTAGTGGTTATTACTTAATACCAAACCCTTTAAGAGAAAAAAAACCTACCTTTGCTGTTAAAGCTACAAAAGTGTGCCAATATAGCTGTTGACAAGGAAACCTTATGTTTGTTGAGCTACCAAAACACAGGTAATTATTAAATCCAATGATAACTGTAAAATATTGCATTCAGGTTGACAAAGCAGACGATGTGAGGGAGCCTTACAGAATGTGCTCAACTGACAGTT
Organism: Aulostomus chinensis; assembly: GCF_037954235.1. NCBI lineage: Eukaryota > Metazoa > Chordata > Actinopteri > Syngnathiformes > Aulostomidae > Aulostomus > Aulostomus chinensis. The sequence continues at coordinate 14,234,727 of NC_141333.1, read as the reverse complement.
CCAAACACCGCAGCAAAGCAGGCCAGCAGCTAAGCCAAGCACGACGTGCAGCTATACATTTAATTTATCAAAAAGGTGTGTCGGGATGGTTTCAACCCTGAGAATCTTACCCTGAGTCGCACACAGCCTCTTCTGGAGCCTCGCATCATCTTGTCCTTTGACTGCAAACCAACAAAGAAAGCAAATTAGGAATTCAGTCAGTATACGCACATTAGAGAATCAAAATCAAGGCATTTATCCTCCATTTATAAATTTTGAATTCATAAGTAAACCTGTGTTAGATTTGATAAAGAGGAAATGATCCAAGCAAACATAAACTGCAGTCATTATGTGTTACAATGAATGACTAAAAAGTGAGGAACCAAGGGCATACTTGAGCCACAATTTTATGCCCTGCATAAGTGTAATAAACTGCGTATCAATAACAACTTTTAACAATATTTGCAGTTGACAACATACCAATAAGATTATCCAATAGTTTAAAAAAGTGTCAGAATTCTCTTCAGTTGCCTGAATAATCTAGTAACTAATCTAGAAAAGCTTTCAACTAAATTGTATAAAACGTGAAAAATAACTGCTCCCGTTTGTTCAAAATTGATATATTTACTTTTCATTTGAATTTGCTATGAAGAAACAAAATTAGGAGTGAAACAAAACATATTTATTTGAACTAATAGAAAGGTATGGCTTAGAATAGTGATGTGTGAAATTCATAGTAACACATTCGCCCATCACACTGATCCATTGTCGTGCAGAAACGTAAAATACAAATCTACAGTAGCTCTTAAAAACAGGATTTATTGAAAAGCTACTTGTGCTATAGGATGACCAATCCCTGACACCTCAGCCAACTTTCTATTTGAGGTGAACAGCTATTGGCAACAGCAAAGCCCTCACTCGCTGTTCTTGGTTAACCAATACCAACATTCCCGTAATGTCGAGTAGTAAACTCTGGACTCAACAGTCAGCGAGCAATGACATCATTTTAATTGACGAGGTAACGCTGTTTTTCCCAACATAACTAGCGGCTATCGTCTCTTACTGCGGTGCCTTATTGGCGATTTCGCCCGCGAAACAGTGACTTTCGGGATTGTATTAGACAAAAACAATTGCAAATAAATGCTTGCCAGCGTACATGTGTTTCAGTCTTTCTGTTGAACGATACAGTAAACTATTTTCAACCACAATGTATGCTTTCGGCTTTTACCTTTGCTAACGAGCTAGACTAGCGGAAGTGTGGAGAAAAATGCTGCCGGTTGATTGGCCAGTTCGTCCCCGAGGAGCGTTGTGATTGGTTAATATGAGGATCTGTCACTACCCAGACTCGCCTGTTTGAGCTTCAGACTCCCACAACTCCTGACAAACACCAGGCCCTCACCTCACTGAGGTTCGAAAACCCGCGACAACTTCAACTACAAAACCTTCTGAGCGGAGCACTTCAGTGTTAACAACAAGCAGAAACGAACGTACCGTGTAGTATGACAGCAGGCCGGCATTGTAGTCCAAAACAAACCAACGATACTGCCAACCTTTCATTACGTTAGTCCACTTGCTCAGCGGCCCCTCCATAATGGACGCCATCTTTACAACAGCGATGGCTGGGGAGGAGTCGAATAAGGTGTGGGCTGACGTCACGGACCAGATGCTGATGAAGATGAGCCCAATAAATAGAGAATAAAAACATTATCCAAAAAAAAAGAAAGAACGAATGCATAATAATATATATAATATAACAAAACAAAACACAAGGCTACAAGTAAAACTTACTTATTTTACTGTAGTATTTACTGGAAAGGGATGGATTATAAGCATAAAAAGGTGTGGAATGGCCCCTGCCAATATCAGTACATTAGATTCTTATCCTGTACCTGAACAGTATTCGTGATTACTGAAGCACATGACAGTGTTCATTCACAGAGAGATTGATTAGGGGTGTGTCTTAGTGGAGGGACTGGGAATACAAAAAGGAATAATCTCTATTTAAATGACAAACCTTCTTTTAAAAGAATGATTAACTCATCATGGGATTTCCCCAGAGACCAGGTCAATATATTTAAGTTCAAAATACAATTAAAAAAAATATGTCAAGAATACCATTTGTGGATGTACCTTGAATGTTATTAAAAAGTGCACTTTTTGAGAATATAATCATAGATTAATGTGTAGGAACCTCTTTCATGATGCCTCCTCACTGTTCCAGAGGCCAGGTGAGGGTCAGTTCTAGCACCACAGCTCATTAACAATCTTCTCGTGTCGTCTGCTCACACTGTCATGGCTTTTAAACTCTGCCTGATGACACATATGATATGCTGATGTTTGGATTTGGATTTGGTTTGTGTATTTGTTTTCTATTTAGTTGCTGTATGTTCCTGTACCGTGGATGTTATATCAGTACATTTTACACCATCTTTTTGCTGTTCAAGCATTTGATTTGGGACTGTTTCTTTTAGGGTATCTTTGGAAGGCACTGTATGCTCCAGGCTTAAAAAGTGCTTTATGAACATAATTTTTTTTTGTACATATGGCAACTGTACAGATGCACAAACAAGGCTTGAATATGTTACGTTTCTTTTACTGTTCATGATCAATTTTAGTCAGTCTTATGGCATCCAGATATTTCTTCATTTCCTTGAATTTTAAGATTTGTAAACAGTCATAAAAGAAAATATTTAATAAATCCAAATCACAGAGCAAGTCGCTGTTCACAATAAGTGATCTCCTTCATCAGAGTTAGGCATGCTCAAGATTTCCATCACACATGAACAACCAGGCAGGAAGCCGTATTCATCAATATCTTTATTATTTACAATAGGCTTAACACTGATAAGCAGAACTTCACAGTAATATATAATGTGAGCTTTAAATAAAAAACAAAATATATATTTTGTACAATAAAAAAGTTCATGTTAACATCTCTGCCATTTTTTTTTTCTTTCCTAAATCCCTGTTTAGATTCACATATTCCATTATGGTGTATCTGTCGGTTTCATTGCACTTGAACAACTGAAGAAGTGGCCTTTGGTATAATGATGTGTACACACATTCTTCAGAGCGGTTTCTGAAACAGGGAGACAGAAGGAGGAAAAATAACAGATGTACAGGAAGAACGCAGGCAACATAAAGAAAGACAATGCAGAAGACTGATGATGAGATAGAGCAAATATGTTGATTCTGATATTAAAACTGCGTCAAAATCGGTACTCAAGTTATTCAATCACAGGATAGATTTATGTTCGTCTAAAATAAAATATAAATGCGTTTGTCTCAGGGAGGTTTCTTTATTTATCTCTATGGTAAGGCTTGATGGATTTGAATGAACCTGCTTCAGAGACGCATTAAAATTCAACTGAAACAGGTGAAGAGGCCCAACCGGTGCGAGGCGATGATAAAGAATATGAGATGAAACCCAAGATTTATATACAGTATAATTAAAAAGACACATAACCAGGCGTGGCTGCACTAACAGTGTTATTGGCCAAAAATAAATGACCTTCAGTATCTAAATACTTGTTGTTGTTTTTTTTTAAACAAAGTGCACCTTATGGTTTCAAGTCATTTGACATCTGAATGACAGAAATGCATGTAGGGATGCACCAATACTTGGGCTGTGTTGACTAACAGCCTATCAGCAAATAAGATGGCAGAAACTGACCAATGACAATCACGCCCCCCCCCCAACCCTGGCACAATTGAGGGAATAAAGATCAATAAAACCATTTAAACAGAGGAAAAAGTTGGTAAAAAAACAACCCTGCCAGTGTTAGCAGCACTATCAGCCCAATTATCACTTTATACACCAGTATCGGCCCAGTGCATCCCTTCATGCTGTCGTGATAAAAGTTATCACAATCTCATGGCAAAGGAAACAAGATTTTAAAATGTCTAGCAATGATGGTGAACTGTACATAAATCATTCACTAAAAGGCACCAAGAATTATGAAATAAATATGGACCTTTTTGTTTTTTGTTTTTGCAGGCGATATTTGAAACTCACAGTGAACAGAAATGAACAGTTTCAAAGCGTTGGCAGGAAATGACACACCATGAAATGATGACAAAACATCTACGTGGCATTCCATCAAATGTCATTCACGAGGAGAATTTTTTTTTATTTTGATTTAAAAAAAAACAACCAAAAAAACAAACAATGTTTGATTTTTGTCATTGTTCAGATGCAACGCGTGTAAATGAACCAATGTGTCTGAGGCCTTATCCAGTGTACTTTGAAGATGTGAGCCAAAATAATACAAATACTGTCACTGTACACACTTTAGTTTGCGCTCAATTACAGAGCTGCTTTTTTTGTTTTCCTGGACTTGATAGCAAAATTGAAAGCATGGGTCAATAATAAAGTGTAATAAAAATAAATAATTAAAAAAAAAATGGCACCTTGAGAGATGAAAATTCATGCTGCCTGACATTCGACCGGGTTCAGAAGTGAAGAATAATACATTCAATAAAGCAAATAATCAGATCTGGGTGAACAGGCCTCAATCTTGCATCTCTTCAGTCAAAAACATTGCTCTTTATGCTGTGATTACACATAAATCGTTTGCTTTCTGGATATGAAATAAAACAAATATTTACATAACTCTTTTCTCTCAAAATAGGTCTGTGCTTTAATAAAAAAAAACAGGAATAATTTAAAATTCAAGTTCATACATAGACATTCTAGAAAGCATTTTTCTTTTAAAATCAAATAATGTACAAATTGCTCATGTGCTGAAGACATACTGCAGTTTGTTGAGAGATCAGTACTGTGTGATTAGTGTGAGTCGCTCTCTGCGTGTTGCTGTGTTCATACATCGAAAGGGGTTTTTTTCAGGCACTGAGGCCATGACAAGGCTACAGGGAATCCAGCACTGTCCATACTCAGAAGGACACTTGAAGACATCCTGTCCCAATTCTCTTGCTCATGCGCTACCCTGTGCTCGCCATCGTTTCTTTTTAATGCTCCGTCATACGAGGAGGAAATGTAGTGTGCAAGGACAACTGGGTATAATATATATATATATATATACACATATATATATATATACACATATATATACACACACACACACATATATATGTATATATGTATACATATATATACATATATATACACACGTATATATATGTATATATATACACATATATATACACACACACACACACACACACACACACACGTTGAAATGCTTTAAGAGGACTGGGGAGGTGTGAAAGTCAGCCACTTAAGCAGACAAATGCTGTGCATATAATAAGACATCCCACATTCATGATTTAAATAAATCTTTTTTGTTTTAGAACAATTTTTAAAGGTCTAGATTTGTTAAACCTGTATTTGGTTTTTATATTTGATTTGAGATTATTTACATGGTTGTCAAAAGAAAAGCTTCAATGCTGCAATTTGACAGTGTAGGAATATCACTGTTCAAACAAAAGCCTTCAAATGGAACTTTAACAAACACACCAACTTTTCAGCAAATATGTTTCTTTGTTTACCCTTCTAGTATCAGTGGCCGACCTCATAAGAGAGGATGAAGAACGTTAATGCTGGACAAATCAAGATCTACACCTGATCCATCTGAAATCGAATACAGAGAGGACTTGGAAGCTGAGTGGACATGACAAGCTATGCTAGCCTGCCCATACACAACCATTCATTGAGTTAAGCTAAATAGCAGTCAGCCGGTCACAGCTCTCTACCGCATGCGCAGAGGACAGAAATATGCGTATTTCCCCAAAAAGTTGGTGTGTTTCTTTAAAAAAAAAAAAGTGTTTTTACCATAATTTTCACTTGAAATTAAAACAGTAAAAAAAAAAAAAAAAGATCTGTGGGAAAAAGGGTCAAGCTGAGAATTTACGAAACAGCAAATCCTGATCTTGGTGCGATTTCTTCCTTAAGATCTCACAAGTTTTTATAAAAATGGCTTTTGGTCACTCAGTTCCCTCGACACAGAAGAAAATACAGTAAACCCGACTGATGAGCCACATGTGGGAAACATTTCTCAGTATGGTTGGGCAACCACCACAATTCTGGTTCAGTATGTAACATAAGCAGAGTGAGCTTCTACACACAGCTGATACACTCGACATTCATTTGATAGGAGTCCTTTATCACGACCAGGTGGAGAACTGGGGTAAAACATTTCTTGTTGTGACTCACACTGAATTTGGTTAGAACATTTCCCAATATGTACAGGTCAGAGCAGAGTCCACACTGGCGTCTTACGAAACAGCTGATTGTAAACAATAAAATATCTGATGTTTTTAATAGTGATTTCTCTGAGGTACTTTAGAGACTCAACTCTTTCATTCCCCAAAAAGCTGTCAATAGAAACCAGAAACAAAGAAGAGAGTATGACTGGTCTGTTGGGGAGTGAATGATGTCACAGTAGCTACCTCTGGACCACATCACTAATCTCTTTAATACAGCTGTGCAGGTTGTCTAATACACTGTTGGACCCAACGCAGCTCAGCCCTCCACCTCCCGACGATGAGGCCCTCAGTTCCTGCAGGCTGAGCTCCAGCTTCCCAACTGCCTCACGAAAGGCAAATTTGTTCCTCATCTGAGGGATGCAGTCCACATAACCTGAGCAGTAGTCTAGCAGCTGGTGGCCAGCGTCCAGCACTTGGCTGCTGGTGGGGCTTTCGGAGCTGGCATGGAGGACGCTGCTCAGGCACTCAGCGCACTCCAGCAGGGCCTCACGGCTGACCCGCTCTAGGGGCACCCTCTCAGACTGCTGCCTAGTACGCCGCAGTGCCACTTTAGAGCCAGCAGGTGGTGCCGAATGTGAGGAAGGGGCGGCAGCCGGGGTGGCTCCATTGGCCATTTTGGTGGGGGTTGTGTTGGTGGTGGCGGGGCAAGATGAGGAAGATGCAGGAGGCACTTGTGGCGGTGGCACTGACGGTCTGCCTGTCGTCACCCCACCGGACAATCGTCCTGACCTGTGGCCTTTTAATGTGTCACCATTGACTTCCACCGGTGGTGCTCCTACATGCTCCTCTCCGTCACCGCTGTAGGAGTGTTGTAGGCTACGTACGGTGGGAGGGGGAGGAGGAGCACACTTGGGTTTGACAAGTCGCGGCCGGTCTCGGTCTGCTTGGTGCTCGGACAGCAGTTTGAAGCGGTTCCCCTGAGAGTCCAGGCCGACTAGGTGCACATCTGCTGGGCTGTGCTTTAGCGTGGGGGAGATGAGAACTGGAACTTTGTGGTTGTGAGTCGGTGCCCCTGCAGTAGCTGACGACGCACTTGAACTAGAAGTCTTAGAAGGGGAAGACCAGCTTTGCTGCCTGTCCAATGCTCCCCCGCTCTCCTCTCTACCCTCCCCCACCTCTCCCCCAACCCCTGGTCCCCTCACCCCTACAGCAGTGCCCCGAGGCATTAGCTTGGCTTTGGGCCTTTCCCTGATCTGTGCGGTACCCTCATCCATCCTTCTGAGCAGAGTCTCAGAAGGCCGTGCGGCACCATTCTCTGGTTGGGAGGTTGTGGAAGCAGTTCTCTCCAGAGGAGGTTTAGCGCTGCGGTTCCTTGGTAAAGTCAAAGCCATACGCTCCAAGTCTGGCAGCCCAGCTGACATTGAGGAAGTAGAATTGGACCTTGGAAAGGGTTTTGGCCCTCCAACAGTACTTCCTCCCTCCTCTGAGGAAACAGTTTTTCCTGTCCGTAGCCCCAGGGTCTTTTTGATGAGCCTCGGGGTAAAAAAGCCGGCAAGTCCTCCCCAACTGCTGCCGCTTGATATCTGCGAACCAGGGCCCCCACTGGAGGGTTTCTGTCCAAAAGCAGCCCCACAGCAGCGTGATTGTGTCTGGGTGGGTTCACCATGGGAATGAGAGGGAGAGGCAGAAAAGCCCCCTGAACTGTCTGACTGGGGCAGAGGAGGAGGAGCACTGAAATCAGCCGTGGGTTCATATTTCTTGTGAGGTTGTGTCTCCATCTCCCGAAACGAACTGCTCCTTTTGGGTGGTGTAGGGAGATTCTGTTGGTGCTGAGTGGATGGTGAAGAAGAAGATGAGGAAGATTTCTTCTTTATGAAGGAGCTAAAGAAGCCAGTTTTGCGGTCTCTTGTAAATGTGCCAATATCCTGTGCATCGTCTAAAAGGCTGCTGGGAGATTTATCACGGGGCTGCTGTTTTCTGGGCAGCGCTGGGGAGCTGCCTGCTCGACCATCCCCTCCGAGCAAAGAAGCCCAGCCTGGACAGATAGGAAGAGAAATAGATTAAAACCATAAAACAAAGCCAGGATGAACTCAGTGGGAACACAGCCTTTGGTCAAATATGATGTAATACCAGCTAATGAAGGCTATTGGACACTCATTCTCTCAGACAGCTGTTTATTGTTCATTTCTCTCTAATAACTGGTATTCCTCCCCACGATAAAGTCTAATATGACAGGACAACAGCCTGAAAGTTATTTGGCAACGCATTCTGTGCACATTCACACCTAAACTATGGTTTCCAACCAAAATAGGGTGAATTTGTAGTCAACTACAGTTACATTTACCAGTTACTTTAAGAGAATAAAGAGAACCTTAACGATGCGCACGGAAGTAAAGCGTAAAACAAAACACAATCCATATAACGTGCATAATAATGATGATTAATAATAATTTCCATCTTGACCTGTGGCATTTGATTTAACCGTGTTCTATTGTCAGTGACAACAACCATATATGGAACCAACTGTGTTTGGTGGACTCTAGTTTTGTGTTTTATAACAAAAGTTTATTGCATGTTCTACTTTTAATGGGTTTGGGAAATAGTGAGTTTATGTTAAGTGAGTAGTTGAACTCATGAACCGAAGCTTAATGGGTGAATAGAATGATGGTCAGTGACAGGAAATTATACACAGACAGACAAAACAACCACGAGGGGAGAGCATTTTCATTACACCACAGACAAACATAAATTAACATTTTATTTTCAACATAAAATAAATAAACCATGACTTAAAAACAAGCAACAGAAAGTTTATTGAAAAATATTAGGGTTAGGATTGTGACACACGACCAGGTATTAATTGTAATTTCAGAGGAAGATGGACAAGACAGAATATGATTGTCACTCTTTCGTTAGTTGACACAACAACAGGGACATGACATTTTCATGCAAGTCAAAGATAATGAACAATGGTTTAGTTGTTGCACATGTAGGTCACTCACATTGTTATTTTAAGATGAAAGCAAATCTGTAATCCTCTGAAAACCATCTAGGATTACTGGCGATTTCTCTTCTTTTCTGAGGGGGGGGTTAATTAATTTCTATATTCTGGGAGCTGATATGTCAGTAAAACTCATTTAGACTGGATAAACTAAGAACTCAGAACAGCTGTCAAAGATCATCTGACAACATCTTCTTTTCAGACTGACACTGCTACTTTTACACTATTATTGCACCGCGTGAGGTTCGTCAACGTGGCATGTACTTCCTTATTACTGTGCTTGTTTTACTGTGGGACTACTGCAGTTCCATCTTTGAAGTATGTCTGTGTTTTTAGATTTAATTCCATTGTAGTTTTGCTCACCAGTATTTTTCTTTAGGGAGAAGTTGGGATTGAGTGGGAACAAAAGTTTCATTAATCAGTGACCAGAATCTCAAATCAAATGCTTTTGCACTGTGGTTTTCATGAATTATGCACTGATCGGCTGAAACTGACTGTTTCAGGTTGGAGCCTTGAGACAGCACTGGTTAGGTGGGTCAAAGGTCAGAGACATGCACCGGTTGGTCAGTTGGGAAGAAAAATAACCGCCCTTCTCCTCAGGCGGCGGGCTTGGCGACGCTGCAGTGTACTCTGGGAAACCTCTGGCACACCTACGGGATCATAATGTGGTGCGCCTGACTGGTTGGCAGTGAAGTAGGCATGTCTGGCTGTACCTGAGTGCCCAAGAGTGCCGTGGTCCGGCCGCCCGTCGAGTCCACCCTCAATGTTTTCCTTGTTTTCTGTGTGCTTGTGGAGTGTGCGAGATTTGGAAGGCAACAGGGGCATGTCATGACTGAAAGAGTGCAGTGGGCCGCAGTGACCAGAAGAGGCCGTCTTACAGAGTTCCTCTGCTACCTCTGCAATGAAGAAGAAATTACTAAATTAGAAGCAAGAAGTCAAATTAAACATCTCTTTGCAAATAAAACCATGTTATTTCAGTTGATTTAACCGTTCTTAAAAAATAAACCTCAATAAAACAACAACAACAAAACTGGCACCTCACTCAGCACAAATAAATAAAAGTCCACCAGCTGACATGAAGCAGTGAGCTTCTTCAGACAGCAGATTCTGTGCAACACAAAACACTGACAATGTGACATTCTCTTGTACCTTCAGAGATGGAGGAGTCATGGAACATAGTTTCAAAGGCTTGGTGGATCTCTGCAAACGAGGGCCGATCTAAGGGGTTCCACTGCCAGCCTGGTGGAGAGACAGAAAACAGGTCCGATTACCTGATAGTTGATATTCACTGATGTAAACATTATCTGTACAAAATTGCAACCACTTGGTGAAGACATAGACAAGACTACTCACATGCTCTCATGAGTTCATAGACCTTTGGCGGACATCCTTCAGGCTGTTCCATGCGGTAGCCCTTCTCCAGAAGGTCATAGACCTGGGACAGATCGATGCCTGGGTATGGGGACATGCCGTAGGTGGCAATTTCCCATAGAAGCACCCCAAATGCTGTGTGAGAAACACATAGGAAAGAATCAAACATGAGATTTATAAATATAAAATTACTGAATAAATGACAGTGCAGGTACGTTACCCACCCCAGACGTCAGACTTGATGGAGAACGTGTTGTATGCAAGGCTCTCGGGTGCGGTCCACTTGATGGGGAACTTGGCCCCAGCGTGAGCAGTGTAGGTGTCACCAGTCATCAACCTGCTTAGACCAAAGTCTGCAACCTTTACAACATGATTCTCCCCAACCAGACAGTTCCTCGCCGCCAAATCCCTGAGGGCAGGAGGAAGGAGGATTAGAACACTTCTGCATGAGTGGACTAACTCAAGGAGACACCAAGAGTTTCTTGCTACCTGTGTATAAAGTTCTTCTTCTCCAAATATTCCATGGCAGAAGAGATCTGTGTGGCCATGTAGAGCAGAACCACAGCATTCACCTCCTCCTTGTCGCAGTCTCTCAAGTAGTCTAGTAGGTTGCCATGTGGCATGTACTCCGTCACGATGTAAAACGGAGGCTCCAGCGTACACACACCTGTGGGAGAGGCAGCTTTATTGATTAGGTCTTCACTGGACATCTGATGACAAGAAATGAGGGGAATAGGAATAATAATTCAACAAAAAGTCTGACCAGAAGAAAGCAGGGGAAATAAATCAAGAAATAAACAGGGCAGAAGTGGTGCATATAAATGTGCTGTTCAGAAATACTGACCTAGAAGCTGGACAAGGTTGGGATGTTTAACCTCCTTCATGACTGCCGCTTCTTTCAGAAATTCTTCGACTTCCATGGTGTCCTCCTGTAATCAAAGGCATGGAAAGAAATGAGGGAGAGTCACAAGGGAGAAGAATTGTAAAACATGGCGTCTGGCAGTGATGATGTAATAACAAAGTCCACCTGCAGGTGGCGAGCTGCAACCACTGCTAAGCCAATGTCCCACCAGTATCAAAGGGGACAAAGCTAATCAGCTTTCCGCAGCAAAGATAACGGAAATGAAATGTTGACTGCAAGAGAGTCATCTGACCTTGAGTGTTTTGACAGCAACTGTGAGGTTGTACTTCTTCCACACTCCCACATACACTTCCCCATACTGGCCTCCTCCCAGCTTGTGCTTCATGGTGATGTCGGTGCGTTCCATCTCCCACTTATCATGAATGGGCGACACGCCGTACACTGTGGGTTTGTTGCATTTGGGTGCTGGGTAGTGCAGTGTGGTGACCAGGCCATCGGCTACAGTAGAATGGTGGTGAACCAGTTCGGCCAGGGTGGCAAAACGGCTCTCAGATGTCACATACACCTATGGAGGAGGGAACGAGGAAGGGTAGAAAAAAAATATATAAAAGAACTTCTTTTAAGTCAAATTCAAAAATGGTTCTAAAGCAGCAACCCTCTCAATGCCAAACTGCCTCTTATTTAACTCTACCTTTCCATCAGAGGCTGTGTTGATCCGGTAGTGGTAGACTCTACCCTCATAGCGGAGAGAAATGGACAGCTGTCCAGGGCTGCTTTCACTTTCCCGGACGAGGAAACTTCCATTGATGAGGGATGAAAGCAGGTACTCAGCAGCGCTGCGTGATACGGGTCCGTGGTACCAGCTGTGCTTCTCCAGACTGTTAACTGGGGTAATGTAGTTGGAGGGCACCCAACCCTGGCCATTCTTAGAGCGTACTTCACTCCACTCGCCATTCTGATTATAGCCAAGCACACGCAGCTTCTCACCTAGACATAGGAGAGGAACCAGGAAATGATGAAAGATGGTCTTATGGTTACAGCTTTGAGATTAATCCTAGAGAGAGTGTCTGAAATTTAATACACAAATTATTCAAATTTATGACGACTGTACTTATGTTTGTGCTTGTACTTATGTATTTCCTTTTGGCCACTTAAGAGACTCAATGTAGAATGCAAGGTTTTTATCAGTTGAGAGGCTTGGCCATGACGCCTTAGTAACAGTCATAGAAGACAGGAGTCAAGGACAAACTGTGCCTCTAACTGAAACTACTTGAAAAGCAACGGGGTTGAACAATGCTGTTCACCCAACCCCATTTATCTGTCATAAGAGGGTTGGGCAGAACCAGGCATGTAGTGGCTTGGTCCCTCGATGCTATCAGCCTGTCTCTGACGTCAGTGCAGGAGATGATTTGCTGGAGGCTGGAGGAGAGAGGGATCTGTCAGTCCCACACAAACTAGACAGCGTAGGCAGCCACCCGGAAGACGGATTGGAGAGAGGAAGGGGGGGGGGGGGGCAGTAGCTGGATGGCAGCAAGCAGACTGCTCCACTGTCCTGGGACTAAGTGGGAGCTGGCCCACTGCCTTTTCTTCCTGTCTTCCATGGAGTTTTACAACCAAACTATCCTGTAACCCCGTAAGTTCTTTCAGCAAATCTATTGACAGCATGGTAAGTTGGCTTTGAAGCTATCATGACTCACTCAGTCACATAATGGGGTACTACGGTGCCTGCACGGTAAAATGACCAGCGACATACATGCTGAGCAGTGAGAGATCTAAATGGTTAACTAATCAAGCTCAACCACGGGTACTGACATTTAACTACTGAGCAGAGCTGGAGGTCGAGTTCTTAAAAATCCTCATTAAATGATGGTTATCCACATCCAGCCCACCAATTCACCAGTCTCCTGTGTGTCTGTAGGTTTCTGGGAGTGGAAACACTGACTGCCTGGGCTCTGGGCTGGTCTGGCTCACAGAGGAGACAGTGACACGATCTCACCAAGTCCCTGTCTCAGATCAGTCTCGGGCCTGCAGCTCTCACCCACCTGTTATCATTACAGAACAATGTCCACATTAACACTGCATTAGAGGCCCGACGGGGGTCTTTCCCAGAGTAGAGTGAACCCTTAGGGAAGTGGAGCCTTTTTGTGCACATGCGTTTGTATGTGGGCAGTTCCACTTCATGACTCAGGGTCTAAACATCATTTCCATCCAAGACAGCTGCCTCGGATGTGTGAAAACGATGGATAATTAACACGCTCCGCCATGGTCAATGCTTTAGACCAGTTGGGAACAGAAACCTGGCTCCGCCTGGACAGTATGATGAGGGTATTTTAAGCCTGTTAGTCATGAGGTGCAGATTGACCAGTTAACTGCTGCTAGTTGAGAGAGGAGGCGTGTTTTTGGTTTAGAAATAAGGAAACCATGAATCCTTAGAAGAGGGGTTTTTGTCATTGTGTTGGTGGAGAGAGGAGGATTTACTTGTTTCTAGCTTTAAGGATAAAGGATTTTCTAAAATAAAACAAAACTAAACTAACTAACCTGGAGGATAAAAAAGGCATCGTGTGTGGGGAGGGTCAGATACCTGCTGATGTCCCAATAGAGCGTAGTTGTAGTGACTGTTTGGTTTGCTTTATTGACACACGGCATTCCTCTGCCATAACTACACAGTTACACATGCAACATGTCTTTCTAGGGTGGTGATCACATACAGATATCCCTCAGTTGTGTTGCAACACGTGTCTTAATAAGTCTCCAGGAAGGTGTGGTTGACAATGCTCCATGGAAAATGTGTTCACCTGAAAAACATCACGTAGCCATGCAACAGGCACAGGGGGTCCCGAAAATACAGAGAGGCGAGTTTTTCCAAGTCTTGATTCACATTTGGTGGGGTGGCATTAGTATTTGTGATGGTCGTTCACAACATAAAAATATTAAAAGTGTAAATATAGGATGTCATGTGTTCTTTTGAAAAAAGCACTGAAGATGTAAATACGGTAAATAATTAAAACCAAAAGGATAAAACTCTAACTATATATTTTTATAGTACTGTATAAAAATGGATAGCTTTTTTGATCAAATAATCTCTTCATATGTTAACAGTAGAAGTGGGATAAAATATTCAAAACCATTGCAATACTCTCTCCAGACAGGTTATGGATACACAGGCATGGAATATTCTTGTCAAACAATTCATATTATGACCTGACTTGAAAATGCCATTTTGACAACTGCTGTTCCTGTCCATGTGTGTACACACGTTAAAGGCGTACGGAGCTAAGGCTCTGCACTTTGTTGTAAAATGTTTTTTTTTTATATCTCAGGTGTCACATTCTGTTGTCGCCAGACGCGTTTTTCCAACAGAGTGACGCATCTAACTTGATTATAATCTCTGCCAAGAGTCGCTCATGCGCAATAACGTCTCTGTCTCTGAGTGGTAACATACAGAAATGGCGGCGTCAACATCAGGTACGCGTACCAAAACTTCAAAAGTTTGGGCGCATTTTAGCCTGGATACGGCGAACTAAAAGACTACTTGCAAAGTTTGCAAAGCAGACCTTGCGTGTCATGGCAGTACATCGGTGATGCAGGAACATTTGAAGAGAAAGCACGTCGGGCAGTTGAAAGAAACGGAGTCTGACTCGCCTCGGTGAGATTCAAGTAACATTTAAGCCAGTACGGTTTTTATGACATACATTGTACATTTTATAAGCGTATTTTCGCTATAAAAGAGAGCTTGAGCGCTATGCCAGACTGTGCCTGACAAACGTATTTTAAATTAAATGCATGCAGTCCGAAGAAGAGACACACCATGGAGATAGGACATTTGTATTCAATTTTTGTACGAATCCGCCGTATGTTCAATAAAAGATGTATTTTTCATTGTACCCATCTTTTTTCTGTTTATTATCATTTGCTACATAATTAAATCAACTTCATGCTAAATTTAAGAAAAAATTCATAATTATCCGATTAGTCGACTTTTAAAATAGTCGTTAGTTGCAGCCCTACTGTATAGTGACGCTGAAGAGGCATTTATGGTTCATGTTGATATCCAAAACATCAGATCGGAAGAAAAAGACATCAGACCATTCTTTACCTTTGGTGATGCTCAGGGTGTTGTCTCCACTGGCGACAAAGTCATAAAGTGCAACAAAGAGGTTGGGGTCGCTCTCAGCCGCCCCCAGTAGGTTCTCCTTGGAGCTCCAGCGTACCGCCTCCGTCAGCGCTGCAGAATCCAGGCCGAACGGCCTGTGGAGAGCTTCTGGAGGGAGAGGAAGAGCGAGGGGAGGGGAGGGGAGGAAGAAGATAAATGACGAGTAAAGGTAGGCAACTAGATTTTAAATTACAGCCTGATAATTCAAGGTACTTTGCAGAAATGATTATCAATGGTGATACAAAGCAGAACATTAAGTCACATCAGCATTCAGTCAAACAAAAGTAACAATTGATCCTGAGCATAATCAAGTATTGAATTAGTAAAGTTGAAATAAAAATCGAATAATAATGTGAGTCAAAAATGAAAATCAGCGTAAAAAATGCAAACTCCATAACTCGACAAGATTCATAATCTAATCCAAGGATTATGGGAAGGTTTCAAGAACACTTTACTTCTAAAAAGTGAGAATAAAACTGAAGTAGTGCAAACATTCCTATAACAGTGAAATATTGACAAGATAAAGCACTATAAGGGGAGGATTTGTAAAATATGTCAAAGATATAACACAGCACTATTGATCTGGGTAGTAAACCTGTTACATCATTCACACACGCAACAACTATCACAATACCTAACACATAATCTTCCAGTCCACAGATTATCTACCTGCTGGTCCAGGCCCAGTTCCTTGCCTGAACCCAGTTTGAAGATGATGGCTGCTCAGAGCCACCCACTCTTCCTCAAAGCTGCTGTTTGCCTGCAGGCACCTCAAAATCATTACTTTTGCAAATCTACTCTCTGAAGAGCACTGTTAGCACTGGCCCCCCCCTCACACACACACACACACACACACAGACTTGCTGTGTCTAACTCTAAACAGGTAAGATCTGAGGTGGGAGTGTTCTTGTACCGGTATATATACAGAGGAGAGTGAGGGGAGGAGCTACAACGCTGGGATGACAAAGATACCCTGTACAGGATGCAACTATAACACACACACACACACACACACACACACACACACACACACACACACACACACACACACACAACACACACACACACACACACAGACACCAGCTGCTGCCAAAGCCACTGCATGTCTGGACAGCTGCTGAGTGAATGGAGCAGGAAGGTGGTGAAATAGAGAGACTAGGAAGAGAAGTCTGCTGCAGTACAAACGACTCCAAACAAAAACATGAAATAAAGTGAAAGCACTGCGTGGGACTAAACATACTGACATCTGATTTATTTATAAAGATAATTGTTTTAATCAAGTGTCATGTCCCAAATGACGCAATCCAATGCGACAGTTACGCCATACTTTTATGAAGCACTATTATTTTTAGTTATTTGAGGTATTTTAGGCGAGTAGATCAGCGCGGGGTTGATAAAAACAGATCAGGTTGCAGTAGTTAGTAGTTAATAGTTAATAGTACAATAATGACTGTAAAGTATCATTTCTATTTAAATCAATTTAAATTTGGCCATTGGTGGACAGTTCTACAATTGCGCATGTGCTCCATGTTTGTACACTTCAACCACCTCAGGAAATAGTGGGGGTGAAATATCTCCGACATCTTTATCACTACAAATCACTCCCTCTTAAAACAAACTGTATTGTATGACACATACATACTTTGAAGGATATGATCATTTTACACTGCCATTTCATGCCAAATTTTATGGTTGGATTGTGTTCAATGCAATTTTATTACAAAGGTTTAAATAATTCCACCTAAAAAATACCCCTGTATACCTTGATGTTGATACTACGTCAATCTGAATAAAAGAAAAGCTGAAAAAGTTTCACTTTGTAATGAACCCTTGAAAGATAAACTTCATTCGAGGTGCGTAACAATCAAACTAGTCTAATCACGACGCTCCTAAGGTTAGTAATTAAAAGAACAAAATAAAACCTTGATGTGAAACCTCAAAAAAACCAATTGACAGTAAAAACTGAACCACTCAGCACCCCCGTGACTGTAGTGTAGATTGAAATGAGGCCAGCTCATGTGTGAATCAGTCACACACTTCATGGGATCATGTGTCTCTCAGATGGTATTTGACATCTGTTTTTAACATAAACTCGATACATGCCAGACCACCTTTCATCAACAGGATATAATTATGAGTGAGTGAGTGAGAGGGATGACAGATTTTCACCGATCATCAGAAACAGAACACGTTTAGATTAATTAATTTTCTAAAAGCCCCCTATCTGTGGTAGTAGTGGTACGGTCCATGTAAACGTAACTGTACTTTAAATGCTTTTACCAACCGATGCAGTATTTGGAAGAGAAGCATTTTCCATCGTTGGTCTCCGTCACGTGGCAGGCACAGGAAGTTGTTCACATCAACACAGTAATACACGCAATGAAAGAATATACATTTCTGCCAACAAAATTAGCTCTAAATCATCCAATCTGTACACCATGTCACCACATATACACACAACTCGTGCCCACCTTTGTTCTGGACTAGCATGCACTGCAGTGCGGCACTGGCTGTGACCTGGCTTAGCCACAGTTCCCAATACATCTTCTGGTCTGGTCCGCTACCAGTCATACAAACTGTGGTTTTCTTGGTCCGTAAGGGTGACTCCAAGCAGTTGTTTTCGGGCCTGACTGCGTGTCTATTCAGCACCAGATGATGGCGACGGAAAAGCACAAGTGTACATTCTCCTGCCGACAAACACTAAGGAACATGAGCTGGCTCCCTGAACCATCTCCTTCAACCCGAGGTGATCATACAGACCCCCAGATGAAGTATTTCTCCACGCAGTCCTTACAATGGTGAAGAGCGGGCTCCTGTCAAGACCTCACAAGCTTTGATGTGGCTCAAGGGCGTCGAGATTTCCACGGTCTATCTGGAGTGCACAGACATCCATGACTGATGTTCCCGGTGGTTTAACACACTGGGGATGGCAAAAGATGGAAAAGAGGGGGCGCGGTGTGAGGTGGAGTGGGGGGCATGTATATACAGTGAGTGTTTTTTTTTGGGGGGGGGGGGGGGGGCTGGGGAAGGGTTTATGGTATGGAAGGAAAACTGAGCTCAGGGTGATGTTTGTGCATATGTGTGAGGCCTGGACCAGCCCTGTAGCCAGCAGCAGATGGCTGGTCTTGTTCCCCTGAGATTCAGGAGAGTGTGTGTGTGGGGGGGGTGTCTACTGACCCACACTTTTCCTTTATGTGTGTGTGTGTGGGTATAAATGCAAGCGCATGACTACAACTGCTGAGCCAACTGTCAGAGCTGCTCCCCTTACATATCACATCACTCTTCTCAGGAATGTTTTAATGACATATCAATATTATGCTCCACAAATTCCAGTCATCTGTCGGCTAAAAGACAAAATAAAATCCAAACACTGATGATTCAAGTGCACGCACACACACCAAATGACCTAATTACATGACATTGTTTTTGTAGCACAGTGCAGTTTCATTAAGCTGATCATATTCGTTAAATCCTTCTTAAACCAGATAAACAGTAAGATGCTGTTCCAATGGGCCAGGCTAAAGCCTCAAGTGCTGGAACATTTGATTGAAGGAGCAGTTGGTGTGCGTGGTGTATGTCGTGTGGCCGTCAGGGTGCCTCAATGTGCCTACGCTGTGAAGTGCAGCACATGTGCGTTCCGTAGAAACTACCGCTTTGTGTCGAGCGAGGCAGTGAGGGTATTTGAGGGGCACGCCAAGCCTTCACCCCTTAAGACAGCTGGGACAGAGGTGACCCTGCTCCCACAGCACACGCCAAAATATGCAGACACACACACACACACACACACACACACACACACACACACACCAGTTGTGACACCATCTCCTTGGCTGCGCTGCTTTTCCTTGCAGCTGTTTGTATAACTGAGGCAAAAGTTTGTTATGAGGTGAGCTGACAGATTTATCTACATACAGACAAGCACAAAGTATTAACCCACATAACATAACTCATGCAGCCCAATCAGAAAACAATGCTGATTGTATCTGAAGTCCGTGGCTGTGGAGGTATGGGTGTATTTTTAGCTGCTGGAGAACAAAACATCACAGCGTGATGTCCAGGAATAACACAGCAGAGCGCAGTGTGATGGTGGTGAAGAGATAGATGGCTGGCTGCCTGCAGGAAGCCCATACAAAAACCTGAGACAATACCACGGGATGAGAGCCACATGCATAAGACATTACCTCAGCCTATAGGACAAGCCAGAACAGATCCTACAGGATACTCTAACAGGGGAGTGAAGTGGAATAAGGAGAGTCATACAGCAGTCTTTGTCATAGGCTCGTATGTTTTTGTTAGGACATATACATCAGTGTCTGAGTGTAAGCCTTTGACTCGCTGGTAAAGAGTGACCGCCAGATGAAAGAATTCTTTAAATAATAAATAAAAAACAAAACGTGTCATTTCTGCTCTGTTGTGCTTCTCCGACAAGTTTACCCTCCACAAGGATCCATCAGTAGTGATGAGGGTGTTGTGGGCTCCCACAGAACTGGAGAGATATTTTACAAACAAGTAACTCTCATCACTCAGCATCATACTACAGCCAAGCCCAGTCCTTTATCTCCGAACACAACTTTTTCACGTTCCCCCCCTTTTTTGACATAAACATCACTAAATAATATTTCATTTGCCAGGTATCAGTGGTGAGCAGCAGACAGGCAGCCAGTGGAGTGATCGAAATTGTCAATTTTACTTCGTTGATAAAAAAACGAACAAACAAAAGTCAGGTTAAAAAAGTAACCTGAGGAATATGTTTGATAAAGACAGTAAAACACACAAGAAGTACAGGCCGTACTTTAACTCTAGCATTTGACTGACGAACACAGTTGTCCATTAATGGCGTTAGTTGTAAAATGCCAAATTTGGCAACATATGTACAATAATTTCCATCTTCCCAACAAGCCAGTTCCATTATTTATTTGCAATCACCAACAGTTGAGAAGCTGTCTATATAGTCTCCGTGGCTAGACTGGCGAGAGGGAGAGAAGTCAGTTGTTGTTCTTGAGGACAAGACAAAGGACAACAGCTTCATTAATGCCAGATCACAAGTGTGTGTGTGTGTGTGTGTGTGTGTGGGAACTGGCTCAGTGAAGCATTCCCTTTTTCCAGAGAGTTTGTGTGAAATTATGGCTCCTCTTTGTGATGATATCAGGCTGTGGAAACATCCCATCGACAGCAGTGGAACTACTGCTGTATTATCACATACATGAACACACTTGTCTTGTATCACTTGTAGCTGACGTCCACACTGTCAGATTCATGTCCCCCTGGGCCTCACCAACGCATCCATGACGTTGCAAAACCCTCTGAGCAACCACGCACACCCAGGTTGTTCCTGGTTGTTCTGCTTAGGAATATTCTCTAAGGGGTCTGATGTCTGTAGAAATTAGGGAGTGGACAAACACAGACATGAGCCTAGGGGCTAGAAGGTCGTCCAGGAGTGGGATGAATGGAGGCCTAAGACACAGATCATGGTGCCCTGCCCTTCCTCTCTGAGGGCCTGTTATAGGTTAATAATTGCTTATTAAAATTAAAAAGGTTAAAATGCTGCTTTATGTGACAGCAGAGAAGATGAGTGGCGCAGGATGACTCCTCATCCACACTGCAGCAGTACGCTGCACACACGACTTGAAAACAAAAGCCATTAACACTTCTCCGATTATATTTCAACACATCAAAAATTCTATTCGTTATACGGCTGACAGTCTGATTTCGAGTGGAAATCTGATCACGAGCGTTCATTTCTGCCGTCAATGAAATCCCAGTTCTTCCAGGACTTTTCTCTCTCCTGCTCTGCCCACTTGCGTGCATCCCGGGGAGAGAGACACTGTTGCTAAATGCATGTGCTTACCGGTCGGGGATTTACGAGGCACCGAGACCACAGTCAGAATGGGAGATGTGGGGGCAATTGAACAGAGCTGGAGCAACAACAGCGCTGTTGTCCTACGTTTAGCAAGAGGAGAGCTACTGGTCTTTTAGCCAGTGCTAGCATCCCTCTCACCAGCAGCAGAGCTTCTAGCATCCTCACCACTGTCACCTGATTGAGGTTAGTGGATATTTTGTGTTCCAAAGAGATTTGGGGTTACCGTTTGTCCACTTCTGGAGGAAAAGAAACTAGTTAAACTGTGCTCTTATATTAGGCAAAAGTTTTAAGGGTGTATCATCAGAGAACTTTACAAGACTTAAAAGTAATAATGGAAAGCTGCTTAATGCTGGAAAATTTTGCTTCAAAAAATTGAATCGGTCGTCACCTTAAAGCCGCACATCAAATAAGGGATTCAGAGTATTGTGACACTGTTAATTAGTCACATGGGTTCATTTGAAGCCACCTACACGCAAACTTTTTGCTTTTTCCCTCTTTGTTGCTTCAGTATTTTTGATGCAGGATAGACTCTCAGTTGAATCATTTTTAGGTTTACAATTCAGACCTCGTGATGTTTAAAAAAAAAAAAAAGAGGAAGAAAGAAGCAAAACCATGCCTTTGAAATTTTAACATGCATTTCTACTTGACTGTTGCTCAATCTCCATACACCGTTCTGTTCAACAGAAATCTACTGACACGAACACACTGAGCTGAGAGTTGACACAAAATAAGATTGGACTGGAGTCCGTCATCACTGAAGTTCTGCCTGTACTGATCAATATTCAATGAGGTGATGATGTCAAACGTCAAGCTGAGGTGTGTGCTTGTCACCAAGTCTTGACAGGTAAAGAAAGTACGGTCCCCAAAGCAGATCTCTGCAGGACTCTTCTCTCTGCCGTCTCTTTCATTTTCTTGGCTCCTAGCAGGGTTTAGAGAGGAACCCTTAGACTAATCTCATTGTGTGATCTACTAATCTGTGTGTGGTGTGGTTTAACTTTGCCAGGGTGTGGGTTTAAGTTTCTTTAGAGTGACTCAGTTTAAGACCTGCTGCCATCAACCGAAGCCCGAATGGAAAATCCTACTTGCCATGTGCGAGTAGTCATGGTTGGACAGCGGAGGTACTTCTGGCTGCCAAACTAACCAATCAGAGCACCAAGATTCAATTTAAATACAACTTCAATCCATTCCATCACTCTATTGTTTTTCTGCTCACATAACCCCCCCCCCCCAAAAAAATTGTTACTGTTTTGTTATCTTGTGTAGAAACATGAAAGTAGAGAAATATGGTGGTCATGAATTCATCTGGAGGTGAAATTGGGCCTGCACCGAGCAAATCCCTCGAAGTTGTGTCACCAGGATAATCACTCTCTAAAACTCTTCTCAGGATAATCACGTGCCATTTTAAGGGGATATCTGAGGACAGCTGTGACCCTGGCCATCAAGATTAAAGCTTTCTCTCTGCCTGGTCAGCTGCTGGGCAACTACGCTGTAACGAAAGGAACCTGCTGCATAATCCTCTAAAAGACACATTACAACTTACAAAATAAAATCTATCAAGGATGGGTTGGGGGGGGGGGGGGCAGAGGAGTGAATGAATATGCCTGCATGGATGTTTACAGTAAGTTTGTGTGTGCAAGTGAGTGCATTCCAAGCCAAGTCTCCAGCCTGCAACCCAGAAGATAAGTAGCAGAGATAATGCCAGCAACAGAGGACTGATCCTGGAAGCGAATCAATGCTAAACAGACTTGGCACACACTCCCCCCCCCCCCTTTTTCTAACACACACATTTCATTTTGTTCCCGGCTGTAGCATCACAGCTTTGGAGTCAAACTGCAACTTCACTAAGCGCCACTGTAAAAAAAAAAAAAAATTGGCTGGACTTCTACCCGAAAGCTGAAAACATTTGGTGTTCTGAAACTAACCAATGCATTGGATGGTATCACCATCTGCAAACACTCACTGTTCGGATTAATCTTCACTCTTTAATGATATAAGCTGCAAGAGAGACGAGGAGGCCAAGGAATTAAAAAAAAAAAAAAAAACGAGGACTGTGGTTTTGGGAACTAAAGGAGGTTGGCTGGTAGCAGATGTAAAAGCTCAAGGCAGCAACGGGGAGTTGGGGTACAGGAGCACGCAACGATAAGGACACCAGCTTTTTTCTCTGTTGACTATCTCCACATAATTCCTTAAAATACAATTTACATGCAAATAAGCCCCACTCAGTCAACAACACATTTTTCAAAACACATTTTGCTTGATTTATCAGGCATTTTACAGATATTTACTCTAAAACAAAGTTGTAACGGAGGTTCATTGCAGCAGCAGCCGAGTAGAGAGGGTTATGGGCAACGGTGGGGACTAAAAACAGCAGCTCCTGTCAGGGGGTGAGAGAGGCTCAACAGTCAGTGGCAGTACAAGCTGGGGATGACGCTGAAGGTTCAGAGAGACTTCAATTATTTAACCTTACTGAGTGCACACAATGGTACGTGCAGTCTTCCGACCAAGAACATTTAATTTGTGTGAAAAAAAACCCCCATCTGGACAGAAACACGTTCTGCTCTAACAAACACATCCATTTACTCTCACTTATTACCACCTCTGAGACAGTCAGACAGCCATCAGTGCTGGCCTAATTTCTCTCACCAAGGAGGAGGTGTGGTCATGGCTCCTCCTAGTGGTTAACAACTTTATAATCAACGAATCATAAAATATACTTTAAAGCCTATTAAGATCTCACCCTGAGCCGCAAAGTGAGTCTTGATTTTCCCCAGCTATGTGCTGTGGCTGCTGGGGGGGGGGGTTAGCACATAGTCAAAAGAAAAGTGGATTTGTCTCTAATCTAATTTCACCCATGATGCAAATCAGCTTAAGTCCATGAATCCTGGATCCAGCCATCTCTATTCCTTCTGGGCTGCACGAACAGTGGCGCACTTTAGGTACAGCTGGCAAAATGTTCACCATCAGCACTGCAGCCAAAAAAAAAAAATCCTCCAATCTACTCATCCGCTTCTATCTCTGATCAATTTAGGGCAAAAATAGATGCATTGCTCTGCTGATTTTATAAAAATAATGTCCTGTCACTCTTAACAACCAGCAGCTCATATTTTTACGAGCATAAAATTGCTTTAAGAGGCAAACTGTAAGATGTGGAAAAAGTTAAAATTATTTCCTGTCATCTATGATGCTGGATGATTAATGTGGCTGCAGTTCCAAAATAATGAGGAAAAGGTAGGTCAAAATAATCCATGTGAGCAACCCCCCCCCCCCACCCCAAAACAAAAAAACAACCTAAAAAATAAAAAACAACAACTTCAGACTACTCGCTTTTCCAACATTTCACAACAAGCTGACATCAGCTTGTTAGAGACGTCTGTGTTCCGTCATCTGCGATGGGAGCAGCACACCCACGCTGTACCGGGACGCTGCCCCTTAGCAGGTTTCTGGAAGTTAGCCAATCAGAAGCAAGTGGGCTTTCATGAAGGAAGGTCTTGAAGAGACAGGAGCTAAAACTGCTTGTTTCAATTTGTATTAAGAGTTGGGTTTTTTTTTTAACAAAAACAACAACAACAAAAAAAACCTTGAATCATGCAAAGCTGGTCTATTCCCAGACTAAATACGCAGCGCTCTAAACGAGCATAATAGGTCCCCTTGAAAATACTGGCAAGTGATAAATTAATAGCAAGAAAATCCCATTACTGAGGCAGATGCAGTGCAGCAGCACAGCACTCCCCCACTGCAGTTATGTATCAGATGAACCCACTGCAGAGGGGAAGAACACTGAACACCTGACAGGACAAAAAAGGGGCAGAACCATCAATATGTTGCAGCCACTGATTCACCAATACTGCACCTCAACCGATACTTGTAGGATGTGACTGTCTGAATCAGCACAGAGACAGTCTGGGGCCCTTTTGTCCTTGCTTAACTCAAAGAGTTCTCTGGCTGACCTGTCTGTCTGGGTGAACACGGTCCTGCTGGGACACAAAGGAGCTAAATTATGGATGCACTGAAGGGGAAGTGCTGCCGCACACCTGAGCGGGAGGCAGGAGCTGAGTCACTTTATCAAGAGCAGAGGAAGGGGAAAAACAGCCCTAAGCAATCGACCAACAGGTGTTTGCGCTAACAGAACATGGAGGGACATGAAAGTAGAAGAGTACTAGCACCGATACCTGCCTGCTTCCTATTTCTCTACCGACAGACTCGATTCAAGCTTCATTTCCCAGGATACACACACATCAGAGACAGGCAGCA
This sequence comes from Aulostomus chinensis, assembly GCF_037954235.1. Classification (NCBI taxonomy): domain Eukaryota; kingdom Metazoa; phylum Chordata; class Actinopteri; order Syngnathiformes; family Aulostomidae; genus Aulostomus; species Aulostomus chinensis. The sequence continues at coordinate 14,209,085 of NC_141333.1, read as the reverse complement.
ACACACCACCGTGACTTCAACAGACAAACATGCATTCCTCATAGACTGGCACCTTTCAATTACATCACAAGAAGGCATCATTTAAGTCCGCGTGACCTTAAGTGTGCCAATGCTGAGAAGCATGCTAGTCTAGTGTCTGTGAAGCTGGAATATGGTGAGATCAGACTTTTTGGAAGAGGAGAGAAATGCCGGATGTACTACCACATCGACGGTTGCAACAGAGCTGTCAAACAAAACTCGACACAAGGATATGGTGCATCTGGTCACACACATCCCTTTTCTGCTGCTGACACTTCCATTTCCCTGAATGGGATGTCTAAAACTCATCTTTCCTTCCTCTTGACGAGACGTGGTCATCTGATGTATTTGCAGCATTAACAGCGATCAAATCTGTACGCCACAATCACACAGCTAATAAAAGGATTCGTATTTTGATTTTTGTTGTTTGTTTGTGAGGTTGTAGGATTAAAAATTAAATGAATTAGAAACTGAGAAGCTTCTACTTCTCTTAAGTTACACACAAAAATAACTTATTTGTGTCATCTGGCCCCACAACATTTGCATCCAAAAGGCCTCGGTTATGGATTTTAACTTGTGAGTATGTGTGAGTTTAAAAGCCAAATGATTCATGGAAATATACCTGGTAAACAAATAATGAGACACTTTTCAGCATTTAGCCCTGATGAATACTGACTTCCTTGCAGTCAAAACAGCCAACAATTCTTAAAGACATGCAAGTGAAGGCTCCATCATTATCACTTATATTCAAAACAGAAAAAAGAGCACTTTGATAGTCAGTTAGAAGACCTGAGTGAGAGCACAGTCCCAAGTCTCCGCTCTTAAGAGACTTTGTTCTATTATTGTGTGCTTTGAAGAGTAAAAGTCTCTCTGCAGAGTGGCAGTATGACTACATCCTGGCTGCTATAAAAAGGCCACTCCTGCCTCAGCATCGGAAAACAGAACAGTACCGACAGTGAATGGCGCTGCACTTAGTAGGTCTGTCTGTTTGTGTATGTACATTAAGCTGAGGAGGGCAACTTTTGAGATTGAACAGCCAGGATTTGAAAAGGCTTTCCATTCCCCAAAGCTTCCACCTCCTGTGTGTCCTCGCTCACCGCAATGTTGTGAGAAAGTCAGATCTGGCTCGTCCGTGTTTTTACACCCGTGCGGTGCCTGTGAAGTGACCGTTCACATGAAACAATAATGCACGCCCCTACCTGCAGGTACAAACATCAAACATTACACCTACTTTAAAACTCAAGTAGTGCAGATGTACTAACATGTTAGCGCCAGTTTTAGGAGACCACATATGGCGAAAACCGCACTTTACCTGCAGCGAGATCACATAATGGCGCTCGTGAGACATTCTGCTATGAAAACGGTGATGGAATGCGCAGGGCCTCTTTTTTTGCTTCCTCCATTGCACCGTAGATGCATTTAAAACAGGAGCAGCATCCAAAGCACCAGTTTTGCTCATTGGTACCTTTTTAAAAGAAACCTTGATTTTTGTTTGCCTTTAGTTACTGATCATTAAAGGCAGTCAAGTAAAAAAAAAAAAAAGAGAGAGAGAGAGAGAACAAAACAACCTTTCACCCGTCACAAGATGTCAGAAATGTCCAAACATGATTTTTATGCTCAAACTAACTAGCAAACTCTTACTACAGCCCAGGAATTAATCATACCCTCATGAAATTTGCAGTTATCTCTTGGAGAGAGGTGTTTTATTTTGTGGGGTTGTGCCGGTGGAAGTGAACTGAAAATGATCAGGAACACGCTAAGTCGCCTCTGTTGAGCCGATGAGCTCTCTGACCTTCTCCTGCTTGCCATCCAACATCCAGATAAACCGTAGTGAGGTCATCAGATTTTTCGGAGATGTGACACAGAGGATGCTGCTCCCTTCTCCTCAGTACACACACTTTAGTCTCACTGATGCAACTGAACACAGGCCTACTTTGTGGATTAGGAGGTGGGCACCCGAAGAGTGAATATTTCATTGATTTTGAGAGGTGGATTATTTTATAGACCACATGAGCAAGCAACATTAAAAAGATCTGGATGAGGAGGAAAAGAGAGACTACTTGAACTGAATGTTATGATATTTTACAAACCACTTAGTGGACATCCTGTCATTTCCATTATGCATTAACCAACATGAAACCCTTCCAATGTGAAGAAGGCTTAGAGGAAGGCCATAGAGCACCGAGGAGGTAAAGGCTATATTCCAATAATTCAAATAAGCCTGACACAATGATGCGGCACTCATCTCCATGGCTCACAGCGCAGATAATATTAATACACATCTATTGCTCTGAGGCAGGGATGGGGGGTAATGAGAGCTGTGATGAGTGGGTTGTTTTTCATTACTACTACCCAGATTCTTCAGAGCATACAAGAACATACACCTGATGAAGCAGCTCATCTCCTGTGTTAGCTGTCAAAATATAATCACCTAAACATGCATGCATTAGCGCAATCATTAAGCGACAGAAGGTGACTTCAATTATTCACCATGATTTCCCAACAGATCAAAGTCAGCTTGCTGAGTGTGTTGCAACATTATGAGACAGAGGATGCCAGCGAGCATGTGAAAACCACTAGGTATTGTAATGTGAGCTTGTGGCGGCTGCTGTAGTGAGTTAATGGAGTGGAATTGCTACTCAAACTCCGGAGGCATGAATCACTGTTTACCAAAGTATCACAATGAAGAGTCTTAACAAGCTAACCTCTAGCAATGGCCCTCAGGCTATGCTGATTAGTCTTCCTCACAACATTGTCTCTGATGATTAGGTCACATGTAGCACATACATATGCTCCAACACGCTGCTGTACAGCTTTCAAATCGGACTTTTAGATTTATCCACATTCTGGATATCTCGTGTGAAAACTCAAGCAAAAGATAAATTAACCCACACAGTGAATGGAACGCTAATGTTGGTTGGCAGGGCTATTTCCGCTAACGCGTCGTTGTCAAACTAGCATGAAGTCGGTAGCAAAATGCTACTCAGCATCAAACAAATATCAAAGTACCCACGCACTCCTTCACTGTCACACACTCCGTTACATTTACCTGAATGCTGCGTGAATATATTAATCGCGGGGTCGGGCACGTTGATAGCAGCTGCCCTGCCTGGCGGTGTCCCGGTGTTACTGCCGGGTTCTCGGGGTCTCCTCCCGGCGACGCTCCCCCGGTTCCCTTTCCCTTGGTGTGGTTGGGACGCGTGGGGCTGTGGCGGCTGGAGTCCGGTCGATGTGCCCTCACCAACGCGGCCTACCTGCTGTCCCATCCCGGTAGTTTGGTGTAAGGACGTCTGGGACGAAGCGAGCAAATCCCCTGTGCACCTCTGGCTCACATTCCCCAAAGCTGGAGCAGCCTGGCCCGAATAGTGTTCCTCAATCCCCTCCCCGCTCTTCTTCACCGAGCTAACTATTCCGTATTAGCTCGCTCGGCTAACCCGTTAGCTAATGTTAGCGGCAATCAGTGAAACCCACCCACCCTGCCTTGAACAATAAAATCTCAACACCAGCGTGTGACAGCGATTGTCTCTACTCCGGTGACCCAGATGGCATCTGTGCATGAATTAACAGGGTCTGACAAACGGGAGTCGGTCGAATCGGAATCTTCTCAAAATCGTTTTGCCGTTGTCCGGTCGCTGCGCGCCCCCTCTGACGCCGCCATCTTTACCGCAGAATAGGAGATGTGTTGCACAAGGCGGGGGGTTCGCCGCGTTCCCCTGTCACCGTCCTCCACCTCTCCTGTACTACTAACCGGGTCCCAACAAGTCCCAAGCGCCAGGTTCCTACAGGCGCATGACCTCCAGACTCCCCCAGTAAAATTATGTCTTACGCACATGGAGGTGAGACTCTGACAACTTTATGGTTTAGTGTGACAGAAACATACAGCAGTGTACAGTACATATAATAACTCAAAAATGTATGTTGTGAAAAAAACGGCAGTAAACATTACATATTTTCTCATAAAGATAAAACATACTGCCGACATTTGATTGAATGCTCAAACCAAGCTTTTCAAGAAAATTCTGCTGAAAATACAAAAGTATAGAAATTGATTGTTACATATTCTGTGGTTACTGTGAAATGCATGTATATAATGATATGATTGCAATGTATAAAGGTTTGAGTTGGCCAAATTTAGGCTACTGTAAAATCCATTTTTCAATCAAGCTATTTTTTTTATTATAAAACCATCAAATGAATTTGTAATTCAACAACCATAATAACTTCTGTGGTACCTGGCTGTGTAGCAAAGCTGTACAACAATTTGAATTTGTGCAAACTCTCAATAAAGGTAATATCAGAGCCATTTGATGCACATCGTGCTAAGTTTATATACCATACATTTAAAACATCCAAATAAATTCAATCTTATGTTCTTTTGGTCCTGATAATCCTGACATCATTCATTGTGCCCTGCGTTGTGAGACATGTGTCAGATCCTAAATTCCTTTGTCCATTGTTTGTGATGTCATTTCTATGAAACACCCCGCCCCCTTGTCAACTTCATGTTTCAGGTGAGAGGTTGCGAGTTGTGTGATGTCACAAATCATTAAAGCCATTTAATTGTAGTGTTGGCTCATTACCACTGCAGTGCAGTGGCTGTTTCACCACTGCCGACCAGGTTTCTTAAACTTGGTCAAATTTGCTAGTCGCAGAATGACCCATGGACTGATGCCCATTTATGAACTGACAAGTTACTTTTCTGTTGTCGTTTTTTTTCTATTATTCTAGTGTCTTTAGGTTTAATGTAACAGACATCCGAAAACAGGTAAAAACAAGCAAACATGCAGGCAGTGACAGTTTTGGGTTTTTTTGGTGGCCACTATTTTATATCTTCTGCTACATTTTTTTTTTTAAACGTATCCCCAAGTGAATCATGTTAGAATTTTGCTTAATATTCGAGTGGAAGAGACGGGGTACATTTGTGGCTGAGATAATACCAAACCAGACCGAAAAGATATCAATAAACATTTGGACTGACCCTCCGCAGGTTGAGTCTCCAGAGGGTCCCCCATTTCTCTACTCTCCTGCAGCAGGACATATGGTAAAGTCTGGTTACTCTTCCTCATTGAGCCTATTTGGCTTTGTATCAATTCAGCTTTTCTGAAATGAGAGGCTGAGTCTCCTTCACTTGGGACTAAATAGTATGCAAGGCTGTCTTTTGCTTTTGAATGTTTTCCTTTTGTTTCTCTCAAACACGGGGGAGTAGCACGAGGTCCTGTGCACTATACACACGCATTCTCTGTTGACCCCTCACTTGCTAAACACTTTTCAGCCCAGGATTTTTGGGGGCCTTTCTCCCGCTTTGGCCCTGGGTAGTAAGTCCCGTGTTCCTTTGACTACACTCATGCCATGCACCAACACCTTTAGTACACTAAAAAGAGAAGACTGCAAAAACAGCACATAAAGCAGATTGGCCACAGGAAGTGACGTGAGGCATTCAGGGACATCGTGATTTGTGGGTTACCTGAGTTTTGGATGCAGTCAGATCTCAATACATGAAGTTAGGTGCATGAAATGCAGCAAACACAGGCAGTTCAAAACCAGTGTGTGTAATATGATCTGAGACTGTAGCAACTGTTGATCCAAATGGAAAACAGAAAATATATCGATCCTCTATTATAGGATGCAGACTATTGCCGATCTTATTGTACTTAAAATTAGAAGAAAAAAAAAACATTTGAGTGTTTGGTTTCTCCCATGTTGCGGTGTGTAAACTCATTCATACCTCACCTCAATTGTCTTTATTTTCTGCTGGTGACATCATTGCAGGAGGCTAAGCCATTGTGCCATTCCAAACAGCTGTGTTTTTGAACAGGCACTGTAGTAGTCACGTTTGGTTTCAGGGATATTACTGCCTTTGCTAACCAAACTAGGGCAGTGACCACTGTAATCCTGATGACATCGTGGTTGTTTGAAGGGCAGGTTCATGGGTTGATGTCGCATCACATTAGTGATCCAGGATCCCGCCCCTACCGTAAAGCCATCGAATGCACACACTATGAATGACGTTGAACGGATTGACGCTTGTTGAGATAATCGAGGGAAAGACTGACTCACACACATCCGCACACACACAGATTCTTTGATTTATTATATGTGTCGACGTCTGAAAATAGAATCTGTTGATTTGCAAAACTACCACCTGACACCAGGAGCTATGAAAGCTTCCCAAAAATAAGATTTGACCTTAAAAAAAAAAAAAAGGAACCATGCTTAATGTGGAGTTCTACAATAATATTGCTTCATTTACCAATTTTTCATGACATACCATATGGTGTTCCAATATTTCTGTAAATATCTTTAAAAAAATTCTGGTTCCTGGTACTAGTACTTATTGTTGAAGTCCAAACTGGGGGGAGCCCGTCTTGGTCCTGGTCATACCAGCAGACAAGGAGAGCTGAGAAGGCGCCAATTCAAACATTTTAACACAGTGCCATCTTGTGTTCAAATAACTTTCAGGATTACAGAGTTTTGCATTGCTGGTTTTTACTTCATATTGTGCATCTTATTATTTACAATAAATACATTCTCCCTGATTTGAAATCTGTTATTGGCAACATTCATTGTGCAATAAATGATATTGCAATTTCCCCCCCCCCAAAAAAAACAAAAAAAATACAAACCATCACCAACCCTGAAACTTCACCCATTCATTTTCTATACTGCTTATTCATTAAGGGTCAGGGGGGGGGGGGGGCACTGGAGCCTATCCCAGCTGACATTGGGTGAGAGGTGGGGTTCAGTCCATCGCAGGGCCATCAGGAGCAATTAGGGGTTCAGTATCTTGCTCAAGGATACTTTGACATGGTCACCAGGGGAAGTGAGAATTGACCCAGCGACCCTTCGGTTGCTAGACGGCCACTCCACCTCCGAGCCACCCCCCCCCCCCCCCCCAATAAGTTAATAACACCAATTGCAAGACCACAGGAACTAAAAGCACAGAGCGTTTTACATTCCGTCTCTCATTAACTCTCTATGTAAATGACCGTTGTGTGATGTGATGCCAGTGAGCAACGATTCAAGTCTTCAGTACTAATCAAGTATTATCATTATGTCAATGTAACACTGTAGCAGCCAGCTGCAACACCAAGTAACAGATCAATAATACATCAAGCAATCACGTAATATACCATCACATGGAATCATTTCAGTCTCTTTTTTTATACATTTAGCTTTATGGGGCTCAGAACGCTTTTCTCCACCGTTCCAATGTATGATTTGATAGCTTGACTTTGAATTTGGGAAGCACATTGGTGTGGTCTGTAAAAACTATTCCTGAAACATCAGATTTGAATATAAAAATAATGTTGGCGTAGTGAATTCAACCTTCATTGTCTGCTTTACGAAAGCCAGAACTGTCATATTTTTGTCGAAGTACAGCAGTTAGAATAAAGCCAGAAAGACGTATTAAAAGGCAGAAGCCTTTTATCAAATAATTCTTACTGGCAGTGAAAAAATAAAGTTATCAGGTTTAATTGCTGATATTGTTAATTAACCATTACTGCATATGTGGACAATTAGTGTTTATACTATATTCCGCTGCCATATTATGAATATTATTATCATCAAATTGGCACAATGAGTTCCTTCACAGTTGATCAAGGCAACAAGATTGGGATTTCAGATGAAAATAAATAATGCATAAAAACAAAACAAAGGAAGTTCACGTGGTTTTATGCGAACTTGTAGACTTTCTTGAGGGGATGATTTTGAAAACATAAAAAAATAAGGCATCATCGTGACTTCTCCGTTCATGAACGTTTTGGCAGAAAGTGAACAGGACCTCTTCCATATATCAAGACGTAGACCCAGTCATGATTGTAGAGCAATAACATAAAATCAAAAGGTTTCTGCTTGTTTTTTCTGACAGTAACAGAAAGGCAGGTGGACTTGATAGCGATCGGTGATGGTTCTCAGCAGTAGTGATCAGTCGGCCATGGAGCTCCTCTGACAGCTCCAGGAGCGAGGCTTCACTAACTCTACGAAGGAGGGCTGGAACAAAAAAACAAAAACAAAAAAACAGCAGCATATGAAGCCGAGTTAGTTGAAACCAAAAACAGCAAGCTTGCAGCAGATTGGCGAAGAAATTCTCCACATCACACGTGTATCGATCATCATGGTGTCAGTGGACTCAGCGGGAGGTACCTCCTTCAGGGGGCAGTAGCGCTGGGCGTACCACTCCTGAGAGTACAAACAGATGATGACTCCTTGACCCAGGAAGAGGGACGTCCACATGATGATGTTCCAGATGGGACCTTTCCTTTGGTCATGGAGGATGAAGTTGAACATCACTGTGAGAAGATGAAGAACAAAGAGGCTGGAAAGTCAAGCAGTCCATCTGAGAGAGGGAGGGGTCGCTGTTATTTAAAAAGCTGGATGATGTGGAGATGTCTTACTTCCAAAGCACATAAACAGGCAGAAGAGTACGGGGTAGAAGAAGCCAAAGCAGATCGCAAGAATGTACTCGTGGACGACTGCAGACACTGTGAACACAAACAGCATGGCGGCTGCTCTGAAACGCTTCTGAGACACCTGGAATGACAACAGACAGGTCAACACTCAGTGACACCCGGGGTTAATCTGGTCCAGGTGATCTCACATCAGCAACCTCCAGCTTAGAGCCTTTGAGTCTGATCTAAATGTAGACAGCGCCCTCTGTTGGAATCACGTTTTATAACAGTAAAGACTCAACCATTCACCAGGGGAGGACTTCTTTTTTTTTTTGTGATATTGAGGAGATATTTGCATACTTTTGATGATGTTGTGGGCCGGATTAAGATGATCAACAGCTTGTGTCATTAGAAAAAAAAGAAAATTTAAAGCAACATTATGTAGGCTTGCTAAGTAGCAGCTCCTACTTGTGCTACTTGTTTTTTTTGTTTTTTTTTAACTGGTTAATATAAGAAGGGGGGGAGGGGTTATCGTCCTGGAACTGAGCAAAATATGCTTGTAGTTAGCATTGAGCTGGACCCATAGCAGTTGTGTATGCGTTACTCTGTAGATGCTAACTGCTTCTTTTATACTGTCAGTTTAAATTTGGAACAATTTCAATTCCAAAGTAACTTCTAGCACCTGAATGCAGCTTTGCAAGTTCTGGCTGTTTTCATGCACGGAGGAGGACTGAAAGTGGCACAATTCCCTTATTCACAAGTCAGACTATCATAGTGATGTTAATACATACAAAAAGACTGTTTTTTGTTGTTTTAAACAGTCTTCACTAACATGATGACAAACAGCGTGACTCACCCACATGAAGTCTCGGTACACGTAATAATACAGCCAATCGTGGACCACTACGTTCCATGTACGATAGTAATTGGCAAAAGATGTTGAGTTCCACCAATCCTGTTGGTGTGCAGTCAAAATGAGTTAAACTGCTTATGAATCAGACACAGAAATGGAATTTAAAACTAGAAAGCACAAGAACTGCACCTTATAAAACATCCTGTCGGCAAAACGAAGCATTTCTGCAAATGCATTCAGCCAACAGTGAAGGAAGGCGAAGAACCCCAGAAAGAGAACTAACACTCCTGCAGATCAAAGAAACAGTCAAAAGAAAGAAAAAAAAAAGGAGTTGATCCATAACTTCTGCCACCACCATCTTCCTGCGTTCATACATAGATGATGGAGCCCGTGGGAGAAGACAGTGGTCACCAGCGGCTGATCTCACCTGGCAGGATGGAGTTAAACACACAGAGGACCATGGCCCTCACGTCAAAGAACTGCAGACGGATGCTGCGGAACTGAGGGATGCAAAGCCGCACAAATATGTAATAGGCATAGAAGAGACAGCCTAGAACCTGTGTGTGTGTGTGTGTGTGTGTGGGGGGGGGGGGGGGGAGTAAAACACATCAGCAGACTGGTTAGACAAATGAAAACAAACCCTTTTAAAACCCTTTTACTTGCAGTCTGGAGTAATAACACAAAGTGGTACCTGTAGTAACTTTGAGGCCACATAGCCCCATCTGATCACTGGATTCCTAAGTGAGGAAGCAGATTTCATATCAGCCATGCAGGTTACATCAAGTGCTCAGGTTCAGCTGTAATGACAACATCAACACCAGCCTTCAACAGGTGGCTTTACCTGGGGTATTTATCTCTGTAGATGAGCGTGGGTGCAAACAGGAAGTAGAGATACTGAGAAACCTGAGGGACCACCGGGCCGGGGCCTGTAGATGGGAGTAGAGACGGCTTATCAGAGGAAAGCTAGCAGACAAACGCTTCATAATAACTAGAAAGTTATTTACTTGTTTTGTCTTTAGCCCACGCCAGGACTCTTGGTACATTCTCCCTTACAAAAGAGTGGGTTTTCATCATTAGTCGCACCTGGAATGTGACAAATAAGAAAACTGACGGCCAGAGCTATTCAAGCTGTCACTGCTTATGAAGATATATGGCGTGGCTGCACTCATCAACCCAAATGGGGCTATAGTGGTTATCTACCTGTTCGAGGATGATGATGAAACGAGATGCAGGCGGCAAACCGTTGGTCACCACCACATACGCAGACAGGAATCCCAGACCCAGAGCTTGGTAGAGCAGGAATACGGAGCCAAACAGAAAACTGCACAGCTTGGAGTGAGTAGAAGAACCGGACTGGGTCTGAGACCACAGGTGGAACAGGGTGTAGGGAACCAGTAGCACTGACAGAAACATACAGATCCACGTGCAAACCACCACGGGAAACTGTCCGAACGCGTAGACCAGCAAATCAAAATCCAGCACCAGTCTGAGGCGTTGAGAGAGACGGAGGAAACTCAAAGCATCTGCTCAAGAATAAACTGTTCTAAATGAATGAAGACGAATAACACAATCACATTTCTTCCAATGAATGAAAAAAAATGCATATTTCGTTGCAGTCGTCTGTATTACCTGCCTTCATCAATGAAATCTACCACCAGCGTACTGAGGATAAAGAGAATGAGCAGGGCAATGAACATGTGGTAGATAGTCCTTATATGGTTCACCTCAAACAGCTCGCTGTGAAAAAACACAGGCAACACAGATAAACAAAACAAAACCAAAAAAACAACCTCAAGAAGCAGAATTTCCAGTGAACTATCCTACACAAAAATGTCAACTTACTCAAGGAGGGACCTGCGACTAACAAACTGTTTGCCCTGGCCGTGAGGAGGTCGAAAATGCCTGAGGAGAAAACAGGGCGAGACTGGTCGGTGACCCCTCTTAGGTATGAAAACATTTTTGAAAAGCAAGAAGCCATGTCTGCTGTGTACCTGAGTTTGCTCCTCTCCTTGTCTGACAGCGGCGGTGAGAAGACAGCAGGGACGGGCGCAGGCTCCAGACTGGCTGATTCCTCTATGAGACTGTCCATGAAGTCGTTGACCTGGTTGTCAAACTGACGCATCAGGTCACTCTTCAAGTGCTGAGGAACAGCAAAACACACAGCCAGAGAGTGAGAGGAACAAGAGTTGAAGTGATTTGATTTGTTCAAATTTTCTTTTTTTTTAAATGCAGATTTGTTTTGTATGTGCTGCCACATTACCAACACACACACACACACACACACACACACACACACACACACTCACTTATAAGGCCTGGCATCAGAGAGTAGATTAGTCACACTCTCTTCGGCATTGTTAGTTTGTGCTTCTAACTAACAATCGACAGCAAGCTCCAGTGTCTCCATGCGAACGGCAACATCCTGACAATCAATCATCAGAAAGACATCCAGCATCTCTCTAATGATTCCATCACCAACCTCTGCTTTCCTTTTCAGTTGCAGTTTCTTGCTGATCACGTGCTCCACCTCGATTTTTCCTGAAATAAGAAAGAGAATACAATTTTAAAAAATAAATAAATAAAAGACAAACCCTGGCAGTTTGTTGATTTATAGGTCAGATCCAAACAGACCTCAGTGCTTTAGGTGCGTCCAAATGAACGGCCGAGCCAAACGAGTTGCCAGGATACATTATTTTAAAAAAAGGAACTTTGACCGGCGAATTTCAATATTAATTTATGCCATGTCAAATATTTCAATACCAACAGATAACCTACAAGTGATTATCTGTGGAGCATTTAAGGAGATGGAGCATAGAAAGAAATCCCTCAAGAAGACATTTTATTTCACTGCTATTTGATTCAACAACACCTGCTGCCAGCACCACAGAGTAAAAATGTATTCAACTTTGTTAGGACACGCCTGGCGCAATCATTTGCTCGTGACTAAGTTTATTTGTCTTATTGTTTAATTACTGAGGTGGACCACATGAACAAAGACAAACATATGAGGTCACACAGTAGAGGCTGCTGTGTGCTGTCAAAGCCTCCTTTTCATGGTGATGTCTTTTCCTCTCTAGGGAGATCGTGTCGGATAGTGAGAACATGTGATTGGGATCTCTAGTTTGGCAGGGGTCATTTTAAAAGTGCTTTAGAGGATGTGTGTGTGGAGGCATGGCAGCAGAAGCATGGGGGGGTGGGTGTAATGAGTCAACCTGCTTCCCTGTAAGAGGTCCCGACTTTCTCCAGTAAACTTGCTGACAATAAGACCTTACCATTGCTCTTAATGTCTCCATTGCCTTGTTGATGTTCTCCAATGCTGCTCTCCCCCTCCAAGGAACTATCCAGACCAGGAAAGATGGGTATGTTTGGAGGGGCTCTGCTGCGGAACCGAACACCATCAGCTCCACTCTCCATCCTGAGGAACTACAGAACCATAACAAACTTGAGGATTCAGCCTATCTGATGCTAGCAAGTGCATCACTACCATGGATAAGAATGTAGTGTTGGAATGACACACAAAACAAGCTCAGTTTACAAATCAGTCTCACATGATGAAGACTCAACTGACAGCTAACCGGTTAGCTCCCGTCAGCTACGAGAACCGTCGGTCCGGACGGTTAACAAGCGACTTAACAACCATGTTATTTTCAAAGAATTTACTAAAATAAATAAATAAATAAATAAATAACCTAACTAAAATGCTTCAGGCATGTATGAGTGCGGCAACTAGCACTGCAGCCTGAGAGCTAAATTAGCCAACTTGTTGACGTTAGCTAAGTACCGAACAGGTTGACAGCAGTGTTGATCAATGCCGGAAGCGATTAAAAAAATGCTCGCGAGTGACTTGAGGGCCACTTACCCGTTTCAACCGCCAGTCCTCTCTTACCAGACTGATCTCCGAGGTCCCCGAGCGTGAACTCGGATGTGTGATTGATTCAATCACAACAATCTGGTTTGCTGCTGTTGCTGCTCACCTTCCCCATTATGTCAGTGAGGAGATGATGACCGGGGCAGGCGGCGCTGATTGGTTAAAAGTCTCTCCTCCTTTTGACGTCACAAGAAATTGTAGCGGTCGTCGCTGGCATCAGGCTCCACTCACCCGTGGATGATTCATCACTCAAAAGCACGATTACAGAACATTAAAAGTGTATTGCTATTGACAAGCGTTTTAATGTGTAATTCGAATTATTGATTGTTGCAAATTATGAAATAATTAAAAGTTCCCGGGAGCAAAGAATAGTTTCTGGATTTGGGTAACTTTTACAAGTTCCCGTGTGACATTTTCTTTTTCTTTTTTGCAGGGACATATGTTTATATTGATTAAAAAATGCATATAGCACAGAGTTCATTTTCAGAATAAACAGAAATAAAGGAAGCAAAACTAGTTTTTAAAAACCTAAACAATAATTTAGTAGTTTCAGATGTAAACCAGGATGATATTCATTCTTGCTTTTCCCCACATTTTCTGATGTTTTGCTCTACTCTAATTTTACTTAATGTCTTTTTTTTTTTAAATCACAAGGTTCTAACGTAAGCAGTTTACGGGATCCTGCACATCCACTTCATTTAAATACTGCATTTGTAATATTTGTATGGGAATAAATACAAATAAAAAAGGCATCAGTCCTAAATCTTCCCTCCACCAGGATGAAAATGTTCAGTCTTAATGGAATCTGTGTGAGAACTGTTGATTTATTCTAACAGTAATTTGTGGTGCTGCTGAACTTTGAGTGACTGATAAATGTTCTTCATGTTTTTTTCAGCTATTATTTTATATAAATGGAATAAACACATTTTAGTTAAACCGTTTTATTGAAAAATGAACCTAAAATGCTACATTAGTTTTATATTCATCAGGTGCACTTAGACAAAATGTCAGGGAGTTGTGACTCCCACATGAATGCTAATAATATCCTACACTGTATCCTGTGTCTATATTCTTCTTTCGGCTACTTATATACGACATTATTTCCTCAGCCGATGCGATGAAAAATTAAAGTGTACTGAGAAAGAAATGAAACGGTCCAAGTGAAAATAAAACCACACAAGCAAAACTGCTGCTAAATGAAATTAATTGAGCTGGTCTTGTGAGTGGAGTGTGGCAAACACAGTTAAGTGCAAAGACACAAGGATACTTTATGAAAATTATGAAAAGTACATTATTTAATATGGTAAACTTTCCATCGTAGGGAGGGCAGATGTTCCTCTGGTCAGCAATGCTCATGACCGAGAGACATTAAAGGATTATGAGCCAATTCATGAGGAAGTGGCTGGCCGGCTGATGAGAATGCCAACATTCTTTTTCTTTTTTTTTTAAAGCGATCATGTCATATCTGCCTTTGAAAATTGCGTACAGTCTTCTGTAAGAGACCCTGTGACCCAGGCCATTTCAACAGCCTCACCGCTGGCATTTTCACTCAAACAAGGGCACTTTGTGTGTTTTAACAGGGCTGCATGACCAAAACTGCCCTTACAAATGTTCTCATACTGTGTAGGAACAGACTAACTCCTGGACGTCCCTGAACCTGGATTCTAACTTCGACTCACTATCCAAGGCAGACCGCCACACCTGCATCCCCAGGTCCTAAAAACACTGGAGAGCTCTAATGAATATGTACACTAGTCTTCGACAGGTTTCGGAAGAAACAAAAAAACAGATGCACATAATCTGGATTTTATTCCACATTTCAAATAATCTGACAGCGCTGCATGCCGTTTCACTGATGATGACGAATCACTTCATAGGTTGATTGTAATACAAACAATCGATTTCATCTGAAAATTTAGTAAAAAAAAAATGTATTCAAATGTGACAATTTATTATAATTCAATAAATATACACAAAAAAGAGCACAACACTGAGCAATGTCAATTTTATAGACACCAACTATCCTTGGTCTATATGACGGAGGTATTTACAAGATTTAATCACACACACACACATAAGCACACACATAAACACACACACACACACACACACACACACACACACACACCCCTCATTTGTCACAAGAAGCAGAGGGGCCCCAAGACAACAGTGATTTCAGTGGCACGGTGAGACAGAGACATCTCTATTCCCAGATCTCTGATGGGAAGAAACTCCATGTCACCTCGATGGAGTTCTGTGCTCCCCCAGACCCTCACAAGCACCTCCACCTAGAGACGGAAATGAAATAATCGTCATTTGAAACCTGCTTTTTTTCTTTTTCTTTTTTTACCCAGATGAAGGACATGTTTCCTTCTTCTTGTTTACATGATCTCAATTGATTAAAACTCCTGTCAGTTCTGCTCGCAAATCTTTTCTGCATCGGAATGTAAACTGAAGTGCAGTCTGGTTAGATCGTATTTCATTTACTTCCCGTATCAGATGCTGACAGAGAAACCACTTACACAATCAGAGCTTTTACATGTTAAATTGCACTCGGAGCATATCAAAACACCCATACAAAAAGCTGTTATTTTATCATTAGAAAAGTTTTTCTGAAGACATCTTACCCCACAGTCTTTCTTTGACACTGTGGTAAGATGTGAATTGATTTCTTTGCTGGAGTCCCCCAGGAAGCGGACAAGGCCATTCATTGCGCTGGAGGCGGTGGACTGGTTTGATACGAAGATGACAGTCATGTGCTGGAAGGAGCTGTGGCTGTGTAACCGCAGGAATCTCAGCTGGACAATATCCGCACCCACGTACTCAAACTATCAGAGACAAAGACGTTCATCTTAAGTTGGAGGAGACGACTCGCTGATTTTAAGCTCCTCAATCAATCAGTCCGTCTTACCTTGTTTCCACCATGTTGCTGACTAAACCAAAGGACAGTCTTTCCTGATTTCTGCTCTCCTGGCTCCAACTTAAAGTTCATCTAAATAAAAGAGCATTATCTTTTTTCTTTAAAGCATGTTATCACTACCTACACATCCAGAATAGAAAATCTGACGTGATTTATTTTTTAGTCCACAGACTTACCTGCTACTCTTGAAAACTGCTTAAAACAGCAAACAAATAGCTAACCTGAAATATTTAATTTACTGTTGTAGAAAATGGAAGCAACTTTTATGACCGGCAACATTAAAAGATGCGTTTACAAGTGGTTTGTAATGGTATATAGGGCCTTGCTGACACAGGGGTTTTGGGGCTGATAGAGACAGAGAAAATTTGTGTCGTGATACAGCCCTTCTACCAAAATCAATGCTAGATTTTTTTTTCAATGATCCCTCAAAAGTTCTTATCAAACACTTGTGGAGAAGTTACATAATGGTGGCAGGATCATTTGTAGTGTAAAAAAAGACTTTTTCATCCAAAATGCTGGATATAGGTAGACTGAGCGGTCCCATCACTTCATCAACTGTAATTAATAGAACTTAGAGGAGCATGATTTTGTTTGTGTGTCTGATGCTGATACTGCTAATACATGTAAAAAAGAAAAAAAGAAAAAAAGAAAAAAGGCTAAAATCTGCATGTCAGCCAAAAATTCTTGTAAATGTAACAAAAAAACTTGATTAAATACACAATGGAGGCAGGACATTTCAGTTCAGTATGAACTGGACTGCTGTTGGACATCATGATGGGGATTGTACCTGTGAGTGGTGAGGGTCGATGCAGGTTGTTCCTCCTGCGGTGAAGTTACAGAACACTCTCACAGCATCATAGGGGCAGCCTTGGTTGGGGTCCATGTAAAAGTAACCTGAAAGATAATATTGTATTTGTATTGTATTTGATCATGACTAGTTTGCTATCTGTGTGCGTGTCAGTTTCATCACAAGCAAACATGGATTATGAGTTAAGAGGCTCTTGGGAGAGATTAATCCTCACCCTACTTTCCCGTTGCCCTACTTTTCCCAAGAAAACACGCCTGCAGGGCACAGCAGGTGTTCTACCTGCTACACCGGCTCCATCTGTTCCGTCTACTGTTAGCAAGCATGTCTCCTTTGACAAGATAATCCATCTCTTGCACAGATGTGGAATATCAAGATGCCCATGAAACAAAACCCCTTATCACCACACAGATGTTCCTTGTGATGGGAACAGTTACAGATTCTGCACATTTATCACAGTGACACTGATGTCACAAGTAAAAGCAGAGCAGGGAGCATCTCAGTTAGCTGTCGTAGATTGGCAGTAAATTTCAACAAAATGCCACCTTAAAGCATTTGTTAGGCGTCACAGCAAGTCAACCGCACGCCTGCATTCGGATGCATATTGTTGACGTCATGTACGCTGTATCATGTGGTTAAAATGACCATGGGTTCTCAGGATGTTCATAAAACTTAAGTATTGTGCTCCAAGATAAGGCTACATCTAGTGGGGTTTTGGAGAACCCCTGGTTCTGGTCCAACTGGATAGTCTGGGTTTAATCCATCATGATTAAGTGCTTGTTGAGACCCTCACCATCATTTAGATGTGGGTGTATTAGCCCCAGCTCATGGCAGGTTGTGGCAGGGTCATCCTTGGTTCCTTGGGGCCAACTAAAAGATTCCTCATCTTCATCTCCTTGAGACCGCTTCCTCATCACTGGACTGTCCAGCTACAAAGGAATGTGTCATTCAGACAAGCAACAGCCAGCTCTGGGAATATCGTTAAGTGCGACCAGTACACTGCATATATACGAAGTGTATCAGAAGAAAGTTTATACCAACTTTTTGTTCTCCCTCCCTTTTCTTCAGGAGGCCAGGTCTGACTGTTCTTGGTTCATCACTTGACCTCAGTCCTCCTGTAGGCCTGCGTTTGCCTGGTAGACCTGGTCTCCCCTGTGAAACAAACGACATCACCTCAGGAGAAAAGTAGAACATCACAAGCTAAGACACTAAGATGAATATTCACTACCCCAAAGTTACGTTATCAAGACACCCCCCCCCCCCACCTCCTTTTGTTTATAGACCCAGGGTGAACTAAATGTCTTACTGGAGGCCCACGCTTGCCTTTCACTCCCTTTGGTCCTTTTACTCCCTGGACACCTTTCATTCCCTGTATGGGCGCAAACAGCGTCAGGTACTATATGGTGATAATACCTGCACAGTACACATAAATTATTATCTAGGTGAATACATATGGTCAAAAAGTTAAACTATGACTTTAAGATACAGTCTCGCTTTTAATAAACTGTCAAATCAGGTTAGTGAGAGACGTTTCCTCACCTTCTCTCCAAGCTGGCCCTGTAACAAAGACAGAGCAGGAAAAAAAATCTTGACTGAAATATTTCTGTAAACCATTGTGAACAGCAAAAATATCAAAGCAACCTACAGAGCGTCCAAGGACCCCTTCTTGTCCCGGTGGACCACGAGGACCTGATTCTCCCTGTGAACATCCATCAACTAATCAATAGCTTACATGCTGTCAAAACACCCTGAAATAAGAAGAAAAGGAGAACTTGCCTGCTTTCCTTTATGACCTCTCTGACCTTTCAGACCTTGCAGTCCAGGATTTCCCTGATGACAAAGTAGAATGTGAGAACATGAGATTATGGTTTGTGTGCAGCTGGATAATTATTTTATGCATAAACAATTTCAGTAACCTTTAGTCCAGGGGGCCCAATTGGCCCCAGTAACCCCGGTTCACCAGGGAGACCCTTTATATAAAGAAAAAAAAAACATTTGTGAGAATTCATAAACGAATATACTGAGTACTACGCAACGAACAAACAGAGAATATTTCCTCCAAACTGAGATTCAACACCCTCTTGTGTAGAATCAGTAAAAGCTACTGGAAGAGGCATAAATTACAGAGAAAATGAGTAAAATATTAGCATCACTCCATTTAGGAAGCCTGATATAGCAGGGCGGGGCAAGAGTGGACATGAAAAATGATGTAAAAATGTTGAGACTGAATCTTACCTTTTGGCCTACAGTTGCTGTTTCACCCTTCTCTCCTCTCAGTCCTGGGATACCCTATATCAAGACCAGAGATGATCCAGACCATCACATGACCAGGTATTATTGGTAGTCTTTTATATAAAAACAGTTAAAAACTCCTATACCATCTGTCCCACTGGTCCAGGTCCTGGTTTCCCTTTTGGTCCAGTTTCACCCTAATAAGCCAAATAAGCTCAGTAAGATACAAGCGGAATATAGTTATAGCACAGTGAGTGTATTATTATTATTATTATTATTAGTAGTATTATACTACAAATAAATTACATGGATTTCACCTTAAGCCCCTGTGCTCCAGTGTCTCCTCTAAGCCCAGGCGGTCCAGGTTTTCCCTACAAAAATTACATTCCTTAAATGTATTGAATGTTACACACTAGACCTGGATGCAAAATTAGAATACACAGATGCTAAAAAAAAAAAAAAAAGCTGATTTGTCTCAGAGTCTACCATTTCACCAGGCTTGCCAGGTCTTCCGAGAGCGCCAGTGTGACCAACATCACCCTTGGGTGGGAGCAGAACAAGTAGACAGTTCAGGAAAAAGATGGAAGAATGGAGAAAAATACAGCATACATGAACAAGATACAAATAACCCACCGGATCTCCTTCATTACCCTGGACCCCCAGTAATCCATCCAAACCATTGAGGCCCTGAGAATAAGAGCACAAATACAACATGAATGAACATATTAATTACCAGCGGCCACAGCACGTTCCTCCTTCCTGTTTTGTTTTTTTTAACTGAGGCATTCATGTTTAGTCAATCAACATAAAGAGTCGAGACAGAATCACTAAAATAACAAAGATAAAACACCAAATATTGATATATAATTAAACGGTCATATTTTTAAAAAGACAGCAGCGAAGGAAGTCAAAGAAGCCTTGAAAGCAGACTGTTCCTGCAGTTGTCCCTGTTTCAGCTGCAGTTTTACAAGCTGTTTGTTTGTATGAAATCCGTTCTGGAAAAAACTGTTTTACTGCACCCTGAGGCTTTATGTGGACAACATCTCACTGCAGCATATTGTATTTAACATTATGATGGTACTTATAAAAGCAGAAAGTGTAGAGCTGTCTTTAACAGAAATTGTCTAGAAAGAAAAAAAATGTCGGTGATGGCGGTTTCCTTGGTAATGGGAGGAAACAATGGCAGGAAGAGTTCTGCAGACCCAGCATCTCAACCAAATCACGAGAGTCAGCAGGCAGCACTTTGACAGGTAATATGTTGATAAAACTGGTCATTAAGGGAAAGAGACGTTAAACTGTGTAAAATTTTCATGAATTAATAGCTTCTCTTGACTTTTTGCTTTTGGAAACACGCAGCAGTTAGTTCATTGCTGTCGTATTGTTTGGGTGATGTAGTATAAGTCTGTATTTTTTGTCAGTGGAGATACTTGCAGGTTGTCCAGGTCTTCCGGCAGGGCCTCGTTTTCCTGGTGGGCCTTCAGCTCCCTAGAATACACATTCCTTCAGATTTACTATGATCTCCAAAAGTTATGAGAAGCATTTTAATTTTAATATCCCTAATTACAACAATCGCTTGCCTTTAGGGAAGACTGTTTGGAGTCATGAAATACCTTTCAAACCATCACCTGATAAGACATACCTAGTTTTCTTTTTGAGGATTTCTGAAAATTTTGAATTGATATAAAACTCACAGTTCGTCCAGGAGCCCCTTTGTTTCCTTTCCTTCCAGGAAGGGCTTGTCTTCCCTTTTTGAAAAGAATGTGTGCATTATAACAACTTCATTAAAAGGATGCAGCATGTGATGTTTAACTGAGTTTACCGTTGTCTTCCTCCTACCTTTGGTCCTAGAATCCCTTTATTTCCTAGAAGACCAGGAGGGCCAAGAGGGCCTGGTCGACCTTTATTACCAGGAGTGCCAATGAACCCCTTCTTCCCTACCCTCCCCTAAAAAAACAATCAAATGTTCTTGGTTATATTTTACATTTTCTTTTGCTATGGAACAAGTGTTTGGGCTAGAAGAGGCAGAAAGTCTTAATTCCAAATAATTGCAAAGCCAATGTCTGGGAATTTACAGATGATATTTTACCACTATGCCTCGTCCCCCAGGCTCTCCTTTAGCCCCTTTCTGGCCTCCAATGCCCTGGGAAATATAGTTACATATGCACTCTGCGTCACTGTGGTTTCATCACACACACTTTTAAATATGCTTGACAAAAGCAATGATGCAGAAAGTGGGTATCATATAATCAAATCTTACTGTGTCTCCTTTTTTGCCTGGAAGGCCAAGCTCACCCATCTCACCATGACCGCCCTGGAAGACACAGAAACAGTGAGTCGAGATGAAAACTAAACACCAGTTAATTCCTTAAACTGGAACCTTCACACTACCTGTCCTATTTTCACAACAAATGATTATCACCTTTGATCCCTTAATTCCAGATTTTCCATCGACACCTCTGTTGCCTGGGAGACCCTAAAAACCAAAAAAAAAAACCTTTTACTCATCAATAAAATGTTAAAAGTATAGGCTATGAAGTTAAGTAACATTTTTTTTCTAAGGCCTCAAATCACAGTCTCAAAGGCCGTCGCGCTGTCTCTCAATACAAGGAAAATGGTGTTGAGCAACAGGTGGAAAAAACCCTCATCATCAAATACATTTTAGATAGATAGACAGACGGATGATAGATAGACAGATGATAGATAGACAGATGATAGATAGACAGATGATAGGTAGATAGATGATAGGTAGACAGAGACAAATAGATAGACAGACAGACAGACAGACAGACAGACAGACAAACAGACTGACAGTTAAATAGATACATAGATAGCTAGATAGCTGCAGCAGCAAAGACCCCCTGCTACAGCTTCAATACCCGCCATAATATTGATTAATTTCACACATGCATGAAAGAAGGAGCTGGGGTGAAGTTGGGTCGTAAAACAGCCAGCAGAGGAAGCAACAAATGTACCTGGGCAAGAGCAGTTAAAAGAGTACTGGATACAATTAGCCAATAGGAAGCAGAAGGGGAGTCAACTGAGCCATCAGCTGACTGGGGGGTGTTTTGGCTTGGCAGCTCTCAGTTGAGAAAGCAAACACTGCTTGACATCTGTGGCCTGGTTGAAATAATGCTGTGCTTGATTTGATGTTAAATGTATGCTGTCAGAATCAGAATAAACATACTGGTGTTGATGGTCCAATTGGTCCAGGGGGGCCTATACTGCCAGGAGGGCCCTGAAATGAGAGGGTATACAGTTCAAGGTATTTATTTGCAGTGCAGCATATGGTCAGAAAAATCTAGATGTCCTCTTAAAAACAGAATGACACATAACATGATGCGTATTATGATTCACAAACTGACACTAGATGGTGACATACAGCATTTTGACATGAATTACTATCAAAGAATCCAACTGTTACTGACTGTTTGTCCCTGGAGCCCCTTCTGGCCTTTAGCTCCTGTCACCCCGGTGTGTCCTCCTGGTCCAAACAGCCCAGGCACACCTGGAACACCCCTGAGGCCTGCGTCTCCCTGTAAAAATGACTTCACTTCAAGACTTTGACCACAAATCCCAGGTCATTCATCATTGCTTCCACTACTTTTCATCTGAAATGACTGACCTTGAGCCCTGGTACCCCCTCTTTTCCTCGGTCCCCCTGTGCAACAGTGTGCCCCTGCAAAAAAAGGACAGAAAGAAGAGGGAGGCAGGAACCATCATTCCCTGTCAATTCGCAGAATTTTTTTTTTGTGGGAACCGCTTGTGTCAGTGGTACACAATGAATGATCAAGAATGAATGAATGAATGAATGATCAAGCCCAACGAGACCAACTATAACTTTGTGACTGCCATTAAAAACAACAACTAAAGATCTAGTGTAGCTTCTAGTCTGCCTGGTCCAACCAAAACCACCACTCATGTAGACTGTAGGCTTGCAAAGTCAGGAGCAACACGTGTGAACAGATGATGCTGTTCACTATTGTTGAGGTGGAAGTGGATACAAACCTCCCTTACAGATAAAGGGGAAGGTTGCTGAGAAAGTATATTTTACATTGTACAAAGAATTCAGCTCAAAGAACTTCTGATATTATCAAAATAAACTTAAGATAATAATTCCTTCTCACCTGTTTCCCTGGAGGACCCTTTACTCCCTGGGGGCCTTGGTTGCCTTTGTCCCCTTCAGCAGCCTTTGGTCCTCTCTGACCTGGTGGTCCACTCTTTCCCTTATCACCCTGAGATCCAAGACAAATAGTTTTAATGATAAATTTAGTTTTCCTCTACATGCAGGGTTATAAGGATTTGAAACAGCATGACCATATCTACATATATTACAAAAAAAAATAGACATTTAATAACATGTACATACAGAAATGCCTTTTTGGCCAGTAGCTCCATCAGGTCCCCTGAATCCAACTGGACCCTGAAGTCACAAAAAGTTAATTGACACAAGCTTAGCACTGTTTTGGACTTTCTTTCAAGCAATTAAACCTCCTACAGACTGGATAAACTGATATTTTCCCACTACTTTCACAGCTGGTGAAACAAAAAGAAAAACAAATCTGTGACCAACACATTCTAATCAATCTACCTCCTCACCATCGAGACCAGCAACTCCCTTCTGCCCCACAGCTCCTTTGGATCCCTAAAAACATTAAATGGAGAGAAAAGCAGGCAAAACAAACAAACAAACAAAACAAAACAACAAAACAAATGTGATTTCAAGTGCTTTTTAAACAACCCTATCTTAAACACACCAAAAGCATTTCCAGAGTAGTTTAGCAGTCAAAACACTTACCTTATCTCCTTTGACACCTGGTGACCCGGTTGGTCCTTGAGGTCCATCTTTACCCTAAAGATTTAGGAAATAAAACATGATATTTTCCTTGCAAAGGTTAACAATGCATATGGACACATACAAACTCTCATAATCTGAAAGTGGATTGAAGGAAGACAGCATGCGAACATCAAGTGTGCCTTACAAATGTATCTTATAAAAACTTGCTTAACACTTCCAACCAAAATATATTGCAATTCCATACCATAATTTCAAGGACAGGTGTTTTTACTTAAAGACAAATAATTATTCAGTTGAAGAGTTTAAATAAAAAATGTGTGAAAAAATATAACATCAGAATATGGACAAAATTAACAAGACACTGAAATACAATGAATGCAAAGACATGAATGCACACGCAACCCAAGAATATTAATGTCACATCAGATGATTTTCTAGCCAGCACTGACAAAGGGTCCGCTAACAAACCCAAAGGAGGAAAAGTCTAATTCCTGTCCCATGCCAAATTGAAAAGAAAGATACTTTGTACTTGCTCATGAGATCAGGTGTCTGTCAGCAGTTGTTGCAAGAAGCTAGCATTGGGGAGTAAAAAAAAAAAAAAAGTACAACAAAACTGCAACTAACTGCAGTCAACTAAGACACGTGTAGGAGGATAAAGTTCACTTTTCAGCAGTAATGTGCTGCTGCCTCCCCCGATGCAATGTCCACTTCTAGTTGTGTTTTCTTAACCTGGTGCCACTCCCCCGAGGCTCTCCTTCAATTTCCCTGTCAGTGTCTGGGTGGAACAGGTGCAAGAGCCTCACCAGTCGCAACACCTCTGATAGTCAAGACGGCAGCAGCCCTGCCAGATCACGGTGCCACTGCTGTCAGTGTGCCTTCCAGCCATTATCTGCACTTTTGCCTGTTGCCTGAAAGCCTGTGATTACCCATCTGTTTCTAAGCCTAGCCTGCTTGAATCTGCAAAAAAAAACCAACAACAACAAAAACCTTCCCTCTGCTCTGCACTGCAATCAATGCAAAAGAGGATGAACACCTTTGGTGCTCCTCTTATGCATCTCTGGGCATTTTAGGCTTCATGGCTGTTGCTAAAATTGGACTTACTGGGTAACCTGTAACTCCATGAGGTCCCGATGGACCTAATGGCCCCTGTTCACCTGGACGGCCACGGGCACCAACCTCACCCCATGGCCCAATGTTACCCTGGATACCCTGGAGGAAATATGTTTTAATAAAAATGATCAAAAAACATTTTTGTATGTTGAGTTAAATTTCAGATTAATTTTTTTTTGTGTGGTAAATTTCACTGTGGGATGTATTTATAGAACTCTACACAGTTTCTCAGGATGATGTAGGGCTGAGGATCATCTGCATGGAGGCACAGACATGCATAGATGAAATTATTAAAAAAAAAAAACTATAGACAGTTACTGATAAATCAAATCCCACATACAACATGTGCTGTATATGCAGTTGCTCAAGACTGAGACTGAAAGATGAGGAATAAAATGTTACAACAGTGAACAAACCTTGAGTGGACACCATTATTGGCACTGATTGTCTCTTATCGCTACCTCTTTAAAATGATTCTATTCTAAGGGGCACACCTATGCTCTTCCACAGACGGACTGAACAGATTAGTAGGAGAGAGAAATCTAATGAATAAAATGTTTGATTAATATCAATATGAAATGTAAAATGTACATTTCATCATCAATGCAGCAAAATATCTGAATTGTTGATGCATTTTAGATAAAATTGATTTCGAATATGAATCCCTAGAAATAATCCTACAGGAGGTCCCGTGTATCCTCGAGGTCCAGGCATGCCCATCTCGCCCTGGAAGGTGGTGAGATATAATGTTAATACAAAGTTCCAAAAAAATAAAATTGACTTGATGACTTGCATATAGTGTTGGTAGAAAAGAAATGACTTTACTTACTGGGGGGCCGTGTTTTCCTCGAGGTCCTCTCTCGCCTGTCTTGCCCTTCACAATGAGACAACCAATGCTTTAAATGAGATATAAAATGTAATTACATGCAACTCAGTGAATGTGAAACTCTGAAATAACTGTTACCTTTTCTGCATCACCTCCTGATCGACCTCGAGGCCCATCTTTCCCTTTAACACCCTGAAAGAAACCAATATTCCATCACTCTCAGTACTATTATGGTTACAATCACAGTATCAGACACTATGTATTCAACATTTTTACTATATGAGATTTTATATCATCAAAGCTCTGATGTGATTTGGAGCTGTCTTGCTTTGTTTTATTCATTTGCACAATTGTGTTCTACAGAAGTCACACGGTTGTATCTCACTCTCTGTCCTGGCTTTCCCAGTTTTCCCGTCATTCCTCTAATTCCAGCTTCTCCCTGGAAATGGATGCATATGCAAAGCCATTATATTGTATGTCTTCCACATCCTCACATTCTACAACCGTGAGGTAGCTACATGTGCAGGCATGAATACTAGCCCTTATCATACAGTTCCTTCAATATCAATTTTTTGGTTGTGTGACAAGGTAATGAGCGGTTGAATACTTACACTCTTTCCCACAGGTCCTTGAGGGCCAGCAGATCCTGGTTTTCCAGGCAATCCCTGTGGGGAAAAAAAGTTTGGCACAGTTTTTGATGGCAATTAAGCAAAAATGAAAGCACATTCGTGAGTTATGTTTACTAAACAGGAATAAACTCACTTTCAGACCTGGTGGTCCACTGCCCCCTTCCATTCCATTTGTACCAACTGGTCCCTAATGGAAAGATGTTATCACAACATTTGTCGAATGGTTAGTAGCAACATATTGACTCTGTTCTTTAGGGTAAACAGTACAGTTTGTACTTTTCTCTCTTTTTGCAACAGTTATTGGAAAATGTAAGAGAGGAACAAACACAATCGAATGAACAAACTAGAGAGCACTTGGAGAGTGCATTACCATGGCCAAGGCCAACTTTCAGTCCCTGGCACTTTTGTGCCTTTGACACTACAGAACATACTTAATGTTTATTATGTTGCTGTGCACCACATGAAGACAGTACACATAAATCAAATTATGTTTGTAACATCAGGCCGACTTCCTCTAAGGGCTAAGATGGCTCTGTGTCTGTGACTTCAATTCATCAAATAGACGACCTCAGGCCAGGACTCTCATCAAATGTGTGAAGTTTAGAAAAGATCTGTCCAAGTGGTTACAAGTTTCCTCGTCTATGGCGAAACATCATATCAATGGGGCACGTATGACATAAAAGGTAGTACTATCAATTCTGGAGAATAATAAATATAAATGAATAGATTATTAGCAAGTCAACTGTACTTTCCCAAAATCATATGATTCAGGCTCATCCCAAGAATGCTCTAGGATGGTTTTGAGACCATGGAACAGTGGGTACATTCACGTCTTTTACCTACCTTATAGTGAGGGCATACAGACCTATGAGTGATCATTTTTGTGGTCTTACCTTGGCACCAAGAGCTCCATCCAGCCCCCTGTTTCCCACATGACCCGTAAATCCCTAAAAAGGACACAATATGAGATCATCTGCCTGTTTTTTTTTTCTCTTTCAATGGGTTTTATAGGTGACATCCATTGGCTATTATCAAAAATGAAAATGTAACATTATGCTTAGGGTATGAATGTGAATGGACAATTTACCTTCAGGCCTTTAAGTCCTGTCAGGCCTGGGACGCCCCTGATTCCCTGCAAAAACATTTCGCTCATAAATACACATGAACTCAATGATATTAACATTAGCAGCAATTTGACAGGTTCAATCCAAAGTAGCACGGGCATCATTCCTTTTGGATGCAACAGAATAAATACAACTGAACTCATGTTAAATTGATGTTTGAATTGAGTTTGTACAGCAAGGCTTGTGGGTCTGTAATCTACAAACATGATCACAAAGTTGTTCAAACAAATAGCAATGAAAAGTGATAATGAATAAATGTTCACAGAAGGTCGGAATAAGAAGTTTAACCACATAAGAACCTTAATACCAGGTTCTCCTTCGGGGCCTCTCGCTCCAGATTTTCCCATCTCTCCCTGCAAGCAGAAAACACAACCACATCACTGATAGAGATAAAAGCAGTTCATCACCCATAAAGTGTAATTTTCCTTTCAATGACTCACTGTTAGGTGAATTCACAAAGAGGTTTTTCCCATCCTGCATGACTTCTTGATGACTTCAGAAGTCAGAAAATGCCAGCTGCATATTAATAGCTTGAAGTTAACAAAGACCAACTACTAAAGACAGCAAAACTCTCAAAAATGTTGATTTATAGGCGCTAAAACATATTGAAAACAAAACTATCCAACTGTTCTTTATCCAGCCATCTGTTCTGTACTCTGTGAGAACCTTGACTGTGTATGACCAGCTGATGCATTCAGATCAGATCAGATTCAGTTTTCACAATTTTCTGTCTGTCTCAAGTAGCTTCAAGCTAATAATACGTGGCTGGCATTTCCTAATTTCTGGAGTCACCAAGAAGTCATTCAGGAGTATAAAAAAACTGAGTGAGATCAAGACACCAAAAGGTAGGCAAAGCAGATTAAAAGGCAAATTACTCTTTTGGGTGATGTCCTTTTAAGCACGTTTAATCGGGAAAATACTCACGAAAGGACCAGGCAATCCAGAAAATCCTGCTCGACCCTCTCGACCCTTTAAAAGGAACAATGACCATGGCTGGTGATGATTTCTATCAAATGTGGTGTGTATCTATGGACATCACTTATTCTCTGGCTCGTCAGAAGTTACTTAATTGAATACATGTCCTCAAATAACAAAAACACAACTCTTTAATCAATTTTCCACTTGTATGTCCTACCTTGTCTCCTCGAGGTCCATGAACTCCTTGAATACCGGTTGACCCTCGATCCCCCTGTAAAAATTGATGGATTCCAAATCCCAAGATAATAAAGATTCCATTCAAGAGAAACAGTCATGAATGTCTCAATGTTTTCAAACACACCTTCACTCCATCTTTTCCCTGCTTCCCTTGCTCTCCCATGATACCATCAAACCCCTACAATGATGGAGACAGGGATGAGGAAAAATTAAATGGAGAGTTTATTATGTCATGTTATATGTTTATTTGTGTCACTAGCAAACATGTTTGCATTTCTGTAGAATTATGTCACTCACACTGGGTCCAGCAAGTTCTGCTTTCCCTGTTGGTCCCTCAAGTCCTTCTTGTCCCAATGGACCTCGACGCCCCTTTAGCCCCTTTTTACCTGGGGGCCCTGGGGCTCCCTGTATGCAAACAAAAGGATTTAAAAACCCAATTAGGCAATGAAGCAATCAACAGCCAATTGTAAGACAGGAAGTATCAAGCTCACCATGTCTCCTTTGAACCCTGGATCACCTTTGTCACCTCGAATAGCTTTGACCCCCTGAGGAAGAGAAGCCAGCACACAAGCAAAAAGAAAACAGCTGCACATTTAGTTCAGTGTGAGAAGCCGAGTGGGTTGTTACATGAAAATGGAATAGTGTAAATCACTTCATATGGTTGGGATTATTAAATACTGACATAGATTATATAGTCGTAAACATTTTAGCTGCAGTCAATAATGAAATTGCTTTAAATAATCTTACGGGATCACCTGAGGGTCCAGGCACTCCTGGATTCCCATTGGCTCCCTGTAATGTGAAAGAGAAATAAAGAAACCTTCAAGCTCAAACATATACTGACAAATTAATCGCATAGCTGAGTTCATATTTTCTTTCGAAATCAATATTTGTCTTTGGCCTTGTCTTACATTTAGTCCAGGCGGTCCAGGTTCCCCTATATCTCCTTCATCTCCTGCATCACCCTAGTAAAGGCACAATGGCTCAGAGATGATGATCACAGTTTGATCCTGCATTTACATATTTTCCCTCTCTTCTCTTCAAGAGTACTTACAATGTCTCCTTTTGTACCTGGCGGTCCAACAGGTCCTGGGTTTCCCTGTGAGAGAACAACTCTTTTTATTGGCAGAAGAAGGGTCAATACACAATAATGGACATATGCATTTCGGTAAATGAAGCAACTATGCCAGATTTTGAAGATTATAGTTCCACTACAGCTAGTTTCTTGTTTTTAGCATATAGATACATGACTATATCATCCGCATACACAGACAAGTCAAAGTGAGTGGACTAACTTCAGGTTAATATAAAAGTAACAACAGAGGACCTTTTGAACCTTGAGGATTACCAACATTAGGTTCTATGTTCTCATCAGAATGTGTTCTGGCTTTCTAGTAGTCGTTGTTTTTTATCAGGACAAAACTGTTTGATATGAACGATGTACAGTACATAAACATTCACTGTTTTCTCTCAGTGTACTTCTGTCTAAAAAGGGAAATACCAATTTTCAATTTTGACCACAGTCAAAACTACCAAGTAAAACTCCAGCACTATTGAATTAAATTCTCTAGACACTCTAGTCTTGTACCTGAGGTCCACGAATGCCAGGAAACCCAACTGTTCCATCAGGTCCAACCTCTCCCTGAGTCAACACAAAAACATAAATGTAGGTGAACGTCATCAACTTGATACCATTCATTATCTAGGAATACATGTTTTGTAACCTGTAGTCCAACTGCTCCTTTTAGACCCATTTCACCTTGCTGACCCTGACAAAATAAACAATTATTTCATCAATATATTTGTACTTAGTTTGGATCATGCTAGCCATGATTAACTAATTGTTTACATACTGGAGGCCCTTTCACTCCTGGGACACCTTTCCCTCCTCTGGGGCCCATTTTTCCCTGAGGAAAAGACATATTGTTAGATGTTGATAATTGATAAAATCTCTAATATGTTCATACTAACATATTCATTTTTTTCCCCCAATGCTAATGTACTTTATTGTGAGTACACTGTGTTTTATAACATACATGTGGGCCTGGTGGTCCACTGAAGCCTATAGCACCAATCTCTCCCTGGAAAAAAGCAAAACAGAATTAGTGTCATTAAAATCCACAAAAGCTCTTAGAACGTCAGATTATGTTTATGTATATATCCGATTGATACTGGTCTGATACTGACCAGTGGCCCTGCTGGTCCAGGGAAACCTGGAGGACCCCTGGCTCCATGAACTCCCTATAAACACAGGACACTGGTTGATGAGCCAAGACTGCATGAATGTACGTAAACCAAAATATTTGACTTTTAGCACTGCATAGGAGTGCTTTGTTAATGACTTTTAGCTGACAAGTAAAATCTTTTTTCATGACTAGAGCCAAGTCATCTTTACTCACCAAGTAGCCAGGAAGCCCAACAATGCCTCTGATGCCTTTGTTTCCCTAGTTATGGTAAAGACAAGGACATTGGAATTATATAAACCAGGCCCCTACTGATGAAAAAAAAAAAAAAAATCAGTGTGTGGTGGATGCTATGTCTGACCTTGTCTCCTTTTTTCCCTCTACTTCCCTGTGGTCCACTTTCCCCTTGATAACCCTGAAGGCAGAGAACACAGGGATTCAAAGGATGCACAGCACAAAAGCTCACATCTTGCAGTATAGTGATAGCTTATATGAAGTTAACAAGCAACAATATTCTTTGCTAGAAAACATCATTATCTGTAGGCCTCCATAGTTTTAAACACTGGAAGTCCAAGCCACTCTTACCCACTCACCCAGCTCCCCTTTGCTGCCTTTCTCTCCGCTGTAGCCTTGAGGCCCCTGCAGGGCCAAGAACAAGGAGCTTCTATCAAACAGACTGTCAACTGCAACTTAGAAATGCTCTGGAAAGTACGAATAAACAGATATTGCAGAGCTGCTTGCCAGCAATTATCACCACAAACAACTTATGTCAATAACATATAATTCAATGTATGAACCGTGCTTATCAGCACTTTTAAATGCTGCTCTTCCTTTCACGGGACCCTAGCAATACCCTTTCCAAGTTTGAAGTTGACTGGATTAACACCTATTAAAAAAGAAAATTGTATATACACTTAAGATTCTTTCTCTTATGAGAGAGATGAAAATATTCACATTTACTTGTCAGCAGACCCACCTGTTCTCCAGGTAAGCCTGGAGGACCTGGATCAGAAGTCTCTCCTGGCGTCCCGTCACTCCCCGGTCGACCCTGGGGACCTGGAATACCTTGCGATCCCGGACTACCCTGAAATATGGCAAAACATGATGATATGGCTATAGACTGTGGGAGGAAGCTGGAGTACCAGAGAGAACCCACGCAGGAACAGGGAGAACATGGAGACTCCACACAGAAAGATCCCGTGCTGGAGCCAGGGCTCGAACCTGGAACCTTCTTGCTGTGAGGCGACAGTGCTGACCACTGCACCACCGTGCCGCCCATGATGCTACACTAAAAGGATTACTGTTTCCCCTGACAAACTAGTATCCATCCAACAACTACCTAGCAACTACTCCAACACCCTAACAAATGACTGAAGTCGCCATATCTCCAGTCAAGGAAATATCTTTTGTTGTGTCAACAGTTGTAGACACAAAATGCTTCAAGGCAAAAACCAAAAGTTGGCAAAGACCTTCTATGACAAAACATGTACAGGAATGTATTGAAATAAAAGGTGAAAAGACAAAGTATTGTTTGTTTGTTTTTTACAATCATTGCAGGTTATAAATCTATTTTATATTCAAAATTACAATACAATATGATCACAATGGAAATCAAGCACCAGTTTCCTGCTGCAAAGCTGCTGTTTGTGGGACCTTTCCACCAACCCAGTGTGTCTTCTAATGGGGAACTTCTTGCTGTGAGATAAGAATTTGGTGAAATAAACTAATCTTTGTGAAGGTGGTGTAATGAAGACAAAACTAACCCTCTCACTGCACTCTAGACAAAATGTAGATAAAGTAGGGATACCTACGATTTTCCCCGGAACTCCTTTCCGTCCCTGCTTCCCAGTAATTCCAGGTGGCCCCTGGAACAAAATGTACCACAAATGTTCTTTAATTCTTTATGTTTGGTCTTGATATGAAAATCTAGATAAACGCTCGAACCCTGTCATATCAAGTAATCTGCGCCTCTTGACTACTTACTATCGGTCCGTCATCTCCAGGAGGTCCAGGGGGTCCTGGAGGCCCCTTCAGCCTCTGAATATATAAAAAATATAATGCTATAGGTATACTCATGTAATGTTTACACTGACAATGAATGCAATAGTGCTTCCAGCAATTTAGGAAGGACTGCACAAGTTATATGTGAAAACAAAATGATTTTAATTTTTTTTTCTGTTTTTCCCAAAACAAGCACCTACCGGCCAGGAAGAAATCAGCTTTTTGTAGAATTTCTTTTTCTTTGAGAACAAGAAAAAAAAAGTATGGTAAAATAGTTTGATATTGTAAACTTTTTAATCACACAAACGTCCTTTCAAATACACTCCCAGGCAGAATCTCTATTGTACCAGCATAAATCCTGAAAAAGTATTTATTTGCATCATGTGTCTTGTTTGCAGTTAGTAAAGCGAATTCATTCAATTTTATTGAATAATTTACCTTGAAAGCTTGCCACTCTTCCTCCGAAGTTTCAAATACAACAATAGCAGGCATCCCAGGAGGACCAGCAGGGCCGCTGTACCCGGTCCGCCCAGTTCTGCCCATAACGCCAGGATAGCCCTGAGAGGACAAAAACAATATGCAGGAAATACGTAGACACTGTCAACCCTCGTCGCACTGGGAACAATTCTGATGGCTTAAAAAGACAACAAGTTCACGTAAAGATGAGATAAATGTTCTTGTAACACCACCTAATAGTGGTAAAACATAAAGCTGCTCAACTCAATTAGACTTCAATCTTTGTGTCATGATCTAAACCTTGCGTCTGTAGGTGAGGGATGGAATGGTCTTGTTAATTAAGAGCTTCCAGCAGTCGCCAGGATATACGTTGACCTCACATTCCATCTTATGTTAACTCATGAACAAACCTTGAAACACTTGAGCTCCTTCACTTCATAGCTTATTTGAAAAAAAAAAACAATCAAAAAAATGTTTGTGACAGTTAATATGACACCCAAACTTTCTGGCAATACAGCACCTCCTACAGGTTGGAATATGAATTAAACAGTTAGCTACACAGCTGAACAGCTTCACCAACCAGTGTGTTCTGTATCTGAAACAAATTGTTTAGGGGGCTTTAAGACTAATATTTTAGCCGAAGTGACGTGACAGGTGACTGTAAACCAAATAACATAGCTGAAAGAGTCTAAAAGCAAGTACAAGGCGCAAACTGCTTGGAACGATGACTATCCTCTCAACTGACACAAAATCATTAAATTCAGTATTAATAAATAGCCTGTTTTATGATGAATGTTTGATCTAACACTTACTTTGTCTCCTTTAGGTCCTGGAATTCCTGGTAACCCTGGTGGCCCTTGCAGCCCCTGGAGAAAGAGTAAGGTTGGAAAGTTATTTTAAAAAATCATTAGTAGCAAAATAAATGTTTAATTCCATATGGTTTAGGTTTATTGACAACACTATGATGTATTATGAAATTCAAAAATATTAGACTTTCCCCTCATTGTCCTTGATGAGGGAATGATGATTCACTCGCCATCCAACATGATGAATATTAGATGAAGAAACAACTAAACAAGGTTTATTTTAACAGATCTAAAAACCTGTCCACTCCAGATTTACATGTTTTCTCTTAATTAGAAGAGTAGAATATAAAAATTAGTGCAGATACGTGAGGTTATTATCCTGTATAAAGCACTGCAAGATACAGAACTCTGTAGTCTTCAGTATGGGGTTAAAGTTTTTCCAACCACAGTTACAGCAGCATAATTTGGCCACAAGGTGGAGATGTTTGCTGTCAAAGTAGCAGAAATAACACACACACACACACACACACACGCGCACACACACACGCATGCTTGGCTCTCAGGTGCTAGAATTGACACGGATGTATTTTGCCATCTCAGTCATCAAATCAAATCCACACAAACTCAATTTCATGTGAGGTCATGACAGATAACGAGGTAAGTATGTCACACAAATGTGATTAAAATTTCCTTTGTGGTTCGTTTATGCGTTTATAACATCATTATCACTCCATCCTCAACATCATGGTCAACGACCTCATGTCCATTAAAACAAAAATACCTTCAACTGTGACAGCTAGCAAACACAAAGTGCCCATCAAATATAATCAGTGTCTTACCCTTTGACCTCTGATTCCTGGTCTGCTCTCTCCTCCAGATGGTGTGTGTACTGGGTGTGTACGAGGCTGATTGATTATAGATGACGGATTAGATTCCTCAGGGGCCACAATGTCATCATCCAAACTGCCATTCTCTATCTTTACATGTCTTTCCTCTTCCTCCTTGACCCTGGAATCTATTTCATCTCCGTCAGTCTCCTCGCCACTCTCTCCTGTGGGAAGTTGTTGTGGTGAAACACTTGCCAACCTGTCTCCCGTTTCCTGTTTTTCATCTGAATCAGTGACTGAAAAGTTTCCTCTCTCAGTGACAGTTTCACTGCTCTGTGGTGTGGGAATAAAAAAAGTCAAGTTTTGGGATTGGAATGGATCCTTCTCAGGAGCAGCAAAATCCCCCTCTGCTGCTGCATTCCCAGGATACACATGTTCTCCCGTCGCTCTGAAGACAGAAGTTAGAACTGTTTGACCGACTGGGACAAGCGGGGTCACTCCTGGTGATGATGGCTCCTGGTTTGCTCCTCCATCTTCAAATGAGGAGAGCTTGCTGTCACCTCTGATTCCTGCAGCCGTGTCAGAAGCTCTCTCTGAAATTTCAGGGGCTGCTGATCTTTGAGAGAAACTTGGGCTTGTGGGGTTCTCAGATTGAAGCTGGGGGCTTAACAGAGCTGTCACAGCATTTTCAAAGAGTGCCATTCTTGTGATGTCTGTCCTGGCTGGACTAGAAGGATAAATCTGTGTTTTGTGCTGAGTAGTTTCACTCCTGATACTTTTATCTGTTCTCAGGAGATCTTGGTGATGAGTTAAACACAAAGGTTCAGTACCTCCACCTTGATTTACTTCTTTACTAACAGTCTTTGGTTTGAGTTTTTCTCTGCTGGTTGAGCCGCCACCCTGAGCCTCTGAGCCAGCTAAGGTTTTCTCTGCAGCATTCTGCAGACATGATGCAGGGAATGACTTGATCTGATGTGTGTGAGGGGAGGGGCTGCTTATTGGATCAAGTCTCTGTGTCAACTCAGTGTAACCGACCTGTAGATTTATGTCCTGAGAGTTTTTGGTTCTGGATGCTGCTCTGATGCCAGGCTGAACCTCATCTATTACTCCAACAGCCTGGGAGAGTTAAACACAAGGATAAACATTTATGCGTGAGCTACCTTTTCACCTTCCAAGGTGTGTTATCAGCCCTGTGTTGCAATTCTTTTTTCGTGAATTCAAAAGACAATAATAAATATGTCAACTCAGTAATAAAAAAAATTGAATAATAAGTTATGCATCTGGGGATAGCAATAAAAATGCAAAATGTGGAAAAAATGATACAAGCACAAATTATATTTTAATATCATGCCCTCTTTGGCGATATGAAGAAGCCTTTAAGGAATGTAAACACACACACACACACACACACACACACACACACACACACACACACACACATAAAGGTTTTGGTATACTTGCACACAAGTTTAAAGTGACTTTTGTCCAGAATCAAAAAATGTTTCATAACTTCAAACCTCTCTTCAACAAAAATTGTCCTGTGTGACTCACTCCTGAACATGACTGGTGTCACCACATAAACCCAGCTCAACAAATATTAAAGATATTAACAAATATTTTTTTTAAGAAGGAAAAAGCCTACGTATTTCTATGAGGCTGGGTGTAATTAATCAAATTAACTACTTGACATTACAGGTTAGCCACAGAATGTTGCGGGAATGAGTCCTAAAGTCTAATAAATAAATAAATAAATTAGGATTGTGGATCCTCTTGACTAAATTTCTACAGCATGAATACATGAGTAAATACCACATTCGTGAATTCTAAAGCTTTTATGTGTCTTAAAAAAAAAAAACAGTAGCAAACAACTGGCAAGACGAGAAAGCACAGTTTGCCAAAGACAACAAACGTCATCACAACAAATACAGAAGTTAGAGGCTTAACTGTGGTGACGTCGAAGTCGTGCGCCTGTCGTCTACTTCCCCTTAGCTGTGGGTCAAGTACGATGCTACACACCAACGCTAACTACTAGGTTAGCATAAACAAACACTCTACTCCAGAGAGCTAGCAAGCAATATCAACGAGCCCTGGCCCACCAAAATGAAACAGAGTTTCATGAATATGTTAAAGGTTAAATGTAATTTTGCCTGTTTAACTTACTATGAAGTGTCAAAATGGCTGCTGTGAAAAAGGTCCCATTAAAGCTTTGGCACACTTTTATTTGCCTGATTAAAATTCTTCCAACCAGATAGTGTCAGAATTGACAAATGTCAACTTTATCGCATCTCAGTAAAGTTTTTATTTTCATCTTTATTTTTTAAGAAACCATTTATTTGGTTGTGTAGGTGACATCAAAAGGTCTCTTTCACAGCAGCCATGTTGATCTAAGAGAACCAGGTGAAATTAATTTATGGTCCATTTGTGTTTATTGTCACTGCATTGCTTGTGAGCCAGCCTGCAGAACAGGCCCACCAGCCCCCTGGCCCACCAGTAAAATGTCATTGTGTTATTATGGCTTCTTGAAGTGTGTTGTTTGTACCTGATTGTGCGTCAGGGCTTCACTGTGCTGCTCGGCTGTTGGTAGGACAAAAATCTTCTGCTGGATTGTCCCCTAAACACATCGCAGCCACACACAGGACACACGAACCACACTAATCAATTCAGTTCAGAGCGCTGGTTGTACTGTTGAAGTAAATCCTACATAAAAGGCCTTGAAATGTGGAATACACTTGCATTTCTACAGAGTTCATAAAACTGAATTATAAAGACACCATTTTATGATGAAATGTACCGTCTTATTTGTCTTACTCATCACTGATGTGTGAGAGAAATCAATAATCAATTAACAAAAACATGAATACGTTACTTGCACCCAATGAATTATGGCTTATGAAGACATATTGATAGAAGGCAAAGAGATATCAAACTAAGTCATTCAAAACAGCAAACTATTAGAGGCCAACAAGTGAATCAAGGAAAAGTGCATCTACTGTGGAAAAGTACATTTACTTCTTATCATTTGACAATTTTGGTGAGCATAAAAAACAAACACAGGAGTTCCTGCGCTTTCTTCGTTCTGCAGGGTCGCCATTTTATTGTAGTGTTTCATATCTATTACAATGACACAGAAAACTGGCACTTTCATCTTAGTATCTCATGTGAAACTGCATTCAGTTGACTTTAATTTTGAGGAAATAAATGTTAAAAAAAGGGCAAGACTTAGAAAATATAATTTCAATGATGACATATAACACGATACACAACACACAACATTTCTAAGTTGCACCACAAGTTGCTGGATCCATCAGCAGCATTTTAACAGAGTCAAGTGATAAAGACTTACACAGCTGAGCAGCAGTAGCACAAAACCCCACATGGCCTCTGAAAAAGGTTACTTCTGGATGCCTCGGAATTGTCTTTGCATCTGTAAATCAAAGCTCCAGACTGCCTCTCATGCTCATCCAGGGGGCTGCGCTTAGAGACACACCCCCCCCCCCCCCCCCCCCCAGAGCAAGACCAATGTTGAGCAGGCTGATCACACATTTACAACACAGAGTGACCATGAGATCAACTCAGAAAAGCCAGACACCCAAAGTCACAGCAGAGGGAGATTCCTCATTGTGACAGCACAAACACACACCCACGCACACACACATGTGTACATATCCCTGTGTTTCCATTGATCAGTGTCTACCACTTAATCCTGAGCTGTTTTTCAAATGACTCGCTACTGGCACCCAGAAGCGCGAACGATAACTTAGCTTAGCTGTGTTGCATCTTGTGCCTGTTGCTGTACAGCCACTGTAATTGTGGTCTAAACCACCAGTTTAGGGAAGCTTGATGGGGAAGAGGACCTTTGATAGAAAATACTGCTGTTATTGATAGTAGCTTGGAGTGGGGAATGAGACAAACTTTTCCCTTTGACTCCAAACTTATTCCCTCTTGTACGTCAATAAACACACCCAAAATATCAGTTTTGTCTCCTCAAGTGCAAAAAACAAATGCCTTCTATTTTGTATGTTTCTTGTCATTATGATATCTCATACCACAATAGATCTTCATGTTTTGATGACATACAAAAATTTGTAAATATGATTTACTGTCTGTGTTCATTTGACATTGAACTTAACTCTGAGCCCTTCCCCCTCCTTTTTGTCTGGAGGGGAGGTCAGGAGGGGAGAACTGTGGCCCAGGTGAGGAATGTGACAGGAGAATGAGAAGAGCGCAGGGCTGCTTCCCGAGTGAAGATGGTGCTTACGGTAAAGGACCCCACCTTGGGCCTCAAACACCCGGCCTGAGGCGCTGACATGCAGTCCTGGGCTTCAGCACCAGATGGTGGTCTCCTGACACCCCTTGGGTAACAGACTCAAAATAAACCAGGCAGACAGGCAGGGAGAGTTCTACTTTGTTGTTCATATACAGCAAACCTTCCCTCAAATCCATTTTTAAAGAGAAATACACTGCAACAGTCTCATTTTTCCACTCATACACCCCAAGAATTACTTAAACTACACCAATTACTGCTGTCAAAATACTATACATGTCAACTTGAATGTCGGCTAGCAGGAGGACACTTGCGCACTTTCTTGAATTAGTTCAGCAGTGGATAGGATAGGATGGCCATAAACGGCCAAAAGTTCAAGCTCAACTGTCCATCAAAGAACAAACAAACATTAAAATACCATTGCATTTTGGAAGTTTTAGTGTTAATGTTTGGATGCAAAGAAAGAGTTTGATATCAAATATTCAGATTATGTGGAGCACACAGAATATTGTATATGTGCATGCATATAACAGCAAATAACAGAATGAAGGTCAAAATATCATCTGATTTCAGTCAGATGACAGGTAGGTAGCATTATCTAAATAGCCTGAAGGCTAGATGACACCAGCTACACGAAAACTGACGACACAATCAAAGTAAGCTCTGTAAGTGCAATCACTCGCATTAAAGAGCACCACTTAAATTGAAAATGGAGAGATTTCTTTAGGCTCAGAGCAAGTGAGATTCTCAACTTTCACCAGAAGTGCTGACATGTTGAGTAAAACCAAACCTACTTCTTCGAGCTCTCCAAACCTTCGTAGTGAGATATTCTAAATTCACTGTGTCCAAGTAGGTTCGAATTTTCTGCTTCTCAGTTGCTTTTGATCACACACACACACACACACACACACACACACACACACACACACACACACACACACACACACACACACACTCACACACACACACACACACACACACACACACACACACATACCGTAACACGACTACAGTCCATTTCTGTGAATAGTGATGACTCAGACGGAGATTCATTTGCACCATAGAAAGTTCCACCATAGACTCACACGCGTCGGATCAAACACTCATTTATCTCTACCTAATCTCTGGATGTGGACAGTTGTGAGCTGAGCACACAGGATAGTATAGATTTTAAACCCGAGGTGGTGGTGTCACAGGGAGACTAAAGACTTTCCTCATAGAGAGACGCTTCACAAGTCAACGTAAACTGTATCACAAAGCTGACAGATTCAGACGGCATTAGCGCGCCATGTGTAAACACTCAAAGTCAAGTTTAACACCAAAGTCTTGAGGAGAACCCTTTCAACCTACACATCATGGAAAGAAAACACATCCTGGTTAAAGAGACTTGCTGCAGTCAGTGTGACCTCATGTGCCCTCTGAAAGGTCGTTAAAGAGTCCATCAACCTGCAACTGAGCTGCAGTAGGGCAGGAACTACTGTAGTGTTTCATAGTATGAGACCAACAATTTAGTTTACAAATTAAACATCTGTTGAGATTAAACCGTTTAAACTGTTGTTCGGAACACTGTGGCGTACTGTCCTATTTCACACGCCAGACGGCTTCGATCATCTTCTGTTGCTGAGATATTGTAATGAGGTGCTGGGAATACGTCCAAGAGACCCAAGACATCCCAGATGATTCCCACAGAGTCTGAGAACAACAGGGGTCGTATTTATATAAATATACTCTGTGCTGTAAAGATCATATTAGTAGTTTGGTGTAAATTAGTTTGACTTAGATTAGCAAAGATTCTTGGGAGGATTAGGGTCAGGAATCAAAGGATGATTGGAGAGTAGAGTTGATTTTAAGGGGATGAATGGAGGTCAGGGTCATTTGTGAGGGAATGAATGGAATTTAGGGGTAGATTGTGTCAGCGCACTAAAATACGCTGATGGCCAATCGTGTATCACTACAGGGTGACTGTGCTACACGGTCAGTGTACGGTACAGTGCTGTTTTATGATCTCTGACTCTGTAAATAAACTACAAGCGTCTTCACCACGACTGCACCACCAAGTAAAGAGGATCTCAGCATCACTGGTGATCACCGGGGAAAGGACTGATGCATATGAAGCGTCAGAGCGACGGGCCTAACTGGTATCCTGTCTTCACTCCAACACAGTCAGTTTGCACTTTTGATCCCTCAATTACAAACTAAATATCTGACCGACTGCGCGCCTCCGGCCCATGAATCTCTGACGCTTGCTTATTTGGGAATATAACAGAATCATATTCTTAGAGTGAAAAATTAAAGTATGTCCAGAGAGAAATTCCACTCATCCTTCCAGATAATTGTCATTAAACACAATTAGTTGCAACTTTTAGATGTTTTTAATTTTTGGTATCATCTCCTTTGCCTCCTTATGCTGAAAAGAATAATGGTGATACGGCTAAATGTGGGAGCAATAATGTCACCGTGCACAGAAAACAAGACAAGTGATCTCTCTTTTAATGGTCCTTTGAACAGATATGTAAACACCTCTTTTGTTGAAGTCATAGACAGGCATTATGACAAAAATAAAAATATTAACAGTGCAATAAATTCAACATGGATTTATTTTGTACATTTTATACTAGATATTTACCAGAAAGCTTCTCTATCTAGGAAATCCAGGCTCGATAGGGAACTGTGGGCGAGTTTCCCCAGGCACAGATTAGGCTCTTCTGTACAGGCGGACATCAAGATTAAGTCCTAGGGTGAAGCACGGTCCAATAAACTACAGGCTGAAGCCTTAACATAACCACCTGTATAAATTCAGACTCATCACACGTCCAAAGAGGTTTTCTTTGCTAAACCACATTTTTGGTTCCAGTGAAATGAGCGGATATCTCATTCCAGGAAAGTGTTCACATTTCAGACACATGTTAAACTCAACATATTACAATGACACAATAGCACATGATATTAATATACATCTTATTGAGGGGAAACAGTCAAAGTGTTGAAATGTTCAGAGATATCAACAGTGGATGCTAGGACAGGCAAAGAATACTCTTATTCCATTTAACAGCATGAATACATCAAAATATGAGCTATCAGGCGGCTTGGACACACATTCCCACCATCTTCATCATACCTGGGGAAAATATCGTAACACTTATTCCTACCGACCAAAACATGGATCAGTGTGACGGACAGGATGTAACACAGAGACGAACCATTCTGTGCCTTTGATTTCTCTTTTGTAAAAGCATCAGTGTGACAGGAGTCATTTGCATCATGTGTAAAAGGAACATTTCATATCTCATCGTTTTTTTTATCATCACATGAAAGAAGGCAACACATCCTGAAGAAGACATCTCATCGGCTCTATGTACAGGAAGTAAATGGCTTTAGTCACCTTTCCCACAGGGCTTATCCAGCACAGTAGTATGAAGAATCCGCATCCATTTGCTATCACATAGTAGTAGTAGTAGTAGTAGTAGTAGTAGTAGTAGTAGTAGTAGTACTTTCCATTACATTCCATGAACAGAGCAGATGTAGACTATGAGATCTCCACTGGCCTAATCTGGCCACACTCAATACACTTATTCTTCCTTTTTGGTCCAAAATATACATTTCAATATGCCAAAAAAATGAAACATCATGACTTTTGGGCAATCTGTTACTCCTGTGAAAGATCATCGACTTCTTACACACCACAGACTCAACCTAAATCTTCACTGCACTGCTCCAGAGTAATGTCTTTGCTAAAAACTAATATTTAGCTCACTTTAAGGTCAGGAACTTGATTTCCTACTCTAATTACTCATTAATTAGTGTCTGTAATGCCCATAAACAATGTGGACTCTCATTTTGTAAACAGGAACTGTCGTAAATGCCAGGTTGCCAATCTTTTTCAAACAAAAGAATCTGTTTCAAATGAACTTATGTTTCTATGCCAATCAATGCACAGTTAAGACTAACAGAAATCTCAAATTCCCTGAACAGAAGAACCTAAA
This sequence comes from Aulostomus chinensis, assembly GCF_037954235.1. NCBI lineage: Eukaryota > Metazoa > Chordata > Actinopteri > Syngnathiformes > Aulostomidae > Aulostomus > Aulostomus chinensis. The sequence goes on along the minus strand of NC_141333.1, from coordinate 14,165,840 downwards.
GATGAATTACATTCATTAAATTACATTTTTACATGCTACCTCTATTTTTACCTACACAAATAGAAGTTCAGGAACTTTCTGGGATTCTCAACACGTTTTGTTCATATAACAACACACAAAAAAAGGCTTGGCAACACATGTATTTGCCTGCAGTGACCTACTGAGAGTGAAGTCTCTGCTTTTCTCTTGTTTTGGCAGATTTTCTCTATTGAGAACACACACACACACACACACACACACACACACACACACACACACACACACACACACACATCCATGTCCACATAATAGGGTCCCTCTAGTCACAGTTAACATACACACAAGGACACGATGCAGACAGACACCAAAGATAAATAGCAGTGGTGTTCAGTCCTGCCTGTTATGCTACCGGTACTGAGAGGGATAGCTCTCACAGCAGCTGGGGCCTCTGAGCGGCGCTGCAGAGGTCATTCCATGTATCTACTTCCCTCTCTTCCTTTAAGGGTTTTAGCAGCGGTCGTCCTCATCTGTGTCACTTAGCTGCTCACTGGCACTGGCCGGGCTTGCCTGGCCTAAGTGCTTCCGGAAATGCCCGTTAGGAACCTGCCAGGAGTGTCTGAGTTGAGGAGCGGAGCTTATGGCGTTGGCACGTCCCAGACTGGTAGCCATGGCAGTCTCAAAAGTAAGGGTCTCCTGCCTGTCACCTGCCTCACCGCCACTATGTTCCTCATGAAATGGGAGGTAAGGCTCTGAGATGTAGCGGTGAGGGGACGGGTGGCTCGGCCCTGATGGCTCGCCCTCCTTCTCGGCCCTCCATGGTGTCTCTATGGATCCACTGGGGCCGTCTCGAAGCTGGGGCTGTCCTTCAGGACAGGTTGCATGAGTGGCAGAGGTGTGGGCTCGGCAGACCAGAGGGGAATAGGAGATGTAGGGTCGTGGGCGGGAGGGTGTCTGTGGAAGCTGGCGGCGATTACGAGGAGTACCGGTCTCTGAAGCTGAATTTGCCGGACTGCCTGATGTGTTGACCTGCACATGACACAAGTGCATATAATGATGTTGAAGCTCACCTGTGAAGAAAACACTGCTACTACTCATACTCGTGCAGTTCTTTACTCCATAAATATTACCTGTCTCTGTAAAGTGTGTGTGCAACCCTCACTAGGTGAGACGGGCTGTTTCCTCTCACATGAAGGGTCTTGGCTGCGTTCCTCAGAGTTACAACGAGACACGTCTGGTGATAGTAGATGACGTCGTTCCTTAGACCGCCCTCTCTCGTGACTTGTTTCTCGGTGGTTATTTCGGGGGCCTATTGGTGCAGTAGATTTAAGGTAGTCAGATAGGTACGGTTGAGAGAAATACCTGTAAAACATAGCAAGTAAGGCACTCTAGCAAGTATTCACACTCTAAACCTTTTGTTGGCAGCGTTGTTCACAAATGATACAACAACTACTATTCAACCAGTGAAATAATATAATTTGTGCCCCTGGTAGATAATACTTTTATTGTTACATCAAAATTTTCACATGTATCCACAGAAAAAAAAAAGATTACATTTTGTAAAAGACACATTTGCACATTTTGAAGGTGGTGAAAGACATTTAATAGAAAGATAATAAAATCAGCCAAAAATTTGAGTTGCTGTGAAAATGGGTCTTGTGTCAATAGGGCAGCAGTAGTAGTCCTGGAAGCTACATTTTACGGGGAAACCTAACAACATAAACCACGTAAAAATTTTATAAATATGCATGAGGCTCCAGGTGTGTTATTCAGTGACCTCGGTAGCTCCTCTGGCGAGGCCTGTAAACGTCGTCAGGGCTGACTCTCTCCAGGGAGTGTTGTTCTTGCCACAGGCCGTTCACACACTGGTCTCCAATGGTGGAGAAGGAGCGCTTCATGAGCTTACTGTCTGCTGACATCCCAGGCTACACACACACACACACACACATGCAAAAGAATCAGATGAGCAACTCAAAGTAGGATACCTCACACGACAGGTGAGCACTGTGGACAATCTGTAATAGCAACTGGACAATAACACAAGTTCTTTTTATGTAACGTTTATCAGTCTTTTACGACCTGTGGATCAACAGCCAGCCTGGGCATGGAGGACGCTCGGATGGATGCTGCACGCTGAGGTGATTTCATGACTGTTGATTCCAGCATTGCCTGCTGCTTCACTTGGTTATACTCCACTACTTCTTGGACCTTTACAAATACCACAGAGAGGAAGAAGGTGCGTGTTTTTCAAATTTATTTAGTCACAAGAAAACTGAGGACATTCCACTGCGATTGAGTCAACGTATCTTAGCCCCTTTTGAAAAAGAGTTGACAAGATTCAGACGCTGCACACCCAGAACTATGCATATCTTAGATTTTCACTGACCAGCGTGTGCAGATGGTGATGGTGGTGGTGATGATGTGGGAAGTGATAAGGGTGGTAAGGTGATCGGTAGTCGTCGTCCTCCTCTTGCTCCTCTCCGGAGTGAGACTGCGGCGGCAGGAACATCTCTTGAGGCGAGATGGGGCTGAGCGCCACAAACCCTCCTCTGGTGCTACAAGGATAGACAGACACACAGACAGACAGACGCACACACACTTCAGCGTACACCTACATACATTTATTGTTCATAACGTCAGTGAATAGAGGTAACTGAGAGGTCACAAATCAAAACATCATCATACTGGCTTGTGATTATGCGTGATGCAGAGGTTGGAAATAACTGTGAAGGAACTAAAAGATGCTTATTTACAGAGCAGATCCAGCGCTATGCCTGAGGAATGACAGCGACTTGGCATTGCATAAGATTTCTTGAGGCAGAGACGAAGCATCCATGCGCTGGAACATAGGAGCGTGTTTCTACATAGAGGAAAGAGGAAAAGAACAGGTGACCAACTAAATTACAAAATAAATATTTCTAGCAAAATGTCACTGAAAGACAGTCAGACTGTACGACACACCGAGTATTATGATGTAATCCTGTATGAAAGGGAAAGTTGAAAAATCTCTCTACACTTGAATGAAAGCCAAGTGTAAAAACTTCACCGCAATACCTACATCAATAGATGCTTGGTAAAAAAAAAAACAAAAAAAACAGCGTGAGAATGAAACAAACCTGTTCTTCCAGCTGTTGTCGGAGCTTCTTGGCTTTGCTCTGCTTGTAGTAGTCCATGATCATCATGGCAGCATAGATCTTCCCTATGGTCATGTCACTGGCTGAGAAGATGGAAGCAGAGCTCAGTAAGACTTGGGTTCATTCCCTGTGTTACAGTGTGTTTCTTTAATCCTGTAAACACCTTTGTGAATGGGAACAAGCAGGTCCAGTGTCTTCTGAGAGAGATTAGGCCAGATGACACTAATCTCCTTCTGAAGGTCCAAGTCCATCTGGTTTCGATCCTCCCCTCCTGGAAATAAACATGACGGCAAAGACAAAAAACAAAATGGGACACAGGTAGAAAAACAAGTGTGATGTCAATTCTCCACATCGCAGTGATATCCCCCCTCACCTCCAGCTATCTTGATCTCAAGGGCAGTGCGAATGAGAGCCATGAGGGTGGAGGTGAAGTGGACGGACATGTCCTCGTCCACGGGCATGTTCATCAGGACTAGTCTCTAATAACAGAGAAGCATCATGATCAGATAAGTTCAGCTTCTAGTGCTTGTGTAATCAAGATCAGTTGTTCTCCCTAAAATGAAAAGATACACTTTTTTTTCTTGGAGTAGCTGGTCTTCTCTATACTCACAATTTAGTCAACAAAACTGAAAAATGTCAGACGAAGTTATTCTGACACAGTAAAACTGATCTAATACGCTGCCAAGCTTTGGAATACAACGCTGGAGGACTTGAGACTAGGTATAGAACTGAACATTTTTAGGTCAAAAAACTTACTTCTTTTTTAATTTTTTTTTTTAGCTTATCTTTTTTATGATTTTGTGGTTTTTACCCATTCCCTTCACAATTTACATTTTACATAAATCCCTGGGTTAAATGTACAATATCTTTTATATATCATATTTCAAATCAACTACCCTCAACGTTAGGAGCAACCACTGTCAGTCTGGATGATCATGTTGCAAGTTGAACAAGGATTTGTAAAGTTTATATACGTTGCAGGACTTAAATTGGTTTGGCAAAATTGTCAGATACAGAAAGACAGAGAGGACAGGCATCGTTTTTAATAGTATTGTTTTTTTTTTTTTAATACAAATGGTTTAATATCTGAAGTAAAATAAAGCAAGAGCTTTTGTCAAGATAATAAAAACTTGAGAAATCAAGTCAAAGTGTGAAATTGGAAAAAAAAGAGTTTTGCCATTTCAATAAAATCACTTGAGGCCACAAAATGTTAGTTTACGCGTGTCGTCTCTGAGATCCTGAGCAACATCGACTGCGTCGTCGGTTTTACAAAAGATTATAAAAGATAACATGCTTGCAGTTTACCGCACACGCGCACACACAAGCACACAATACACGAACATGTACACTGCACAGCAAACACACTGATGTAACACTGGACTGCGGCAGGAGGCGCATGCAGATAGGTACATGTGAGAAAAGAAGTATGAAAGACGTGACTTCTGTCATGGCGATATTTAGCATGTAGATGTTTAACAACTCTCTCATGAAATTCCTCTCACAGGCTCAGAAAACTTCACCAGACTCTTTCATCAGGTAACAACAGCAAACAAAAAAAAAAAAAGACATCTTCTTTCTCTGCCAAGAAGCAAAGCAAAACAGGCAAAATCATTACTGTAGCGCTTGTCGTCTGCCAATGAAAAAATACTGGAACTTAAAACTGTTCGAACACACAATGTTGCATCTTACAGTCAACAGAAAAAAATGTTGCCTTTCAAATGTATGACACACAAAAATAAAGAGCTTTGACTGTTATATTAAAAATATGAAGGCAGTGCCCGTCAGTCTCCATTTAGTCTACCTTATATGCCACCTTGGAGGGGCATTTCTTGCCAAGGCCTAGAGGTGGTGACATGTTGGTCAACATCTCATACATGTCAGTGTAATGGATACGACCACTGGGAGCGCCAGGTAGCCATGACGATGAGGATGAGAAAAGGAGGGAAAGAGGAAGAAGGAAAAGGGAATGAATGGAGAAGGGAGAGGTGGTGATGTGGGGAAGAAAATGAATAAAGATGGAGGGAGGGAGGGAGATGGAGGAGAGAAAAAAAGAAGAATGGTGGAGATATAAGAGAGAGGATTATTCCAGTGCATCACACAGAAGGAGAATAAAGAAGGAAAAAAACAGGTTGAATCCTTTCTATGCTGCCAACTGGGCATAGAAATGTGGGAAAGGAGAAAACCTTGGACAGAATGAGCAAAGCAATGACAGCCTCACTGGATCTGGTGCCAGTTTACTTACCTTGTGTGTGTGTGTGCGTGCGTGTGTGTGTGTGTGTGTGTGTGTGTGTGTGTGTGTGTTTGTGTGCGTATGAGAATACATCTTTAAACCAGATCCAAAGGGTAGAAAGGGACAGGATTCTCCCAGATTGCTCCATAGCAACGTTAACATCAGGTTTTAAGCAAAATTAGCAATATTAAATTTAAAGTGTATAAGAGCAAGGGATGTCCTGTGCCTTAGTACCCACAGACTGGACTGTCATCAGTCTTTGTCCCCGGGCAACACACCCCTAAAGGTTCAAGCACAGTTGGGGGTTACAGTCAGTGAAGGGGTGGAAAAGAGGGAAAGGAGGAAGTCAGGAAGAATCCCTCATAAGGGAGGCAGAGTGGGGTTTTTTTGAGATGGGGGAAGCAAACCTTGCATGCCACCCTGTGTGGGCAGTTCTTCCCAAAGCCCAGGGGAGGTGAGATAGAGCGCACAACTTTGTACATCTCCTTATAGTGGATCCTACCACTGGAAAGAACATATACGTTTTTAGTTGTGTGTCATTGCAGCCTAAATGGAGCCTGTGTTGTAACATCTTTACAGCATATATATACTGTGTATATATATATATATATATATATACTCAAAAAGTAGTATTTTGCTGAAATATTACATACCAGAATTATTTGTGATGGATATCAATTGTAGTTTTTAATTTACTCTGCACATCACAATGCCGTTCAACCATACTTTACCAGCCAATAGTCATTAACATTAAAGTAACGATTCATATGCATTAATTGTATTTCTTTTTTCATGATGCTCAGCGTATCTTGCTAAGGAATGCATTTCATTTGGAAGTATATTTTGTGTCTGCACCCCGTCCCTGGATCAACGTAACACATTCGGGGAGGCATGTTAAGCGAACAACTGCTATTTACGACTTTAAGCCGCGATGTTTCCTTTTTTATTATTTATTAGAATCATCCTCAGGGATCAATTTTATGCTTTTATTGGACAGTATCAGTGGAGGAGAAGGAGTCTGGGAGTAACTTGTAACAGGCAGGGGTCAAACACTCAGCAGCCGCGCTCCCAAACAGTTTTACTAACCTTAACCAAATGTATTTGTTTTTTTATTTAACCACTTGGAAAAACACTGTCTTCAAACAGTGACTGTAATTGAAAGAGGCTCTTATCAGTGAATAACATTAAAATACATTTTTCGAAACCATAAAACAACATAACTTCCTATTGGTGCCAAACCAGCAATTCACAAATTTCGATAAAGAAAAAAAGAATAAATGCTGCAGGCCTTAAATATACTTTCAATTGAACTGGGCTTATAAGAAAGTTGTGCTGGGAGCAACTCAAGCAACATTTCATGGCTGGTTTGTCAAGTAAAACATGTTAGGTGATAATGAAATATCAGATATCATATCCTACCATCCTGGACTATATCCTTACTGTCTTGTACACAACATGACTACTTGTATCCTGTAGGAAATATACAATGTTCTAAAACTTGATTTGAGAGATAATGTACATTTGCATATGTAAGAAAGACTAAGAGACACTGACCAGGCAGCACGATCATACTCCCCCCAGATTCGAACAAACTCATCCAGGTGGTGGGGGCCGAGGATGGATGAGTCTCGAGTCAGATACTCAAAGTTATCCATGATCACGGCTACAAACAGGTTCAGCATCTGGAGCCAAGACAAAGAGAGGGAGAAGATGCTTTAACTATCATTCCCGTCTGTGTTTGGAGCTGGAAAAAAACATCATCAATTATTCAAATCAGAACCCGGTTTTCTCCTCTCACCAGAAAGGAACTGAAGAAGATGAAGGACACAAAGTAGAAATAGGCAAAGTCGGAGCCACAGCCCCCCTCCTGGTCGCTCGTCAGTACTGCAGCAGGAAGAGAGCTGTCGGGCTCACACTGCTGCCCACCGAGACAGGACAACATGATCTCCTGCCATGACTCCCCGGTGGCACTCCTGGACACACACACACACACACACACACACACACACACACACACACACACACACATTACACAACAGTTGGAGGACAACTTACTGTAGTAAGGACTTGTGCTGTGTACATAGTTGATTCACAGTTTGATCAGGCACCTGGACAGTGCAATCAAGGCTTCTTTCCAATGGTTTACTGTTAAATTCTTGATGCTCTAAAACTGCAATATGGTTGTTGTGTAATCTACAAATTTACAGCCTGTTGTGAAGGCACTCAACTGTTAATGGCTTTAAATGCTATATCATCGTTTTTAAACCAAACCGCTAATACGTCACACATCATTTGGACGTATGTGAGAACATTATGTGATGTAATTTTGATATTTTTCAACGGGATATTTCTTTTTGCTTTTGGCATGTATGAAACATTTAGGCTTCAACTGTGAAAACACAATACAATATGAACATTTCAGCCCAAATATTCATGTAGTCATATGACATTTTTCGCTTTTCATTGCAAGATGTAAATCTCTCTTGCACAACTACTTGCTCACCCTTGACACTGACAGCACCCCTGGGTATTTTACATGGCATCTAAGGAATGTGTTTTTTAGTGAACAAAGCAAATCGATACTAATTTGGATCACCGCTGGATGTTGATTTGTAGAAGAGGCAGAGACGTGTCCCAGTGTGTCCGACTGTACCTGAAGAGCAGCATCAGGGCACCAAAGAAGCTCTTGAAGTTATTGTGTTGGTTAATGTGAGTTTCCTCATTCAGCTTAATGTTCCCAAACACCTGATTCAGAGATTATGAGAGTCAAAACATAAAATCAACAGATTGACAAGCTGTGATGAAAACACACGCTGAATTAAACGTTAAACATTTTATTTACCCAGACAAATATTCTTATACTGTGTGCAGTCATAAATAGTCTCAAGACAGACATACGAGTACATGATCAAGTGTCTGTGAGCGCTGCTCCTGACCTGCATGCCAATGATGGCGTAGATAAAGAAGAGCATGGCGATAAGCAGGCACACGTAGGGCAAAGCTTTAAAGGACTGGACAAAGGTCCACAGAAGGATCCGGATGGTGTAGCCCTGTCTGAGCAGTTTGATCAGTCGAGCTGCTCGAAAAAGCTTCAGGAAACTCATGTTGATGGTATTGACAAGCTGGAAGAGGGAAAAGAAATGTTGGTTGGTGTCAAGACATGTTTGTCAAAGACAGAGCTGCAACACTCACATGAATCAACATTTAGGACGGTGTGACCCACTTAGAAAATACTCCTGTAAAAATTTGCAAAAAAAGCAAGAGATGAAGTGGCAATAGTGCCGTTTTAAGAAGGTATCCTGGCATCTTTGGCGCTAGTTAACAACAAGCTTATATAATTTGGTAAAATCCTCGAAATGAATTCACTTTGACATTAAATGTGCAGAGAAAAGCGATTTTGTTTTGTTAAGTACAGAGTATGCTCTGTCTCGTGAAGTCAATTGTAGTCAGGTGCTATTTTGTAACATTTTTACCTGCAAGTCTACCACAATCTCAGTGATGCTGCCCAAGACAGTGATGAAGTCAAAGATGTTCCATGTGTCCCGAAAATAGTTCTGTAAAAAAAAATAAAAAATCTGGAGCACTAACGCAAGGGAGGATTTGGAATTGACATTAAGTCTCCAAGGTTGCACTTTTCTCTCACCAGAAACCCGAACGCCATGATCTTGAGGACACACTCGATGGAGAAGAGAACAGTGAACGCTGTGTTCAGGTGCTTCAGCACGGCTTCATACGCCGGCGGGGCTGAATAGTACTAAAAATACAAAGGTGGCAGAGGTTAAAGTACAAGCGATCTTTGTCGTGAGTGAAAAGTGGAATATTCCCCAACCATTTCACTGCAGCCAACCTCATGATACCAGTCTGAACATCAGACCTGGCCTCTGCAGATCTACAGGTTGATGGAAGATTCCTCCAGACCCATAAATAGTGCCTCAGTCTCTGCACCGATCATCTGTCGCACTATAAAAGGAGTCATTCCTCCAGGGGCGGCAGCCACAGTTAATGAGGTCATGCTAAATAGCAGTCCCTGGACATTAAGAATCAATATTTAATACTGGCTGAGTCACCCCCCGAGTCTGTCTGTCCTGAGTGGCCCAGGAAAAGACCATTTCAGGAAATTAATGATGAGAGACGGATGAGAAAAAAATAACAAAAATAACAGCAACCAGAGGAGAAATTTTCAGATCTATATGCAAACATCACAGTGTGTTGAGGTGGCGCAGTGGGACCCTAAAAAAAAAGGAAGAATGTGGGTCTATACGTCCGTGCTAAGTGGTAGGAGTGACACATCCCGGCTTGTTTTAAAACCAAAGTGTTAACAGTCTCAAGTTTGTGAGAGAAAATACTGCTAAGAAGCAATACAAGGTGTGTTTTTCCCATTAACAGACAAAGACGTGTGGAAAATGACACGTGGATTTTAGGGGCGAGGATGAAGTGAGATGGTGCAGTACGTCATGGTAAAAATCTGCTCGTCCTGCTCACCTGATCCGACTGAAATAATGATGCACAGAAATATTTCCGCCTTGTGTCTCCTTACCTTCATCATCAGTACAATGGTATTGAGAGCGATCATGGCCAGGACAGTGTACTCAAAAGAAGGTGACACAACAAAATGCCACAGGCGGTACTGGAACGTGTGACGGTTCTGGGGCATATAACGGGTCAGGGGCTTGGCACTGATGGCAAAGTCGATGCATGCCCTCTAAAATTCAGAGAGAGAGAGAGAGAGAGAGAGAGAGAGAGAGAGAGAGAGAGAGCCAGGATGAGACTGAACACAGCAGGGGAAAATAAGAATACTGGCTTGTTTTCAACACAAGATTATTTTTCCATTTGTGTTGGATTTAAAGGTAAAAACAGATTTCGTACAGGGGCAAGACAGCAAATCTATATTGTATGAAGGAGAAGGAGAGCAAAGGAATAAAAGGGGAAAACAATACTATGTGACTTTGAATGGCTTATTAGACTTTAATAGCTTGAATGGTTGTTATAAGCGGGGCAATAAGATTATGCTATCAGGGAGGGAGCGATGCTGGGGAGTTTCTTTATTGATTGCGCATTTCCACATGTCATCATTATCTGTCTAGAGAAGAAACACATTAACAAGAAGCAGCCAGTATCGTGCTAATGAGCGCTAAATTTAATGCCCCCATGTTTGAGCCTGCATCTCACAGAATGCAGTTTTACTTCATTTTAGAGACAGAATCAAAATGTTTGTTGATACCATGCGATTTTTCCTCACCTCGTTCTTCTCCAGGCTGCACTCCTCCATCATCTTATCTCCCTGTTCCTGGAAGGTGATGATGATGAGAGCTACAAAGATGTTGACAAAGAAGAAGGGGAAGACCACAAAGTAGATGACATAGAAGATGGACATCTCCATCCTGTTGCCGTGGCTGGGACCCCTGTCTTCTTCGGTCACATCGACTGAGTGCTGCAGGACCCTGGAAGAGCAGAGACACATGGCTCGTGATCACGAGAGGGGACGCAAGTCACTCAATGAGACTCGAATCAGACTTGCTCGACCATCATCGATGAAAGAATCAATTTCTTGATAGGCTGAGACAAGAAGAATCGAACGGCCTTGACTTTTACTGAATATTCACATATCATGGTTTTATGGTTGTGATTACTTGGTGGAGGTTCTAACTAACTAATAAAAGTGCAGGAATCGAACAAGAGAACACTTCTACTGTTAAGGAAAGCAGCAACAGGGGAAAAAAAATTACTTTTACTGTAACACCTGTTGAAAATAAAATCCCACAAGAATACACACCATGGGATTTTAAGAGTGTTACATTTCCAAAAGCTCAAAATTGTACGTGCTAAAACAGGTTTTTATTTCTGACAGATGGTACTTGGAAATATTTCTTCACATCAAAAGCCAATTTCCCATTTGTAGAAAGATATCATTCTAATTTATTTCCACAGCAGCAGCCAATTAACAAGGTTTGGAACAGTAGAAACCCCAAAATCAGACAGTGAAATGCAGCATAACCTTATTGTGATATAATGAATGGCAAAATCTTTGTTAAATGGATCATATCTATCATATTTCATTCAGCAAAGGTCAGATTTGGCTATTACCAAAGAGCGAGGCAGAGGTTACAGGGCTTTAATGCTCCTAAATAAATGAAAAATGATATGTAGGAAAGGGTTTCTCTTTTCAGCAGGAGAGTTACAGTCATCCGCTGGTCAGACACTCACTGCGGCCATCCCTCCCCGGTGGAGACGGTGAAGAGAGTAAGCAGGGCCCAGATGACGTTGTCGTAGTGGAACTCATGTCTCTTCCAGTCTCTCCTCTTCACCTCCTTCTTATCTTTGCCATAGTCAATGTAGTAACCCCTGAAGGAGATGCGGGACATGAGAGAGGTTCAATGATGAGGGGCACAAGATAGTAACGACCAGATTAATAATGAAACAAAGGAAAGAGTTAGGGGAAAGAATGAAAGCTTGAATAGTAAAACAGGAACATACACCACTAAATCTGTCCGTCAGCAAGATAACTAACAAGGAACAAACTAAAAAGGAAAATAGAAAAGACTAAAAGACAGAATCTGATGAAAGGAAATATTACTGGCAGTCCTTCTCTGTGTCCTTGGAACTGTCGGTACAATAGAAAAACTTCCCCTTGAAGAGCTGCACAGCAATGACGGCAAAGATGAACATGAAAAGCTTGTAAACTATCAGGATGTTGAAGACGTTTTTCAGAGACGTCACCACACAGTCGAACACGGCCTGGAAGAGAGGAGCAAAAGGGTCTGTGACTGCAGGTAGCAAAGATTTTCAACGTATTTGTCAGAAGTTACGGTACTGTAGAATGGCCAACTGTCTAGGAAACTGCTTTTACTGTGAGAAACTTGTGACATCTCAGTCATAGTGCAATTATGTTCCTACAAGGTAACTCCAATAACATAAAGCCAGTTCACAGCAGCAGTTTGTCATCCAATTTACTTGTTTTTTTTGCTTTTTTGTTTTTTTTTCAGAAAAAGAGCCCCTTGTAATTTTACCAGTATGAGGTGAAAACACCATTTATTAGGGTTAGAATACAATAGCAAGAATGGTAATTTGTGTAACATCATATTTTTTTTTGCAGGGTCTTTATTTCCTGTGGATGAAGTAAGATTTGTGTATTATAGTTAATAAAGACATCAGCGCAGGGTTTTAAACATAATCTCACGATGTCGCCTGACCAGAACATTCAGATTCACGTCTGAATATCTTCCTCTCCTCTCTCGCTTCACTTCATCCCTGCTGCAATTTACACTTATCTGCTATTCATCAAGGATATTTGGAATATTTTAAGATGTTATCCTGCATTTCTATTCTATCTAATTTAAGCAATTGGTGTCTTATTTTTCTCCCTGTTGACAAACTACATATGATATTTGGAAGTCCCAGTGCTGACAACATGTCCTCACGCCCGATGCTCCCGGTTTCATCCCCTCATCCGTATACTTGTTAGTCTGCTGCTCTCAGGTCTGTGACGTTCAAGGGGAGGAAGTGTCCATAATAATAATGTAGAATCTGCTTCTATGTGTCTGCAAAATTCTTTAAGATTCAGGCTCAAAAAATGAGACGAAACGTGGTGGTGATTAAAATAAACAACACTTGAAAATTGCTGATTAAAAAACAAACAAACAAATGCAAAAGGAGCCAGTTTGCGTCTTGATTCCAAAACTACGCAAACTTTTCAACTGACGTCAAAGTCATAATGACCCGACGATTGAGTTAGCTGTGTGTTGCTGAAAATTCACGGCTCCACCCCAAAAAAGACATACCAAACCAGTATATTAGTCTGTAGAATTTATGTCAGATCAATATTTTATAAGTTTGCGATGAATAAATTGTCATATGGAGATTAATGAGGACTATTCCACGGTATTGTGTGTTAGAATGTGTTCCACTCTAACATTAAGATGCTGCTTACATGTACTTGGACAACAAGTAATAAATATAGAACGATAGAAACACTCCGGAGTGCGTAGGAGTCGCTTACTTTATGTGTAGGACTTTACAGTACTCGGTGCATTTTTCTGACATCAACAATGTTTGTTGTTTTTATACTCTCATATATTCATATCAGCGTTTGTATCGTAGAAAACAGACCATCAAAAAGAAATGAATGAAGATTTGTTGGACTCTAGTCCGTATGTGCAAGCATATACTGTACACAAACTTCATTGCCGGCTACACAACAACAACAACAACAAAGTAGAAAATAGATGTGTAAACATTTATGACCATCAGACGTGTGGCTTGATATTTAACAGTCTTTTCTTACATCGCAACATGATGGAAACACAAGCAGATAGAAGAGGAAACATAGAACTTGTCTTACCTTGAGTTTCGGGAGTCTCTTAATGGTCTTCAAGGGTCTGAGGACACGTAAGACTCTTAGAGATTTGATGGTTTTAATGTCTCGACCTTTGTTATTCCTGCACAGAAAAAAAAAAAAAGAGTGTGAGAATCCCACCATAACAGGCTGAGAATATTTGAGACAATATGCGTAACCGTTTCCCCAGCTTTGATCTGAAATATTCTGGCTACTTTTACTTTGTTACACAGTTTCATCTAAAAGACCATCTTAGTTCTAGGAGAATTTTTTTTGTCTTTTACCCCATCACATTGCTGCTGGTCATTCCCAGAGGATCAGCATCCACACACGGAGTCAAACAGGAGAGAGGGACACGTACATCGACAGTTACAATGTTGTAGACAAAATGGGAGAATTACATCACATCTGAGCAGATGAAATCAGGGTTGGCATGGATTTCTTGGTAAAAATCAAAGAAAGATCAAGGAATCATTAAAATAATCAGTTTCTAGGCTAAATGCTTGTGTTGCTGCATCGAAATTGTTACTATAACGGCAGTGGAACAGATTTCAGAATGTAACATACGATTTAACAGGGCATTCATATGAATGTTGACAGCATGTTTTGATAATATTTCGTAATATTTGTTAATCCACCGGGAGACAAACAAATCTGACAACAAGATGGCGGTTTCAAATATCAAATATTGTATGGAAAGAAAAAAGATGCATTCTTAAAAAAAAAAACGAAGCATTTTAAAGGACTATATTTTAAACAAGCATCTTCTTAATTGTGAAAACACTAATTTTGTACAAACCCTGCCTGCCAGGTGAAACAAGCATTCACAGTTATAGTTGCTGTACAGACATTTTGATGCAAACGCAACATGTTTACAGCTTGAAAATCAATGACAGGACTGACGTGAGGGCGAAGGCCAACAACGCTCCCACAACCACGATGAAGTCCAGGATGTTCCACAAGTCCCTGAAGTAGGAGCCGTCATGGAGGATCAGGCCCTGGTCAATCATCTGTGTAGCAGCAACAGATAAAATAAGAATTTCCAGAAATAGAATCAACTGGAGAAGTTGTTTCTACAATTTATGTAGAGCCTGAGAGCGGTTTGATTCAATCAGTCTCACAAAGCTGTTTGTTACCTCGAGCTTATGAGATTCTATGATGTATTAGTAGCAAACCTGGAATCCCTAAAACAAATCTGAGGAGATGATGCAGCAGAGGAAAGTAAAAACGCGTATTTCAGCCGCATGTATTATTATTCTTCAGGCTTTCCTTCAGACTCTTTGTCTAAATAATTTGGATTTCAAATTTAAACAATTCAGACAAAATAACAACAACAACAAAAAATGGTAGAGTAGGTCACAATCAAGGGGGCAGCATGGCTCAGAGGTAGAGTGGCTGTCTAGCAACCAAAGGGTCGCTGGTTCCATCCCCACTTCCCCTGCTGACCATGTCCAAGTATCCTTGAGCAAGATACTGAACCCCTAATTGCTCCTGATGGCCCTGCGATGGGCAGGCGACACGTCAAGGGTGAACCCCGCCTCTCACCCAATGTCAGCTGGGATAGGCTCCAGCCCCCTGTGACCCTTAACGGATAAGCAGTATAGAAAATGGATGGATGGATGGATGGATAGGTCACAATCGATATGCACAGTACGCTACCAAAAATGAGGAGTGAGAAGTCATCATCTGTTTGTAAAAAATTGTTTTTTATTTGTCACCGACTCATTTGCCTAATCCTCTTGGTTCGAGTGATGTAGATGTTCAAACAAGCAGCATAAACCCCACTTTTAGTTACTGTGCTTCTCAACTTCCTGGAGCTCTTTAATCAGAAATATTTATGTCAGGGCTGAAAACTGTCGCCGTTTATGACTCTGGCACTGCTTCGACCTTATATGCTCTGCATTGCCCTCATTAATAACCTCATCCACTCCAAAATGGAGTTCCGAATTCAAAGCTGAGACGGCACAACAACACTACAGTCTCCACTCAGCCTGGTCCTCAGCTGTGGGCCTCCAGTCCTCCGCTGCTCCTCCACCAGCCGTCTTTCCCTTTGAGCAAAATCTCGCGAATCTGCTTTTGGGTCTTTTGTTAATAAATCTTGTAAAGCTTTCGCATAATTTGAAGAACAAACCCCTGAACAGATCTTCTTCTTCTTCTTTTTTTTTTGTTGTTGCCACGATTACAAGGTAACTTACCTTAATAATCATTTCAAAGGTGAAGACTCCAGTGAAGACATAATCAAAATATCTTAGCACCTGTAAAATGTGAGACACAAAAGAGAGGAAAAACCAGATTAGTTTGCGGGCTCTTACCAAAAAGTCAATTTTCCACTTGTTGCTTTGTTTCATGCAATTTCATTTAAAAAAAAAAAAATCTCACTCAGCTTGTGGTTTAATATGAAACATTCCCTTAAAATGATTGTGATACAACACATGGTGATCTTCGCCATTCCTCCTTTAATAAAGCGGGCCTAGTGTGTCTCAGACTTCATTTGCAAGACTCATCAGCATTTTGATTGCTCCCATCAGTTCCCACTCACAGCATTTTGTAAAACAATATAAGGAAATATGTCTTTTATTGGTGAAAGCAACAGGAAGTATAAGGCCCAGGGCAGCAATAGTGATTGAAATGGTATCTTCGGAGTTAATACAGTTATTGAGGGGATGAATTCTATCTCATTATTAACGCAACAGCCGTCTTTGTCTCAGACAGATGTTATACTCACCTTGTTCAACTCAGAGTTGGTGGCTACGGGGTCCTCGGCAGCAAGTGCTATGCTGCTGGCAGCTATGACCAGGAGGATGGACATCTCAAAGTACTTGAGGTTCACCACATAGTGACACACTCGTCGCACCCTGAACGAGAGCACAAGGCAGAGTGAGTAGTTGTAATACGTTCAAGTGATACTTCAACTGAAAATATAATATGTTTATTACAAAGATTTAGATGTCTTGAATTCATAAATAGGTTGGGTTTTTTTTTTCCCTCCATGCATGAATTTTTGGGTGAATTGTGAATTTAGAAAATCCCAAAATCAGACCGACAACAAAACTATAAAAAAAAACAACCACTTAAAAACTGTATAACAAATCGCCCAGTATAAACCAGTTTCATTAAACAGTTGTATGCTCAATAATCCTCAAAAAACATAATTTTTATGTTAAAAAAAACTACCAAATCAAAACAGTTCCTTTACAATGTATAAGCGGTTCAAATCCTCCTCTGCTGGTGTCAGCATCCAAGTTCAGGCCAGTGAGTGAACTGGGAGGTGAGATTTCAAATGAAGGCACAAACTGGTCACGACTGGATCAAAAAGACTTGGATTGTATTGATATACTGACCACATGCATCTGAGGGTTTGTAAATGGATGATTTGTATAATTTTGCTGTCGTTACTCTTCAGTCTCCTTTACTTTCGGTCAACAAGCATGTGGCTGGTATTTCCTGTATTCTTGATTCAACAAGAAGTCATGCAGGGAACCAAAAAAAAAAAAAAGTCTTCTCATGACATCTAATGGCGAGTAAGTGATCAATGACCAATTTTGGGGGAATTCTCACTTGAAAGTCTGCTTACGCACATCTGAACTGAATAGATTTAAAAGAAACAGTGACATTTCAGGAAATATGCTTGTTCTCTCTCTAGACTCAGACTACTACAGTCAGTGTCCAGGCAATGTAAAATGGGAGTTTAGGCATCAAGAAAAAGGAGGAAAAAGCAGATACTGCGATAGTGAACTGGTGATAGAAATCTGATTTTACGAAACGGCGGGTGATCTTCCTTCATATAGAGTCTATCCAGCCTTAGCTGATCTCCAAGTGCTTTACAGTCATGCATTCACACACTGTTTGGCAGCATGTAGAAGTTTGGTGTCTTCCATAAAGTCTCTAGAAGAGCAAGACTTCAAACCAGGAACTTTCTGATCACTCATACTTCCTGAGCTATGCCATCTTACAAATCATTCTTTAAAAATAGTGTTACAGTAATACAAACATGTGACATCCACACAGGGGTTGAAGAAGGCAGGCAAGCGGGTAACAGCACAGGAAGTGGAAGAGACAGAGTAGGAAAAACTGGTGTGATGATCTGGTGAGGAGTGAATGAAGCTTGGGAGGTATGTATACACCTGGGTCTGGGTTAGTGAGAAGCAGGGACTGGAAAGTTACTATAAAAAGCATGAGCCAGGCGAAGTGAGAAGAGTGAAGACAGGGATGGAGTACTGGGAAAAAAAAACGGATGGGGGTCGAGAAAGTGAGATAGACAGGAATCAGGTGAAACCGTCAAATCGGATACAAGGTAACAAAATTCATCAGCTGTAAAACCCCCAACGTAACCTACAGTATGACAGGTTATTTGTTTAGGCTGTAAATAATGTAAGATTGGCTGGAGAGAACATACTCAAGAGAAGGTGAACATGTTTTTCCAAAGCCAGTGTTGGATTATATGATACGGTCCAGAACATGAAGAGGGTCATCGATCACATATATAACCAAACCAAGTAGCCACGCTCCACGGTAACTGAAGTTTTATCAACATGATCAAAAGAGTGCATTTTTCTGACTTTGAGTTCAGTTTTAGACGAGAGTTGACACAGAGTGTTTCTGTCCCCATGAGGTTGCCAGCACACAGAGTGGTATTGATCCTCCTATCTATCCATCCATTTTCTATCGCTTATCCTCTTAAGGTTTGCAGGGGGCTGGAGCCTATCCCAGCAAATGGGACCCTGGACAGGGTACCCACACAGACACGGGGAACAAAAAAATATATCATTCCCAAAGATACTGCTCAGTATTCCTCAAACTCAGTGGTGGTTTGCAACTTACGGGTTGTCAGGTTTAAAGATGAACATACTGTCTGGAGTCACGGTGTTGACAGGTTTTGTCTCTTCCACTTCCTCCTTTTCTGACCTGGAGGCTTCAGGGTCCTTACTGTTGACTAGAGAAGGTCCAGAGAAGAAGAAAATTGTAATGAGACCTCAGAGAGGAAAGTCAAAGTTGGAGTTGGCTAACCGCTAGCTACCGGTGATGGTGGAGAGCTCCAAAGACGAGAGCACGTTGGGTACATCGATGATTACACTGGAGCTGAGCTGACATTTATCCTGGTCCTGGTCCGTCTCCTTCTCCTCTTTGATGCTCTCTGGCATTACAGGTGGATAAGTGTCTGATTCCAGAGGGGGGTCCTCCTGCTTCTGAGGACACTGGTCACCAGCATTATTGTCTGGTGGGTCAGTGCCCCCGCCCTCATCAGAAGCACCCTGTCTGTAGATCCAGAGAAAGACTGTGACTTCCTGTTAGTCTACTGAGTTTAGCTGATGTTAAGGAACTTGCTTTATAAAGGAGAGTTAGGAAACCAAGATGCATCGTTGGCAAAACTACTGGTATAGGAAGTGGTGATTTGAACGTGTCTGAATGAAATAAATTAGGCATAAGCAAATTGATGCACATTTCCACCCACTACTATTGTGCAGATATTAGGCGTTCATTCATCAAAATCATTCTTCTCTCTCTTGACTTTGATTAATACAGAGCATTATTCAAACAAGCTAATGTGTCTACTAAAAAACATATCAGTGCAGCTGTTGGCCCGCCTCACCTGCTCTCCTCTGGTTTGGACATCTCCTCCTCTCTCTTTTCATTCCCCTCCTCCTTCTCGCCTCCTTTCCCTGGATTTCTTTTCCTCTCCCTGCTGGCCGAGCGACTTGGTAAGTGGCTTCCGTTCCGAGGAGAAGCCCCCTGACTCCTGGCTCTGGTTTGATGGTCGCAGTAATGCTGAGCCCTCCTGCTCCTGATCCCATGACCTGCGATCTCAGGGGTCAGCGTGTCACCATTATCAGGTGGTCTGAACTTCTTCACTGCCTTGTGCTGACGCTCGCCGTTCAGTCTGGGACTTCTGTGCTCGCTGATGGTATTGTGACTTTGACTAACATCTAGTTTCCCGCCCTCGGGGATGGGCTCTGATTCAGGAGGGTCTGGTATGGTCATAGACACAGAAGAATCAGGGATGGGATCCACTGACTTTGGCACCTGTACCGACTTTGGGGATTCAGGAACATCACCAGAGAGGGTTGTGTCAGGGGGTGTTTCCACAGACGCGGAGGGGCCTGAAGACTGGTTCTTAGATGGTGAGACTACAGGGTCTGGCAGGTGCTTCAGACTGCCAGAAGGTGTGTTTTGCATAGCCTTGCGGTGTAGTGACAGTGGGCGTTCGTGCTGCGCCTGGCCTGAAGCAGGAGGTCCCTCTTTTTCCTCGCTGGGGCCGCTGAACAGGATCTCTCGGCTGGACATCTGACGGTGTCGCCGCAGCTGGCTGGTCCTCTGCTCCCACACTGACATGGTCATCCTTTTCCTTCTCTCTCTCCTGGACATGAAAGAGTTAGAGGGGTTGAGTGGCGGGGGTGGGCGGCCCTCCCTGATGCTGCCCTGAGCCTCCTCCAGGGAGCAGGAGTATGTAGGCCGGCTGCGGTGGATGGCTCGTTTCCTGTACAGGTAGGGCCGCCTTCTCCGGCTCCCCCTGAGAGGAGAAAGAGAAGACAAAACATCAGTATGTACAGGCAAGACAGTTTAATATACTGAGAGCCATTTTAACATATGAATAAGACTGATGTTAGTGTTAGCGTTGAGTTTGAAATATTTCCATTTTCTCTTAATTTCTGAATGTATTGGTTTAAAGCAATTGTATTACCACGTTGTGTCTTTGTCAAAAGTACAGTTTCTAAATGTGCTATTATACCTACTCAAATATATATCAGACTGTTTGTTTTGGAAAAATGTTGAAAAGTTACTTCAAGCAGTTTATCAGTAACAGCAAGCAAGTTCATTTCCATTTCAAAATGAGACAATTTACCAGATCAATGAAGATGTTAAGTGATAAAACAACCAAGCTAAGAACTGTTGTTTGGCTCTAACAACAAAAAAGAGTGAGATGCAGAATGAAATCACTGGAATTAAATTTAACAAATGTGAAATGTCTGAGAGTTTTGGAGGTACAGGAAAGAGCACGAAGCAAATACTAGATACAGGATGAATGTTGGACATCTAGAGAGATTTACAGAGCTGAACAGACAGAAACGGAACAGTAAGTGTTACTTACTGGAGCGTGGACTCTTGTGTGGTCCGTGTTATCAATGAGCCATTGGTTGAAAACAAGACATTAGTGCTTTTGTGAGCAGAGACAAAACAGGCCAGGAGACACACAGCAAACAATCCTCAAAGACACTTGAGGTCATGGAAACGCTGGACGGTTGATGCCATCTATTAACTCACTGTTGGAGCTTAAAACTGTCCTTATGAAGACCACAGACAGACTTATTATTAATTTTGAATGCAGTTACATCATCATTCACTACATTTAAATATTTGTAATGAATAAATAATAAATACTGAATGGACTCGATGTTTTGATGTGTGTCTCCATCGGAGCCATGCGGCACATTGACAAACAAGATGGTAGCAGTATTAGACCAATTAAACAACATTCATAAACATCAACAACAAGCGCAACATTGAAAAGAAGAGTAGACTGAGTTGCTACAGTATGGGAACAGGTAGAAAACACAGAGATGTGCTCCATCAGCAAACACAGGGGAGGATTACATGTTCAGATACCCTCCAAACAAACAGCATCACAGTGGGATGCAGCACCGTCCACCTCAGAGTACTGACACAGTGACGTTCTTTCAGGTCATGCTACGACTTCATGTGCTGTGTTTTGAAATATTAGCTTTGTATATTTGGAATATGAAAGACAAATGACTGCACAGTGGAAGAAAAACAAACTAAAAAAGGATATCCAGTCCAACAAAATCTCTTGTCTCAGTGCAGGTTTTTCTTCCTTTGATCATGCTGACCAGATGCATGCAGTCCCAAGGTAACATCATCATCATCATCATCATCATCATCATCATCATCATCATCATCATCATCATCATCATCAGACTCCGACATGCTATTTTTTTATATTGAGCAAATGCTGCCATGCAAGTTTCTTCAAGATCAACAGGGGCAGGGACTTCCAGGGTTTTCATAGCTGACATGAGAGATGAGATAAGAAGCCCTTAAAGTTCAGAGCATCCCTTCTGAATACGGACGCAGGTCCAGACGACCCCATGGTATTCCAGTCTGCTCTATCAGCTATGACAAGAGCCTGACCTTCAGCAGACATACTGAAAACAAATGCACGTCTAGATTTTCTTTCTGTTTGATTTTATTGTCATTTTTTTTTACACAATTCAATAAAGCATGGCTCCAAGAATGACAAAAAGATGAATAGAGAGAAAGAAGTGTGTTATGTGAATCAAATCTTCCACATGCCCATGCAACAAACTGCTTGTTTCTCAAAATACAGCGTGTATACCGAGGCTTCGGTTTCTTCTCCCATGTATGCACATGCACTTCCACCACCTCCGGCAACACACTTTACAATCAAACCCCGTGTAAAGAAACCTGGGCACTGAGAAAACAAGATGATGTTATTTTCTGAATCAAATTTGCTGCAAGTGAAAACAGCCTGAAGACAAGTTCACTTCCTTATACTCTGTTCTTGGCAATAATATTGAGTAATAAGTAAATTACTGTAATGGACACACCGTGTTAATTTGGACACTAAGTAACCCTGTTTTCATGAAAACAATACAAGCACCTCCTACCCCATGGTGGAATCAGTAACCATGGAGACAAAGACTACAATTTGGATTAAATCATAGCGCTGGAAGCAGGCAGAAGCTGGATAGGAGACCTTTCAGTTGAGAAGTATCAAGAAGTCAATAACTGGACGGCCCCAAATAAATGGGCTCATTTTTGTATACCACCTTTCTACCTTAGCCGTACTCAAATGACTTTACAGTGTCTCCTCATACAGCCATACACTGATGGTGGAGGCAGCATACAAGGTGCTACAAGATGCCAACTAACTCATCAAGCGCAATTAGGAGTTCAGTATCTTGTTCAAGTCAAGGACTCTTCAACATGGTCACCAGGACCAGTGTGCCTTCGGTTGCTTGACAGCTACCCAACCTCTGAGCCATGCCGCCTCAAATACTGACCACAAGGCAAAAAATATAGACAACTTCAGGCACTGACTCTTCATCCATGTGCACTCTGCAAGCTACTTTCATTGACGATTCAAATCAACTGGACTAGCCTAGCTGTCAGCTCTGTGGGTTAACTGTGGAGAAAGAGACAGGGAGGGAGGAGACCAGGAGGTCCAGCAGGAAAAGCGGGTGCATTCACCACTTACTCTGAAGACATAAAGGAGGACAATGGCCCGACCTCCTTTGCTTTCTGGAGAGCATGCTTCTGGTTGAACGCTGCCTCTGCTTCCTCCTCATCCTGATCAAAAGGGGAAAAGTCATTTTGTGATATATGAGCAGAATCCAATTGATGAAAGGAGGGGAAAAAAAATCATTGGACATGGCTAAGCAGAAGTTATTTTGTTTCAGAAATATATACAAGAGTAAAACAAGCTTTTTATTGTTCATTTTACCTTGGTGAGTTCTTGGGCATTAGCAAGGTTGTCCACAGCAATGGCCAAAAAGACATTCAGCAGAGTGTCTGGTCACAGCTCAGTTAAGGACAAAGAGCACTGACTCTAGCAAATTGACAGAAACAATCAGACTCCTTGTTAGTATTGTATTTAATGTTGCAAAACACAAGGGTGATTCAAAAGTTGATATGCTGAATTTTATCGTATTGTAACATATCATATCATATTGTATAATAACATATCGCATCATATGTCGTATTGTATGAATCATATCCTATCATATTGTAACGTTTTGTAACGTGTAGAATCATATTGTATTGTTTCGTATTTTAACGTATCGTATTGCATGGTATCATATCGTATCATATTGTCTTGTATCGTATTGCAACATAATGTATCGTATTGTATCGTATCGTATCGTATCGTATCATATTGTATCGTAATTTAAACAGAACATATACACCATTAAGAAATAAGATTAATGTAAAAAAAATAAATTAAATACAACTACGGAAGGAATGTAAGATAAGAAGAATAAATAAAATACAAACTGAAATAAAGTAAAATTGGAAACAGATAATAATAATCTTGGCAAATGATACTGTATCAAAAAGTGCATCCACAAAAGTTTCACCCAAAAAAATAAAGCTTTGCATTTAAAAAAAAAAAAACCCATTGCAACAATCGTCAAGTCAAAATTTGTCAAGTCAAAAGTTTTAGATAAATATTTAAAAATAGAAATACAAATGACATAGGTTTCTAGGAATCAGTTGAGTAGTCATGGTAACACTTAGTACAAATCTGTTCTTGATCCGCTATTTTGAAATTAAACTCTTTTCTTCTTGAATAAAATGATTAAAGAAGGATACAGTTTCCAAACAGTGTGAGCACTATGAAGTAGATAGAAGACCACATGCCAGACTTCACTCCTCCTTGAGAGCGAATACCATTGTACATCACTTCGTTCCAGTCCTCCCCCGTCAGGATCTGAGCAGAGCCACCACCACAACAACAAAAGCACAAATGTACAGAACATCATCCATAAAAATATCCAGATTCAATCTAATATCGGAGTGTTAAAACTCTCTATATCATCTGCAACAACTTTATCCTCAGGGTTAAGTGTTTTTTTTTTTTTAAATTTAAGTGCAGAGCATTAAATTGTCAGTTTTATTTCCAGACCTGAAAAACAGTCATGATGGCTGCTGGAAAGGTGTCAAAGTTTGTCGGGGTATAGTCCTCAAAGATGAACCTGCAAGAAAAATGCCACGCATGAGGTCTTTAAAAGGCAGAGCAAAGTCCAGTGCTTTTACTTTTTTTAATTTTTAATTTAATTTTTTTTTTGGTGGTGAGAGAGAAATCAATCTGCCCCCTTCCCCCTGACTGAGTTTTCCCCACATGTTCTGTATTCTAGAGGCCAGTCTTGTCTACTGTACCTCAGCCAGCTTTTACAGAAGTGACAGACTGTTGGAAAAAGCAAAGCAATAATAACTGTGTGTATGTGACAAAGGCAGAGAGTTAAATTTCTACCAAGCTCACATGGGCTCTTAGTGGAATGGAAATAGCTGAGAAACAGGTGGTTGGATGATCAATTCTCTTCTCAAGAGTGTCTGTTCAAGAAGAATAAATCAACTGAGCTATGAAATCTACTTCTGCCTTATATTCAAGTTTCAGTGAATGAGATTTTATGCACAATGCGTAAAAAATTAACCAAGCAGAGTGGGAGAGGAAAACTGTCAATACTACATGACAAACAGATGAGATACTTGGCTGGTTCCTAACTTCAGTCAGTTCAGTCAACTGGACGTGACGTTTTATTGTTACCTGCCACCGAAGAGCTGCATGCCCAGAAGTGCAAAGACGACGATGAAGAGGAAGAGTAGGAAGATAAGGGAGATGATTGACTTCATGGAATTCATCAGAGAGACGACCAGGTTTCTCAGGGATGCCCAATACCTTGAAAATAATAAAAAAAAAAGATTTAGAGTATGTAAAAAAAAACAACATAAATATGTAATTTTAGGTTAAATTTCTGTCTGGGTAAGAAAAATGAGTAACTTTAATTTGTTGCAACTTTCTTTTGCAAGAAGGATAGGGATTTGATGAGCCTATATTGAAATATTTAGGTTCCTATTTGGGTCATTCCTTGTTTTATTTTTTTACGTCTTTTTTTAGGTCAAGAGAATTGTTTTTAATGTACTTGGTCCTCTGCTTCATAAATATGTAACTGATTATGAACTTAATCACCAGCAAAATTTGATATATTCTAATAAAGTGACAGAGCATTGCAACTTTACACGAAAGAGAACCTGAGTGAGGATGAATGCACTAACTTGGTGATCTTGAAGATCCTCAGCAGACGAAGAGCACGTAGAACACTGATACCAAAAGAAGTGCCAGGTCTGAAGAAACCCCATAGTACCTCAAAGATGCTGCCAACTATTACCTAGAGAGATATATGTGAAGGAGATGCAAATTTGATTTAAAAAAATGAAATAAAATCAGAGTAAATCAGAGAGAGAGAGAGAGAGAGAGAGAGAGAGAGAGAGAGAGAGAGAGAGAGAGAGAGAGAGAGGAGCACTGACGCTGCAGTCAAAGCAGTTGAATGAGGAGTGGAAGTAGAGGCGAGGTCCCAGGCTGTACATCTTCAGAAACATCTCAGTCAGGAACAGAGCAAGAAACAGGAACTCTGCATAATCTAGAAGAACAAAAAAAGTCATCGATACATTATAAGAACAAAACAAAAATGAACAAATGGAGATGAACTTTCAGAGCCAGTAGAAAGCTGGTAGACTGGTCACCTTCCTGAGCGTACTATATCTCGTACTTTCAGGGGACTTGAGGTTTAACTCACAGAGAAAGTTGGAGAGCCACAGTGGCTGGTCGTGGTGCACGATTGCAACACACAACGTATTAAGGGCCACCAGGCCCAGCACTGTCCAATAGAAAGTGTGCGTCTTCACCACACGGCGGATGGAGATACGTAGCAGACGTTCTTTGCGGCGAAAATAAGCTGTCGGACCTCGTTTGGCGCTCCGGATACTTGCTCGAGCCATGGGTACACCTGAGAGGCCAGGGGAGAGAAACTCTGATCAATGCAGCAGCATCTTCAACTGTCCTCAAAGAAGTACCAGGTGTTGTTCGAATATTCATGAGCTTGTCCACTCACCTACAGAGGAAATGTCACTATATTGTTCTTCTCCTGGTTGCCCTTGATGCACCACATCCATCCCTCTCCTCTTTATTGTGGTGGCTCTCTTCAGCACTTCACACACAGCAGCAAGTTCAGCAGAAAAAGTCCCACAACCATTGGATCAAACATTGTAACAAACAGACTATAAAAATAGCTTGAACATACTGTGACAGGGATGACACAAAGCAGGTTTTTTGGGCAATGTGATGCTATTTAAGTCATATCGAATCTTTAAAAAAAGAGTTAAACGGTGACACCCTCATCTGGATTGTGGGCTCCTCTTTTAAAGGTATCATAGCTTTTTACATGCAGACCAGACAGTGAAGCTGAAGATGTGTTTGACTGAGACCCAGACAGTCGTGGTTACCTGTCAATCATAAGGTAGTCACATCATATACATATTGTCCTTTTAACTCTAAACGGGGCATCATTTTGAAAATATGACTAAAGTTTTAGATCACAAATTCTAAATGGCAAAGAGGATCGTTTTCTCATAGACATCTGTACGATCTGATTTTGGATTTTTTTGAGTAAGTGGTGTCGCCCCCTGCTGGCGAATAGGATGCAGGTTTGAAGCAGGATTTTGGAGCCATGTCCATTTCATTTTATTTTACAGTCTCTGACTGAACCCCTATATTTTTGATATTTGTATATCAACAGCCCAAAAAGCTGCCTAGTGCATGACCATCCTTACATTTAGGCAAAATGCAAATGCGCAATCAATAGAAAGAACCAAACAAACATGATGAAGCAAAAAATATAGAGAAGTCACAGTGAAGATCATCTATGTGACAAGCTAATATCTAAAGTTTTAGCTGCGACTGAAAAAGACAAAACGGATCATTTAATACCAGTTTAATGATCCAAACAGCTGGGTGCCAAACGTCTGCTGCTATTTCATCATCTCTGCCATTGCAAACCATGCTCCACGGCGGCGTGGCGGTCCATGCAGTTCTCTTATTGGAGCCGTGTTGTCATATGCTGGACGTGCAGTGCACACATGCCAAAGCAAGTATGATGGGTGTATCGTGACCTTTCCGCAATGGTTCTGTTTATGTTCACCTTTCTACTCGTTGCTTCCCGCTATCTTGCAATTTCTGAATCGACTTGTGGTCAATATTTATTCTAGGATTTTACATTATTTTTTTAATAAACCGCTGAGCAAACACACCATCTCACTCACACACACATACAAATGTTTGCTAAGGGCAGGAGCACTGCTTTCAGCTCTCATGCAAGCAGATGCATACTGCTGCCTTTCTAGTCCGTTGGTTTCCAAGGCAACCGCAGTGCACCACCTTTCTTTTTAATCATCGCTATCAGAACTGGCATATTTATTCCTATCACAACAGCTGGTCCCACTATCTGACTCTACTACAGATTTGCATCGGTCGATTTATTCTTATCTGGTTTGAAACACGCCTGATTTACAGTAGTTGTACTGTGTTGATGTGTGTGTGTGTGTGTGTGTGTGTGTGTGTGTGGTGTGTAGCGAATGGTGTGGTGAAGTTGGTGATGTAAAGCAATAGAACAGATGACATTTCTCACCATAGGCACCACCTGTACTCCACTCTGGGAGCATCCTGAGAGCTGCCAATCAATCAACATTTAATAAAAGCCCTGCTGGTTCAGTGAGGAGGAAAGGTCAAAGTAGAGTTGAGAGGGTCAAAGCAGCACTTAGCGACACCTATCACCGCTAATTCCCCATCCAGACTTTTATAAAGAGATGTAATGATACATTTAAGCGATATCTGTAACTACCACAGCTGGTTCATACATTGTACTGCATTTTACCCGCCACAGCAGACAACCTCGAATGACATTCCACTCTAGACGTAAAGTTTTAATGAATGATTGACCAGATTTGATCTAAAAAACAAAATACGTAGAGGAACATGTCTGAATAGTCTTCATAAGGCACCTCCCAGATTAATAAAATGTTCAGAAAGAGAGTGTAAAGCAAGGTGGGTAAAAGAAACAAATTGCACAATGGATGTAAAGAAACAAAGACCTCCTCTGACCTACCATCAAGGGCAGAAGGTCCAGGATTCTTATTCTCCTCAGCGAGCATCACCTCCTCTGGAAAACAGACCACAGATGAGCAGCTGAGACATACAGGTGATTCATCTTTATCTCATTGTCAAACGATGGTCTCAGAGATTAAAGTGAATAGTGATTATCTTTTTTCATCAAGAACTAAATCCTGGGCTGAGACTAAAGCCACCTGCTCTGTCAATCCACGCCCGGTAACCGTTGAGCTCTCTTTCAATCTGCTGTTGGCGTCTCAACTTCATGAAGGCCCTGCGGTTTTCCACCCTCTCTCTCTCCTTTGCAAATTCCCTACAGAACCAAACCAAACCACAGAATAATTTATGTACAATTTGACAAGAATGAGATTTATAGTCACAGACTTCCTATCGGAAAGTATTCAATTGTCCACAAGAGGAGAAAAGAAAGTAATATGGTTGAAATGAAAGTTATAAAAAAAAACTGCACATTTCAAAATTTTTAATATTTTCAGTGAAACTGTTGCATTAAAATGATGTTTTGACCATTTATGAGTATGAGAATACCCTAAAGTCTAAGTGTCTGTTTTAATAGTTTGGACTATAGTTTGAAGCCTACCCAGAGAGGACTCCCAGCACCAGGTTCAGGACGAAGAAGGAGCCAATGATGATGAGAGGGATGAAGTAGAGCCAGTTCCACATGGGACCCAAGGCATCATCGGTCTGAGGGTTACAACACAGACAAAGTCAGGTTGGAGTAGACACGTGCTTCCATCTTTTTTAGTATAAAATAGAAACACTCAAGAGTATATCATTGTACACAAGAGTATATATATATGTACCGTTGTGTATAATAATATACTCTACGGGGGGAGAGAGAAGGTGTTTGGGTGGCTGCTGAGTGTTCAGGTGCAGGTGGATGTGTATCGATCCAGTCCAGCCTCACAGGGGGAGTGAGAAGCTATGAGGAACAGCTACTGTACAGTATAACGCTAACTTAGAAGCAGAGAGTTGCATCTCTGTATTTCTAGCCTCAAGTGTTTCATGTGCATGTAAAAACATTCCTGACTGCATAGAATATGACTGCTTTGTATAGTGTGTACTTAATGCTGATTAAAGTGACATCAGTAAACATGGCTATTAGTGTCTGGTCAGCAGCACCCCAGCAGCATGTTGCGTCTCCTTCATCCTTCCTTCTTCATCAGTAAAGCTCATTCAGCATCACTGAGGACAAAATAATACAATCACTCTAGGAAATCATCTGCCTTCATCCATCTCAATAAAAACTGAAACAGCGAGCTACATCCAGACGCAGACGCTTGTGTGTGTATGTGTGTGTGTGCACTCATGTGTAATTGCTGCTTTACAGAAATAAATAAATAAGACTTGATATTGCGCTCCACAACTCTCTGCTGTTGATTGTTTGAACTGCTGATGACCTCTTTGACAAAAAGGATCGACATTTCCTGAACTTGATATTTAATCAACCCAACCTCAATGCTGTTGTTTTAGCAACATAATTACCTGTGTGTTTGGAGCTCTGTGCGAGCCTCTGTGTATTTTAACATGCAAGTCTGATGTTTGACCTTAACTCTACAGCGACCGATCATGTGATGTGCATGTTAAATGAACAGAATGTAACATTTTGATTTCCACCATTTCACTGACTGACGAACCATGTTTTATACACAGTCAGTTGAAGTACAATTTAAGAGGTAGTATTTTCATGAAGCCTGCCTACATGTGTAAACATCTCTCCTCCTTTTCCTTTAAACAGCAATTCAGTTCATATCAACTCTCTAATGTTGATATCTCCAAACGCTAAAACAGAGCTTTCACTCGTCTCCTAGTAGATAATGTGATCGCAATAACAAAATATGTTTCCTTTTTTTAATAAAAATACGGAATTTCCATACTCGAGTGACGGTTGCAACTGGTTTCCATCAAACTGAGTCATTTGATGCAATGGAAGGACAACATGTTAACATTACAAAAGCATTTTTGAATGCGTGTAAGAGATCGGGTGCATTTTGTGTAATTCATTTGTGAAAGAGAGGACATGTAGCAAGTGCCCTTTCTTATAAAAATAAAACAACCTAACACTTAATTTTAAATATTTCTATTTATTTCCTCTCCCAAACAATAAATAAATCATTTACATATTGTGGTTCTGCAAAGAGATAAAGTCATTATTAGCAGAAATAATTATTTTTCCAATTTTGTGTATCATTTGTTACTCTATGTGGCTGCGACCAGGGTGAACATGATTGGACTTGATTGGTTGGCTGCTTCATGGAGCAATAGTTATATCAAATTAGCAAATGGTGCCACTGCTTGCCTTTCTGTCTGCATACTGCTTGTGTGTGTGTGTGTGTGTGTGTGTGTGTGTGTGTGTGTGCGCGCACGCGCGCACTTGCGTGTGCATGCCTGCCTGACTGAATGTTGTGCAGCAGAAGATCACATTATTACTGGTTTCAACTATGAGATGCAACGTGGCACAATTTTACTATATTGCTCCATCACATCTGTAGATAAGAATACTTCTTCAAAGGATAAGTAAGGTACTAAGATACCTTGGGCCTTAATGGTTTAGTTTTTTGATTTTGTTGTCACACAGAGAGCATTTCTGACTCAGCTTGTTCTGGAGCTAATCGATTACTCTCTGTGTCAGGGAGGTGGGATGACAAAGGGGATTTACAGAGGAATCATGAAAGTTCTTGGTTTAGATACACATTCATAGAAGCAACAGTGACGATTTTTGCTACATTAGATGCATTTTTCATAAAGGGAAAAATACAGTGGAAATGCATTTTTTTGCTTCAGTATGAAGAAAGGTTATTTTTGCTCGTAATTTTTACAGAAGCGGAGGTTTATGCAATCAGTAATTCTTGACACATCTTTATTCTTAGAGACACTGATACATGACTTATTTCATAACTACTATGTGGGCAGTCATTCAGGTCTTTGCACCAAGTTATACATTTCTCAAGACACAGAGAATAAAAATGGCATGCTGAGAGCAAAACAAGACTTGACATAACACTGCAGTTTTAGCACAACAATCCCAGACTACTAATTCAATGACGTGTAGACAGCCTGAGAGCCAGGAGGACGCAGTCTTGGGCTCTGTGATATGAAGATATACCATTTGCAGGAGGAATGTGTCAACTGCGAGAGATTGGACAACACAGAATCCATGGAGTTTTTCTGGCTTCAAGCTAGGAAGCGAATCATGGCCAGACTCATGACCCCGGTCTGCAAGGAAAGAGGATTTGGACCACCACGGGGGACAAAAGTGAAGTATTGAATAATCAGCAGATGAGGTATCCAGATCAACCCAGGATGAGGGTGAAGTGCAGTACTTATTGTTCTGCAGCTTTGTTTAGAAGTTTTAAATAAAAGTCGAAAATAGTCAAATTGTGGTTGTTTTAAGTGTTTTTTTGTGATAGCAATCATATTTACAAGCAAAATTCATGCTACGTGTGATATTAAATTATAGATGTGACACCATCCTACCCCTAATACAGGAATTGCTACTTCTAAACTTCTAAAATCTACTCAACACTTCTCAGCGTGTGCTAGAGCCCAAGCTGTTTCTGAGACTGAACAGATTTTTAATTTACACTTCATTAAATTGAATGTTGATAATAATTCGAATGTTATGTGAGTGTCACAAGCGTGCGCGTCTGAATGCGTGGCTCTTACATTGTAGAGTACAGTGGTCCATCCCTCCATGGTGATGCACTGGAAGACAGTGAGCACAGCAAACAAGATGTTGTCGAACTGAGTGATGCCATCATTGGGGCCAATCCAAGTATCGCTGCAGGTGTATTTGGCAGGACATCGTCTCACGCCACACGGGAACTCAAACTCAGAAGAGTCCACTGTTTCGTTTTCTAGACAGAAAGGAAAAGAAATCGTGGAATTTGTCAATTTTGAAAATTTAAGTGTCTTACAGATGGATAGATGCCAACAAGCAGCTAGTCAGATAAAGGAGATGACAGAAGCATGAAGCTCAATTTGCTAACGCTGAAACTGTCTTGGTGGTGTAGTTCGTTGATAGCGTAACGTTGGCTTTCTAAGAATTTAATTTATGCTTCAAAAATAATAAAGGGGGGTGTTTTCATTTGTGAAGATTATCTTGCAAACCAAAACCTGAAAGTCTCATCACCTTTTATTCGCCACAGTTATTTTTTTTTGTGAACACAAAATGAAAAGTTACCTCTCTATTGGCAAAGATCGCAATTTGGTAAGCTTTTAGCAACATTAGCTTCACACTCCTGCACACGAAGATTACAGTGATCCATGCAGCCAGTTAACGGTGAAATGTTCCCCATTACCATTGGTCTGCCGTGGAGTTACATTACAAAGAAGTCAATTAGATGCGGGGAAATGTCAGTGGAAGTGCTGAGTGTGGGTCTGAGCAGTAATATGACCGCTCAACGACAGAAAAGACTCTCCTCAGTCTGTCTGTTATCTAACAGAGCCTCAGTGAGACGGGAAAAGCTCGGAGGTTAATGACAGCTGTGAATGTACAATGAGCTGCTGTAGCTCACCGCATTGTTGGTTTTAATTATACGGGACAATGCTGCCCGGTCTGGTTTGATCACATCTAGCAGGTGCGGCGCGACGAGCCCACGTATGAATACGCGTGCGTTTGCGCTAGACAAACCTAAAGAGCTAATATACACGACTGAGCGTCATACATGTAGAACAGCAGCAAAGAAAGACTGGTGCTTTTATGTTTTTAGACATTGTCAGAACTTGTTCTAAAATTATTCTTTCATCTATTAACATTCATGAATTATTCACACTTCTCCAACATATTGGGTTCTTTCAACAAATTGCTCTCTTTTGTTTCATTCATGCCGTCAGTCTGTGGCAAATGATCAGACTATTTCCTGTTTTGTGATGCAGTTTAAATTAGATCTTGGCAGAGGAATAAAAACTCCCAAATAACTGTAATTAACAGATCAGCTTCACAAATGGAGTAGTATGAATCATTGCGTGTGTTTGTACCTTGAACTGTTACTTACAGAGTTGGAATGGAAACTTAACACGAAGAAACTTAAGTACTTGCACTTTATTCAATACTTCCAGTCCACAACAGTCAATGAAATATGTTTTTGTTCACTGGATTTATTTCACAGCTGCTGTTCTATTGTTCTTTTCAAATCAATATCGTATGTGTATGATATTACCGGTGGTTAGAATTAATATAAACCCAAAATGTTCCCACCACTGGTTACTCACAACTATAATCCAGAGGTATTTCGTTATAGTTTCAATCTGCACTTTGCAGAAGTATTTGCTGTCCTGTAGTCCTGCACAGCCACGTGCATAATAAAACAGGTGAACTGCTGTTTAAAGTCTTCTTGATTCTTGTCTTTTTTTCTTTTTTGCAAACATCAGTAAAGTGACTGCGTCTACATTGACATGCACAGCACCTGTAACGAGTGTGAGTGTATTATAAGGATACCTAGTATTCCAGGCTGAGGCGTGCAGGTGTAGTGCAGTTTGCCGCTGTAGAACTCCAGACCGATGATGGCAAACATAAGAATTGCAAAAAAGAGCAGAAGGCCGATCTGCAGCAGTGGAACCATGGCCTTCATTATAGACTTCAGGACGATCTGCAGACCTGGAATTAGAGCACACAGTGACTGCTGGCATTCATCTGAAATAATAAAAACAATCCAACAAATCATGAAATAACCCACGTATATAACTGAATGCAAAAACTACTGACTGGGGATGCCTGAGACCAGTTTGAGGGGCCGGAGGACTCGTACGGCCCTCAGAGTCCTCAGGTCCACGGAGTTGTTCATATGTGCTCCTGCTGCAGCCAGGATCCTAAACGAAGACACAAATAACAAAGTGCACATGTAAACCAACATAAATAAAAGCTAGAGTTGTCTAAACACACAAATACTATAAGTTTGTGCTCTGTGGGCTGTGTGGAGCTATTTAGAAGAGGCAGAGACACTGAGACCACCATTGCAGAGAGTTGGGGGATAGCTGCGGTGTTAAGATATGGAGCGTGAAGACGTGAGGGTCTCCAGCAGCCAGAGAAAGCAAAGAAAACAACAAAGATGTTTTGGGGGCTTTTGGCTGCTTCCCTGTGTGTGGGAGGATGGCTGTGACAAGTGCTATTTAAGAGGAGAACAAAGAAAGCAGCTCCATCAAGGGAAGGCAGGACACCCGTAGGCTGCAGAGACATGAAGCTCATGGACACACACACACACACACACACACACACACACACACACACACACACACACACACACACACACACACACACACACACACACACACACACACACACACACACACACACATATCCAACGACATGACCCTTTATCTGGTATACACAAAGCCAGAGTCCTTCAGTTTTTACTGTGTCTTGTTTTTTCTCTCACATCTATTACCCAGACCTATGATTACAACTCTGTGGCCTAAAGCCTGAAAAAAGACAAGGAGTGTCTGGTGATCTCCTCTTCCTTATTAGTTGGGCTTCCTTCTTTTCTCTCCCTCACCTTCCTACACCCGCACCTCACTCTACTTATACCTTCCTCCTCTCATTGCTCTCTCGCTCCATCTTTAAAACCCCCCCAATTCCAATTATACTGTCATGTTTTTCAACCAACAACACACATGGACTCCCCTCTGGTATTGATACCTACACTACAGCTGAATGAAGACATGAGGTCAAACAATAGTAAGTAAAAGTTGAATTAATCAAAGGGGAGTTGAGGAAAGAAAACTTTCTGGCTCAATCAAAAACAACAAAAAAAACCCACTGATTATGCTGACTAATGCTGCATTTTAAGTTAAATTTGTTCATGAAAACAGAGCAAAGATAAACAGCTTCTTTTACAAGTCTGTAAACAGCAATGCGCAATGTAAAGCAGCGGCTTCTTGTTCAGTCATTCGCTCTGACGTGAACGTCCATTTGACCACGAGATAGAAACACACCAACACACAGATCCAATTACATTCCTGTGATAAAGAAAGAGGGGAGAATTGTTGTCATCTATAGTGTTAGGAGACACAGAGTGTCACTGGATTTAATTAAAAGAGAGAAAAAGTGCACGAAGCAGCGAGAGAGAAAGAACGGGGAGCAATACAGAAAGAGGGAGATGGAGTGAGAAGGATTAAAATAGCTCCCCATCATCAACACAAATACAGAAATTGAATTCTCCACAAGAGCTTCACACTTTTAACTATCCCCATGTGGATTTCTCTTTCCCTCTTATCACCTCAGTCCCATAATATTCGCAAACACCGAGTCTCCCTCATGTCTTTTTTTCCTTCCCATTTTTTTCCTCCCTCGATAACTACCTTCGCTGCTCCTGGCACCTTTGTCATTTCATCCCCCACTTCCTCCATCTCATCATTAGTCAGTCCTGGCTGCTCTTTAGTTGTTATGGAGACTAGGGGACGGTGAATCTAAAAATGGCTGCCTCATTTAGTTCACTCTTATTCTACGGGGTGCCGATTTTAAAACCTTGATTTCACTTTTCGAACGGATATATTTTCAAAATTTAGTTTATTTTCTTCACATCTCAGACGTGAGCTATTCAAAAAAGTTTACATGTGTCAATTTAAAATTAAAATGCAAGTGACGAACGATAAAAATAAATGTTAAATCTAAATCCGAACGTTAGAATTTAAATTCAACTGTCAAATGTAAATGTAAATGTTACTTGGTAAATCTTAATGTTCATCGTAAACGATACCGGAGCCTACGGAACTACCAGGTAACTCCAAGGTTACATTAAAGCTGGATTAACTGATTGAATTTGTGAATCGACGGTGATAATTTATGTAATCCAAAAAATGTACATTTCACCGCACAGAAATTATGTCCAATCATAGCAACTGTGTGAGTCTGTGCCAAAAATAGTAAACACATGGCTGATTTGGCAAATATTAAAATGGCAGTGTTTGTCCGACCAGTGTTTTCCCTTCTCTCAACTGCAGCGCGGTTCACTTATTGCCTCCTTCAGTGAGGCTATGTGATCCTGTGTCTGTGTCTGTGTCTGTTAACAGGGTAAAACGTACGTCATGGACTTAAATTACATTTTTTTTTCCCCCAGAATTTTTTGGCTTAGGAGGAGGTCTGTATTCTCTTTGTCCATTTATTTATTCTATGGTTTAAGGAAACTGATTTTAAGCGATGGTCCTGTATTTAGCGGAAATTGAAAATCTCTGTATTTTCAAATATATTGGAGACAGAGAAGGAGGAATTTTGAGAATATTTATTTAGTCTTTTTTTTTTCAGCTGTAGCCATGCCAGACACACATTAGGCGTTAGTATTTATTATGTATATTTCTGTATGCCACAAATACACATGTGGAGAGGATCTCTTTAATGGACACATTGTCTGCTCTCAGAGATAACACACATCTAGCTGGTGCCTGTATCCACTGGTACATAGAACATAAATGTGTTCACCATGCATTTATCTACAGGCGTTACGTTACACACAGATACTGCAGAGAGCTGAGCTGATGGTCAGAGTTGTCAGCCGTGATTGGTGAGTAAAAATGACAGCTCCCCGTTGCGTGACAAATCTGCGGTGACACCCGCCATGCCATGATACCGGCAACATTGTGACTTGTGCCCCATGTCACTGTCAAGCTGCTAACCAATATGACATTAACACACCTGACTACTGTCACAATATTAAATGCACAGCATCTGTTATTCATGCCATCGCTTCTCGGCTCAGGAGAAAGTTTTTGGTGTTCCTCTCTTATTGTTCTCACATCTAATACTGTCACGTGAAAGATGGCTCTCTTTCAAAACCCTTTCACGCCCGTCCAGACGCCGACGTTTCTTCATTAAACGTCCTTTTAAGTGGCAGGTTTGTGTTCAAACTGACATTAGATACGGACAGATTTTATCCATTCGCACAATTCTTCGCACAGCCCCACCAGACCCACGAGTGGTGCAGAGGGATGGTGTCCCAAGGGTGTGCATAAGCCTTGAAATAGCTCATCTTAATATTACGCAACCTGATGTTTTGTACAGTCATGTTAGTTAATACAGTGGAGGTTACCTGGTGGTTAAAGTATTCAAACTGAAAATAAATGCAGTTCTTGGAAAGTTGCTTTCTCCACTAAGCAGAAAATAGTGCAGAATATGGTTTGCAGTAGATTGCATCAGTCTGAGAGAATCCAGCGACACTAAGGACTCTGGGACGGCTGGCGATAGAAATGCAAACAGGCAAACAAGCTTGCAGCATTTTGCATGACTTATATGAAGTATGGACACAAGCAGATGAGAACCCAAACCTGAATTCAGACAGTATTTAACTTTCGTTTTCGGGAGAATTTCGATTCAAATGTGTATCACTGACTACGTTTACACGCACGCCAAATATTCCGGTTAAGGTAATATTCGGAATATGGTGTTTAAACATGTGCCGCAGCTGTGGGAATATTCCTTTTAATAGGTGAGTTGGCATATTGCAAATAAACTATTCTTTGCAGCGGGAAATGTCATACGCAATGACGCTGTTCTACTTCCTGTATGTCGCACAGTTTATAATAATTCAGAGTAATACTGAGATATGCTAGGTGTCTTATTTGGGTTTTAAGTAATTGGAATGTGACCTAAATTGGGTTACGGCAGGTGCTTACATGCCTCATCTGCAACAGAATATTGTCATATTCTGATTACTACTTGTTCTGTCATTATGTGCGCTATGTTCATATCCTTGTTTTCTCTTCATTCCCTGTTTGTTGTTGTTGTTGAGTGGAGCACTGTTATGAACAGAATTTCCCTTGGGGGTGAATAAAGTATTCTGATTCTGATTCTGATTCTGATTAATTCAGGAATATGGCGTGCTTGTAAATGTGGTCAATAAGGAGCACGAATGATGCGGTTTTCCGCAGGTTCTCCCTCCCGTGGATTGTTTTTACAAGATTGTTAATTTTTGTTGTTGTTGACACAGCGGTTTGATGGTATTCTTCCTATTCTGCTGTGGTGTGATATTTTCTCATGCTTCAGGCTGCTGGCACTTATTTTCTACACTTTAGCAACTGCAACTCACAGACTCCCAACCATTTCGACACACTTATCGCATTCACAGGTGACAAATCGAAGAAAAACCTGATGTCTTTTTTTGTTCTGCAATGATTTCCAAAGGCGGTAATGGACGTATATAAACTAAATATGGTAGTACAATATTTTCATGAACTGCAAAAACTGAACGTGAATGGATTCAGACAGAACTGCTACTGATGAGATGACAGAATACCTGTAAAGTCTAACTAAGCTAAACCAAGACTCCCCATGATCAACAGTTGCAGTAGGCGATTGCGTTTGGCTGATTTATTTATTCATTTAGCAAAATTTTCAGAAAGTAAAGAATAAATGAATGTTTAAATTACATTTGTGAATGTTGGCTTGGTTTATTCATGGTGCACAAAAGCAAATGATCATGAAGCACAGTCAGGTCAACTTTTATTGTATATCCACCTGATAGCCCGCAGTGCTGTGTGTGTGTGTGTGTGTGTGTGTGTGTGTGTGTGTGTGTGTGTGTGTGTTTGTGTGTGTGTGTCAGTGCAGTTTGTCTTGACAGAATCAGGAAATATATGGAGCGACTCCTACAGCACTGCGCCGGTTGGTTGAGTTGAAATAAGCCTCTCTGCCTCCCACAGTGTGATCTCTCATTTTAACTGCCCCCTCCTCTCTCTCCTCTCTGCTCTTCTCTCTTTCTCTCTTCAACACACAAAACCAACATATTTTAGTTATTATATTAAATTTAATGTTATTGCTCCTCGGCCTGGCTCGAGTTGTTGAACTGTCTAATGGATAAATATTTGCTGTTTAGCCAGAAAAAGAGAACCGAGTAAGTGATTTCTTGGCCAGCTGTTGCAGAGATGTCCAGAGATACAGGAGGGAGAGATGTCAGTGTTAATTTCACGAAATGCACCGATGACTCGGCAGCACAACTCTTTCAAAGACAACAGAACTTCAGATATGGCCTGAAAACTTGTATATTTTAACACCCCAAAAAAAAAAACTTCGCACAGTGTTGCTGAAAGTTTTTAAAAATATAAACATATAACTGAATTCAGATGGAACAAGTTAAACATGAAGATAATCAGAAATACCAAACACATGACTTCCAAACAATCAATTTTGAAGGTAAATATTAAGATAAAATATAGGAGGTAATAAAACATAGCTAAAGGAGGTTTATCTCAGTTTCCAGTGTAATACTATTAGCCGGTACTCATTTGGAGTCCCTTGGTCACTTGACATGGAAGCTACTGGA
The DNA here is from genome assembly GCF_037954235.1 of Aulostomus chinensis. NCBI lineage: Eukaryota > Metazoa > Chordata > Actinopteri > Syngnathiformes > Aulostomidae > Aulostomus > Aulostomus chinensis. Next base: position 14,126,203 of record NC_141333.1, on the reverse strand, counting down.
AAAAAGAGACTGAGTTTTACAGCATGTGAGTCTACGATAGATTTTGCGCTTAAATTGTCAAATAAAATAAAGGAGGCAATAAAAATGTAATAAAAAGAGGTGTCTCCCATCTTTCCATTCTCAGACTAGTAGCTGGTCCGCAGTCCCTTGAATCTGAAGTTTGCAGTATATATACAGCAAAAATGAATTTCACACTTCAAATTTGTTTGTAGTTTGGCTGTCAAAAATGTTTCCATTTCGTCCTCCAGTCCCAGTGGACATGTACATCATATTTTAGGAAACGTCCTTCAGGCTTTCCTAAGATATCATATTTAGGTGGCAGTTACCTTGACCTTTGACCCCCCCCCCCCCCAAATCTTTTCAGTTTACCCTGAGACTCAGTGAGACTTTGTGATAAATATGAAGAAATTGCCTCCATTATTAAAGGGGAGAAAAAAATGTGCTAATTTACATTTTACTTGAACTCTGAAAATTTCCTCCTGGTCTGGGTAACACCTGAATAAGACACATCTCACAATCATGTATAAACATGTATTTTTCTTTAAACATTCTGACATAAATTTGACTGCATGTCAGCTTGGAGTTTTGCGTTCAGTCGCAGTCAAACTCAACACAGTGGTTGTTGGTACTGGAGCCTGACAGCGAGAGAAACTGCTTCACTGTTCCTTCTATAATGACACGCAAAAAAAACCCACGTCCTCAGAAACCCCTCAGTCGACTGGCATGAACAATTCTTTGCTTTTTTACAAGAAAAATGGCCTGTGGGACTGAGACAAAAGAAATGTTCAGCTATTGAATGACATTTGATTTCTGATAACGTTGCTCTGCTGGTGTAATTCATACTGACGGATGGAAAGATCTCTTTGATGATATCATTTTCATCCAAGTTGGACTCCTGCAGAGCTCAAAGGGGGTTTTCTCATATTGAAGTCACAGTCTCCTGTGGTAGAAATACTGTACCGCTGTGATTCATCATCGGCAATCGATTCTGCATTCCAGCCTCTACAGTACGAACGGAACTTTTCAGACAAAAATTCGCACGAAAGAAGGGGTTTTGCTTCAACTAATTTGACAAAATGATGAGCTTGCAGCAGGGCCGCTTTCATCTTTGTACGGGACCTTATCTTTTCTGATCAGATACAGCATGAATTTCCTGGTCTTTGTTTCATGGCCCTCTCAGCCCCTTTATGAAGGCTGGAAGGCCAGAGTGGGTTGGGGGGGGGGGGGCATACAGGGACAGAGAGCGAGAGAGCTTGTTAGACTGTCAATTTCCTCAACGCCTTCATCATTATTCAGTGACTTAATTCAGGATCACAGTTACACCACGTTCACCATGGTGGTGTCATTTGAATGTCACTAATTACACCAAACCCTGAACACACTGTTTCTTCATCTTATTCACTCACATTTAATTCAATTTGACTTGATAAACAAAGGTGAACACAAACCAAGGTGTGCGCACACTCATGCACACACACGCACACACACACACACACACACACACACACACACATGTGCACACACACAGTTCAGATGAACCGTGCAGGCACATTCTGACAAGCATTCTGTAGATGCCGTCATTGAATGGAGCAATAGGCAACTCTCTCCATGAAGGTCTAGTCTAATTGTAGAGACATTGACCAGGGAAGCAGCAGGACTGCAGCAAGCAACAGCCTGACCTGGGGCGGGGTCCTCTGTCACCACGGTAACAGCTCATTGCGACATATCTGCCCCTGCGGCGGGATGGATATGTCACCAATTGATCAGACAATTGATGGAGAATAAGATTGAAGAAGACAGTTTTGTGTGTGTGTGTGTGTGTGTGTGTGTGTGTGTGTGTGTGTGTGTGTGTGTGTGTGTGTGTGTGTGCGCGTGTTTGGATTGGAGACATCATGAGTGAGACAGTGAAATAATCATAGTAAGTTTTGGAGGTGTATGACTGCCAAACAGACAGAAGGTGTTGGTGGCACACTTGCCGTGCTCACACACACACACACACACACACACACACACACACACACACACACACACACACACACACACACACACACACACACACACACACACAAGCAATGACTTAAGTTCCTTTGGGGTATTTGTGTAGAGTTATAATCATTCCCTGGACACTAACCCCGTCCGCTAATTAACCCTCAACTGAACAACTGACAAAAATGAGAGTTCTGCCAATTTAGGACACAGTTTTTGCCGGCGCATACGCTGCCCCAATAAATAGCCCTTAAGTCTGGTTTGTTTCACACACACACATACACCCAGGCTGAAAGGTGTTGCTGACACAGACAGGTCCCTACTTGACAACTTCTCTGAGATAATAATATCATGTAAATGCTGCCGCTCAGCTTTTACAGTGCAAAAGTTAGTTTGTATATGCAAAAAAGAGAGGGGGGAAACAAGAATGGAGAGAAGAAAGGAAACTTAAAAAGAAGACAGGATAGCGGGTGTACTTGAAGACAGGATCAAGGAAATCGATCAAACAAAAGGCTCAAATACTCAAGTTCTTGTTTTTGTCTTGCCAGTGTTTTAATGTATCTTATCAAGAGCTGTGTGATGGATGGGAATCTTTCATGTTGGCCTAGAGTAGAAATAAAGAGTCAAGGTGACACTTTCTCTCCCCATTAATTAACACTTGAGGGCTGAAAGGTCTGACACAACCTGCTCGGTCTGCATTTATTACACAGTAAGTAGCAAGATTTTAACTAGAATTCACAATAACATGAAGAAAAAAAAAGAGGATGTGCCCATGACTGGTAAGTTATCAACGTTATTGTAAAAGTCATCATGCAAATAAAATGTTTGCAATTTCCACATAGCAGCCTTTGCATGTTTTGCTATTTGGTAAAAAAAAATAAAAACATTTACAAAAGCATTTGGGTGTACTTTTTTTTTCATTCTGTGTTTTGAGTTGGCCTGCTGATTTTAATGTGGCTGGTAATGAATTCTTAACTTCAGAAATTGCTATGAATCAATAAGTAAATGCTTTACACATATTTTGGGATTAACTTCAGCCATTGCAGTTGTATTGCATGCATGTTAACCGGTAGTCAACTGGGACACATTGTGATCCGTTGATTCAAGATGCTGTGATAACTGGTTCAAGTCCAGCAGGAGACCCCCAATTTCTCTCCCTCCAACCTCGTTTCCTTTCTGGCTAACAGCTACATACTGACACCCGTCAAGAGTAAAGAGGTAAAAACCTCTTGATAACATATTTGTAAGTAACATTTTCTCCTTAATGACCCTGTTGCCTTGAAGAGATCATCTTTACTCAGCCTGGGCTTACGAGACCCCCCACATCTCTCACCGCCAGTGTCTTGCACATAGCAGTGACACGAACCAGCACACTGGGCGTCTTCTTCTGCCAGCTGATGCCAGTCTAATGGAGGGCTTGCCAGCATGTGAGACTGCCAAGGTGCTAATTAGTACGTACAATTACACATGGAGGCCTTTTCCTCATGTCCTCCGGCTTCTTCGCTTCATCTTTACTCTTTACTATTTCCTTTGAGAGCCGCGGCATCCTGGTTATCACTTTCCTCTCCTTCTCTTGCTCTTTTACTTACTGGCTGTGATCAGAAAAGCAACAGCCCTTCTATTTGAATTCACAATTCACTATTGGAATCAACAGTCCTCCGTGACTTGATAACAGCCTTTAAGGAAACGAGTGCCATCTGGTTTTTCATACTTCCCTCCCACTCACTCTCTCAGGCCATCTTGAACCACACGGCAGCTTGCTGAGGTAATCACGGCCTCTAACGTTGACACTGTTAGAAAACGCTTTCATAATTACACATATTGCCTGGTGAGTCAGGGCTATCCTCTGAGGAAAGGTTTTCATGCTTTGTGGCGGTAAAGGAAAAACAAATCTACAACAGTTTAATTAGGTGGGTTTTCCGTCTGCATGACTAAAGCTGTGATATTAAGCTTCAGCCAAAGTTCGTGCTGTGAAATCATGTGACTGGCGAAGCAAAAACATGAAAAGCCTTGCAAAAAAAAAATAAAAATTTTCTGCAAAGGTTTATTTGATGAAACTAATTTACCGGTCATGAAGTTTCATAGGTGTTAGGGATAGTCTTGGATTCTTGCTCGCATCAAGTCAAAGGAACACTTTTAACAACGGCTTTTCGCTGCCTGGGATTATACAAATTTTAAATGGACAAATCTGTGTTGAATTAGTGGAACTTTACGCATTAGCATGCTATTAGGTGCTTGTTTCAGTCAGCATTCTTGGAGTGAATTTCAAAGTTCCACTCGTGACATGAAACAACAGTGACAACAACAACAAACTCAAAGCTTGCAAGGTAGGAGAAACCTACCTACATGCTGAAAAACTGACATTTATTAGGATTATTAAAAGAGGCAGGTTGGTGCATTTCTATCAGTGAATAGTTGTAAAAGCTGTCAAACAAATATGAATATTCAGTATGAAAAACGTGGTTTTTGTCTGCAGTGGCAGAATGATCAAGGGTTGAGCTACATGGAGAATAAGAAATGATCAAAACCATTCAGACTGGGTTTCTTCCTCGGTTTGACACACTCAGTTATCACACAATGTTGACAAAGACACCTCTCATGAGAACCAGTTATTTTCATCTTGGTGACATACAGTACATTTGAATACGCTCCAAACAATCAGATCTTTATATGCCCTGAATAAGTCGTGTTTACGGAGGCGGCATGGCTCGAAGGTAGAGTGGCCGTCTAGTAACCGAAGGGTTGCTGGTTCTATCCTCACTTCCCCCGGTGACCATGTCGAAGTGTCCTTGAGCAAGATACTGAACCCCTAATTGCTCCTGATGGCCCTGCGACTGGCGACCTGTCCAGGGTGAACCCCGCCTCTCGCCCAATATCAGCTGTGATAGGTTCCAGCCCCCCGTGACCCTTCCAGTCTGCAGAAGACTCCTCATTACTATCTGACTGACGGCCCAGTGTCTCATCTAATATCATCAGCATATCTCCTAATCTTCATTCAGTCATTAAGGTTGCAAACTTTGTGTGAATGTGACTATGTGTGCTGGATGGATGGAGAAAGAGAGAGAGTGTTTTCACTAATGTATTGCTGTGGTGAGAATCATAATTTAGAGCGGGATCCATCTATAGCTGGGCGTCATCATCTGAATATCAATTAAAAAGACCTGGAAGGTTATTTAATCCTAGTTGTACATAAATCGTCTCTCAATAATGATTGCTAGTTAAAAGTCAACACACAGCTGACAAGAACCGTGAAGCATCAACTGGAGCACAGGTAGTCTTTATTCAAACAGATTAAGGGGAAGGGGCAGACAGGAGCGTGGCCGAGGTTCAGGCGTATGTCGGTAATGGGAAATCCAGAGATGTAGGAGTAGGGATACCAGGCGGACGGGAGAGGGCTGTCAGGTGGGGAAGAAGACAGACAGGGTTAGGGCAGGATTCTAGGGCAGGATTCTAATCCAGGGCAGGATTAGGGACCGCAAGTTTCTGAAGCGTGCAATAACTCGACAATCTGGTGGAGAACAGGGAGAAGGGCCGGGGTATAAGTACAACTCCTGCGGGATCCTCTGCAGGTGTGCTTGCTAGGGGAATGGGAAACTTGTGGAGGGGGGCACGGCTGGCAGGGAGCTCTGACAACAGCTCGAACACAAGAGAACATATTTCATTACCTCTTCAAAATAAAGTGATGTTTTTTTGGATTGTTTGTTTTTTTGTTTGTCTGTCAGTGTGATGATATGACGACTATGCAGCTGATTTTCACCAAAGTTGCCAGAAGGGTGTAAAAATGCCAAAAGAAGAAATTATTCAATTTTGGGATGGATGGTCATTGGTCATGTTGACTTATTGATTGGCCAAGACTTCCAAGCCAAAGACATCTACAACCTGTGAGTCAGTGTCAAAATGACACTGTGTTGTTTCCTCGTGATGTCCAGTTTTTTCAATAGTGAGTGTGGGTTCTCTAGCACCAACTGGTGTATGCAAGAATTGCTGTTTGCATGAATATGCATGTATTAGCCTGTTCCTACAAAAATATTTACAGTTTCACCTCACTCTGTCTCTGTGCAAAAAGTGCACAGGGAACGCGAGAACCCAGCTGTCGCTACTTGTTTTACATCAGCTCGCCTTGGCGGAGGTATTCGCTCTCTCATTGGGAGACGCCGTCCTCCTCCTGCCAAGTAATGATTCAGGAATACACAGGAAGGTTATGTTTATATCTTCTATTTGAAACAATTAAGAAAAGATCCAGCTGCATTATTCTGTGTGAGGCACATCAATTCAGAGTGACCTGAAGAAACCAAACACATCAATACAGTAAGTGCTGCTGATCCATAAACAGCATGTGCTGAAAGGTGAAGTCTGATTACAGTATCCGTCACCCTGGAAGAGCCTCAGCCTCAGGCAGGTGTGATTAGAACAATCCATTACCATGTGTCCGTCTCACAGTGTTTTAATTAAGCTTCTAAATTTGGTTCTATAGTAACCTACCATGCCTGTGAGTGTCCTCAAGCATTGTCACACTTCAATTGATCAACATGGCGAGAGAGGCTGTGGCTGACCATGCCTTTTCCTTCTGACTCTCCCTCTCACCTCGCATCCTTCCTCTCTCCAGCAGCGAGCGGAGTACCATTAAGCCTGAGCCTGAATTTGACTCATCAATAATAGAAGAGCCAGAATCATGTAGAATTCTCTAAGAACCCTGTCAGGCACCCTTTGTACTTCTGTGCTGTGATTTGATTAATATTAATGTGTGTGCAGGCATGTGTGTGTTAGAGAGAAAGGTGTGTCAAGGTTAATCTGCTGTTTCATTGAGCTCCTCCTTCAAAAGTAAAAGCTTTTCCTTCTCTCTGTTCTGAAGTGGGGGCACGTACCTCTCCTGAGGAATGTAAGCAATGTAAAATGGCCTTTACATACCCAATCCTATCCCCGGCAAGCACACACATACACACACACACATGCAAGGGCGCGTGCGCGCACGCACACACACACACGCACAGGTTGACTTATGCGGATTCCCCCTTGAGCCTTTAAAAGCTGTGTAATCAATGTATAAGGAGAGGGAGTGAGAGGAGAGGTTGTGCTGATGGGTAGCAGATTGTAACTGCTTCGGTCCACAGCTGCAAGAGCCATCAGTTCAACAGCAGCTTTTGTGTTCAGTTTAATTCAACACGAGTAAAGGCAACTTTGCCAAAATGACTCTTTCAAACTCTATTGACTTTCTGTGTCCAGATTCAAAGAGAAACACACAAAATGGATACAGTAATCAAAATTAATTAAAAGGATATTTTCCCCCAAAAAGTGTAATCTGCAGTATTCACTGTTAGCAATATGTAACTAACAAATTCCTTTTTCTCTGCTATTTCTGACTTCTCGGTGATTCCAGAAGTCAGAAATCACTTGCTGGCATAGTTTTTATTAATCGGTCTCCATTAGCTTCAAGGTAAAATATAAGTCTAGCATTTTCTCAATTCTGGAGTCACCCAGAAAAGGAGAGAAAAACAAGAGATTTCTGAGATAATTTGACGGGAAAATTACATGTTTTGGGTGAAGTATCGCTTAATGAATATGGCATCATCATCAAAGAGTTCATAAAATACATGGCAAGAATCATGAATGGTTAATTAAAATCATAATAAGCATTAACGGCTAATTAGCATGTATGTCAGTCTGGTAATGGGGTTCAGGGCTAGGATAACCCTGGTGCAGTTTGTTTGAGGTGTGACAGAAAACGCTCCAAATATGGGATGCGAACCAGAAAGGGTTCACTTCCTTGGCTTACACACACGAGAGACATGCGGTCACATGTTGATTGTGTTATGACCACACTGTAAGATGGGGGGGACCGGGGGCAGTTGAGGATTGTATTTTAAAATCAAGCTGTAAGAAGTGCATAATGGGCATTCATTCACTATTGCCACTCAGCTACAAGCTGGTCCTGTGTGCTCTGATAGGACAAACCAGAGTCTGCAAAAGTAATCAAAACTCATGAAACCATCCCTTATTTTCACAAACAGCTTCTGCATTTATTGCCCTGTATGAAACCGAGGAAAACTGGAACCAAATTGTAAATCAAGCAACTAAACTTGCTAGAAATAACCTGGAACTTGTGTATCCACCAAACCTTCAAGAAGAACGGGTGTTTTGAAAGCTCACAGAATGTCAACACCAATCCTGTTTCACACTCATGCATACATACATACATAAAGCCCTTTGAGACAAACTGTTTGTGAAAACGGGCTATACAAATAAAATTGCCTTGCCTTGCCTTACTATGGAACACACACACACACACACACACACACACACATACACAGAGTTGGACTCACCCACTCAGGACCACGATGAAATCCATAATGTTCCAGCCATTCCTGAGGTAGGACCCTTTATGAAATACAAAGCCCAGGGCAATGATTTTTATCCCCGCCTCAAAACAGAACATCCCAATGAAGTAGGGCTCCGTCTTCTCCTGTTAGACAAGAGCAGTCAGACGAGTTATGATCTGATGGAAGAACTGTGCATGTGTCATGCCTGGGTTTGTTGAAGCTCCATCAGACTTTTTCAGCAACTAGAGTGTGCAGATGTGTCTCACCAGTCTCTTGGACATGGGCGTTTTGTCCTCTCCAGGAAGATGTTGCTCCAGAGCCAAGACGATACAGTTGGCGATAATGGTGGCGAGGATCATGTACTCAAAAGGAGTGGAAGGTAGAAGTTAAGGAACTTTTGACTTGCCAAATGGGGAATGTATGTTAATTTAAAAATTGCATTTTGGAAAATTCACATGAAAGAGAAAGAACTAGAAGAACTTTGAGATTCAAATGTAACGTGTTCTATTCATCAAAGAGGTTCAGGTGTGTGTTGGGTATCATCGTGTACATTTATACACACTCGAAGGTCTTTGCTCTTAGATAGAAAGCATTGATGCACATTCAGAGATACAAGACTGGAAAAAGCTATTAAGTAAATCAAGCGCTGCGATTATAATGTCGTGTCAGTGGGGCTAACATTGATTGTTGTGTATGAAACAGCATTAACTGGCCATGTTATCAGCCTGAGGCAGTAGACACAACAGACTGCACCTTATCTGAGGTCAGCTGCATTAGATAGTGACACACACACACACACACACACACACACACACACACACACACACACATTGAAGCAACAGAAGCCTTATCAAGGATGGAAGAGTGGGCGGGCCTGACATGTGATCCTATAAACAGGGTCAATCTTACTACAAGCTTCAGAGCCTGAACCATGGGACCTGTACTGGTTGTCAGTTCAACTCCTGCCGCTCTGGAGAATCTGACGCAGTGTGTGGGCAGTCCTCCCCCCCCCATCCCTTGGTGCTGGTTATGTGCAGAAGAAGTAGGAAGGGAAGGGAGCTTAAATCTGCTGAGAAGAGAAGAGAGCAGAAGAAAAAAGAGGAGGCAGAGAAGAGGGAGATAATGGGAAAGAATAAAGCAGGAGGATGTGATAAGGAGGATGAAGGGTGATCAGTGAAGGAGAAGGTGATGGTTGTGGAGAGTCAGAAGCTTGTGAAACAGGTGGGTGATGAGGAGGCAACGAGACCAAATAAGACTGACACCGGAAAGATCGATGTTGCGCTGGCAGCTTTAGCCAGCAGGGTAACTCAGGGACGTGTGAGCGATGAGAAGCTAAATAAACAGAGCAAATACAATTTTACACCCTTCAGGAAGCAGCGACTTCTCTAAGACCTGGGCAACACCATCGATGTTTTAAAAAATAAACCACGGCAGCAGCCAGTTTATCTGTCCAAGTACGAGGCAGTCGTCAGTTTTGTTGTTGTAGTCTTAAGAAATGAAATGAACTTTTATTCATATATATTTAACACATACTATAGAATACAACATGTTTTACAAACAACATAAAGGCAGAAAATGAAGCTCTCATTGGTCAAAAATTGGTCTTCCAGATTATTAAATCAACATAACTTGAGGTTGATACTTATCTCTCCTGTCGAAAACATCTCTCCAAAAAATTTAAAAAATATATAAATTTTTTTGTGGGTCATTATGTCAAAAGTTGGTCTTCCAGATTGCAGATCCAGAACATGATTTAAAACGATCTCAAGAAGATGAAAGAATTTGATCAGTACTTGTCTGACGCATCCAGAAAAAAAATGCTAATGGCTATTTCCTGCCAGAAAAACAGCGACTAACTGTAGCCCCCCAATATCTTCAGGATTCCTCAACTACAATCTGATCCAGATCACCTCTAAAAGTCCATCACTTTTCCGTTGGTCCGCTAGATTTTGAGAAATCCTGCTAACAAACAAATACACAGTGTTGATCACCTTACCTTGTTAGCAGAGGGGATTAAATAAAAGAAGTCAAAGTACCCTGCAACCATGTAGACAGGAGAAATAGTTTTACAGTATATTTAAATAAGGACTACAAGTGGGGCCCCAATGACCCTGTGAGTTGCACTGATGTCTCACATGGACATGTATGTTGTGTGACTGTAGGTTCTTGTCTGTACTCCTGATCAAGACACTGGTAGAAAGAGCTGGAATTGGTCCCTGAGTTTCTCCTATTTAAAGAGCAGGAGTTCTTTATCTTTTTAAGGCAGTCTACAGACTTAGCTGGAAGGTAAGAGGTAATGACTGACAATACTTTAGAATCACTGAGCTCTCAGCAGCCAGAAGCCACACCCGACATTCCCTCAACCACACAACAAACCAGAGGAGGGGATGATGGGGGAGATGGAGAGGGGAGAGCTAATATGGGGAGAAAAGGTAGAGAATGGAAACGATGAGGAGAGACGTATCCACGGCAACGGGTATCTGTTCCAGCCAAAATCAATGCTACAGGTCAGTTAACTACCTCTACAGCTACATGCGTGTGTACGCCTCTCTCTCTCTCTCCCTCTCTCTCTCTCTCTCTCACACACACACACACACACACACACACACACACACACACACACACACACACACACACACACACACTGCATTTTTGGAGAGCAACAGGTTAGTATTAACAGAAAAAAAGGCCAAAAATCTTGTGTTTTTGCTACAGAAATTGAATCAAAAGAAGCAACACATCCATTAACTCTTGAAGAGATACAGAATTGTGTTGAACAACATGTCCAAAAACATCCAAAAAATTAACTGAAAAAAGTTACAAAATGTCCCTTTAAAATAACTTGAACGTGTCACGGTAAGTTAGACACTCAAGAGGAAGCCTTAATGAATCTGCTCTCTCCTCCTCAGTGTAGGCCAGGATGTCAGCTAGTGTGTGATGTGGCTCACCGATTGTCTCCCAGCCTCAGCCAAGAAGTGTCTCGTGAGCAATCCTGTGAGTCACAGTGACGCTGCTGCTCTGCCTCTACTGCTCAAACACACGTGTAAAAATAGACACGAGACATGAGAGTGCGATGCCCTGTTCGTCTGTGAATATATTCCAGCCCAGATTGCATTCAGCCCATGTGATTATTGTTAAACAGAGGTGAAAGTCTAGCGGAAGCCTGGATTACTGCAAGTATGTGATGCATGTGATTGAATGGATGTTTGTGACCTTTTTTAAAATGAATTCTATTATCACAGATGAAAACACAGATGCACTAAAACATACTTTATAAGAAATTCGGACACTAAATACATGAGGGATTAAAGACGACATCATCTTAATGGACTTGCCGGACTTCTGAATCGTCTATATTTGACACACTCCAATTCATTTTCAATTCAACATCACCTCCACACATCAGTGGACCATTTCTGAGGATCAATTGACAGGATAAATGTGGCCTTCCTTCAGTCAGGCAGCCCTGCAAGTAAACCTCAGAGTCACGGCCAACTCTTATTCTCACTTCGAGGTCAGGAAATATAGCAGCAGCCAGGTGGATATATAGCTCGAACACTGATGGCCTTGGAGTAAGTGGAGCAGGAGGCTGAAACATTCCTCATCCCGATGGTTTGGTGTTGATATGAACTTAAACTTGAAACAAAAGCAAACCTGGTGGCATCTACGATAATCTCATATTCTTTGGTTTCATTCTTTTTCAACCATTTTTTTCAAATGATGCAATTAGCAGAAAAGCTGCTCTTGTAATTGGAAATAAATGAGAGTAGGACTTTAGGGACTGTTGATTTTGCATTTCCATATTTCATGCAAAGATGCAAATATTTAATGAAGAGAAGTCACGGACTTACATCTAAGGCTGCTCTTGTGATAGCATTTACCTCATGAAATGACATCCGATTGAAACATATGTGTCTAAAATGAAGCTTTTAAAAACTGCACTGACACCTTGACAAATACCTAAAGTCCCTGAAGCTCTGCAATAAGTAAAGCAAGACAAGTCAGGTCCTAAGAAAAATACTGCGGAGGAATTCCAGCTTCCACATCTAAACCAGGTTAAAGACAGTGTCAGGTTACAATACTAACCACCTGTTGCAACCTGGTAAACTTTTAAAAATAAAGAAGGACTCACAATTATATTAAAGCCTTACAGCTCTCCAAAGGGCTCCAAAGTGAAAACAGAAGCGGAACATCACAATGTTCCACCTCCAGGAGAGTCGGACTGTTCCTGCTTGGCCTGTTAATGTGTATGTCCTTTACTTATGATACCATGTCACTGTTTTTGTGTTTAAAGGTACAGCAATTGGTTAAAAAAAAACAAATTTCTTATGTGCGCTGTGTTTGTGGGGTTGCCCTGTGTTTGTGGGGTTGCCCTGAAGCTGAAAACGCCTCAAAAGCACATTCCAATGTAGCGCCACCCACCAACTGCCTGGTAATTTTGATCCTGTTTATAAGGTGATATATAAGAGCCTGTATAAGTTAAGAAAGAGAGAGATAGAGTCAGTGAAACATCCGAAATGTATGGAACCCCTAAGACGACATGCAAAATAAAAGTGAGGGGGGCATAAGCAAAAAAACAAATCCAAAAAAAGCAAGGGGAAGTTCTCGATGAGTAAATTAATAAATGAATTAATTCATCGTTTTGTAATGTCCCTTTTGAAGGTCTGCAGATATCACACACATCATATTTTTCCAAAAAAAATCAAAACATAACTTCACAATATTTAAAAAGAGCAATGTAAAAAAAAAGTATTTCTCAGTCAAGTGTAAAGCCATGAAAACCAATTAAACACTGTTGATCAAGCAAACGTCAAGTCCAGAGCCCCCCAACACACACAAAGTCACACATACACGCACGCACGCACACACACACACACACACAAAATCTGCCGTCTTCTTCCTAAAAGCTCACATTCTGATACCCCAGAAAGCATGGCTATTTCTGTGTGCACTGATGAAACAAACTTTATTAAATCTAACACTTAATTATTTAGTGACGAACCCTCTCGATGGGACACTTCCCGCTCCAGGGGAGGGCCCAGTGGGGTTCAGAGAAGAGAAGCAGCTGCCAGTCCTCACCAGACCCTCTACTCTAAATCTGTGCTACTATGAGCTTCATTAGGTCTGCCTCTTCCCTGCCAGGCCTCCATCAGCCTCATCGACTGTGTCCTCAGGCAGGCAACCTGACAATCACACACTCACTGTACTGGCCCTGATTCTCCAGAGCCTGCACACATGCAGGAGAGTGAAAAATGTTCTGTGACCCACTGTTGCACCAGTGTTACACGCCCAACCGCGGAAGCTTTTGTATAATTTCTGAATTGATCATCTGCTCTAAATAGAGCTCACAGACAAGGAAAAAGGCCTCTTACGGTGAGGTAAAAGCTTCACGTTGTGCTGGAAAGACAAGGCTGACCTTTAGGAGATGTTGAGCGGAGATTGTGTGTGTGTGTGTGTGTGTGTGTGTGTGTGTGTGTGTGTGCGCGTGCGTGCGTGCGTGCGTGCGTGCGTGTGTGTAATTGGAGGTTTTGGGTGGTCCTTGCTTCTTCAAATGCGTATAAATCTTTCGTTTAAGTTCAGGATTAAAGGTGAAAGTCGAGAACTACAAAAATGAGAATTTTCTTAGCATAAAACTTCAGTATAACATTAAAGAAAAGATTATGACCACCTTAAAAAAGCACAGCTTGTCATTCTTACATCTGGTTACTTGTTTTGCTCTAACAATACATGCTGGTTGGCAGATTTAGTTTTCTTCAATCACAGCCAGGCTAACCACTGACCCTTTTAATTTCTGTACAGCTAAACTGCCCCTCCACTTGCTCCTACTTTAAATGTAAAAGATGAGAGAAAAAGTAAATCTGTTTCAGAGCACGTTAACCAATAGGGGGCAGCATATCACCAGAAAGGTATTCAAAATGAGGAAACATTAAGTTACGAGATCAGCTGTGATGTAGCCACTGCATCTGTCGATGGTCATTTATATTCCGAGCTTAAACTATGATCATAAGCAGCCTAAATCACCTCTTGTGGAAAAATATGACATTATTAGATCATCCGCTGCTGAATCAACAGATGAATGTGAAGTGGAAACACCCAACATGTCCGGTGGAGAACCAGACATTATGTGATATAACTGCAATGATGTTTTGTTCAGAGGGTGCACCACAGATGCAAAACTGTTTCTAACTTAGCCATGGTTAGCTGACCGTGACTGCCAGGGTTATCTGCCATATGCAGCATGCTCTTCAGGGAAGCAGAAAAAAAAAAGAAAGAAAAAAAAAGAAGAAGAAGTGATAATCCAAACCAAATTCCATCAAAGCAAGTCAGGCCCAGTTCAGACTAAAGATGCACAATGCAACAAAAAAAAAGTCTGAGACTGTTGCAGCAGTGTGAACAGGTCGCAAGCTGTTGTATAGAGTCTCACAATGTTCACCCTGTCAAATCTACAAGTGCCATTTTTGGAATGTTTTCAAGATGTTTTGGAATGTTGCAAATCCTTGCAAATCTGAAGTGGGACGAATCCAATATGGCAGTCACTGGAGGATACTAAAAATGAAAGGGACTCAGCTCAGATCATATTGAAAACATCTGTAATGTTTCAAATGATTCGGTGAATCAGTTGTATTGTGGACCCAAACTGTGAGCTACAGCTGTTAACAGGGGCAAAACCAGAGTCACCCCGCTGTTTGTTCGTTTTTTTAATTATTCCAGAAACAATTACCCTGAGTATCTCCTCACTAGCATTGCTGTTTGTTCCGTAAAAATAACTTTTCATATCAACACACTTCCACAAACATCAGCACAAAAATATGTGATACTTGCTGATAAAATCCACCAATAAATGGGCTCCAGTAATTACTTTTTGCCTTTCTGTGCTGCATTCTGATTACAGCTCACGCTGGATTGAGGCACTCACAGACCAGAACACAGCATCAAGTTCAGCATCCTTCCCTCCCAAACTGTATTAGCAAACAATTTAATACAGTATGACTCAGTGAGTAATGACTTGTTGTAATAGTATATGACACAGCGATCAGACATCATTACATATAATTCCTCTTAATGTCTGTTAATCGTGTACAGTAGAGTTGATTAGATGTAATGAGACACTCCCCTCTCAACAGCACATTAACCTGTGGGTTGTTCAGTCTGGCTGCTTTCCTTCTGCACAACACAGCGAACACAATATCTCGATTTTAAAACCACTTGTATCCAGCTGGATGACTTCAATAACCGACGCTCTCACTCACGTCAAACCCTTCTCCACCCCCCCCCCCCTCAGCTGCCGATTGAAATTCATCCTGTTTCTATTTTTAATCACCTCAGGAACAACAGACAGCGATTGACAAAAGCAGCATCCCATTTGCTCCGCTTCTGAACCAGCCAGTCAGGAAGCTGTTGAATTGAGTCGAACAATAGCAGAGAAGAGACCACCCCTGGCCAGGACACCTGGCGAACACAAACACACCACCAATGGACGTTAGCGCATGTGGTTGTCCTCCTTGGCAGCAGAAAGAGGAAGTCTCTACCTTTGCAGTCGGAGGGAGCAAGCAGGAGAATTATCATCATGACCCAATTTTCAATCATACTTCTACTTCATCTTGTGGAGCTGATACTGTCATGTGGTGGTTGTATGTGTCTACATCATAAAGGACAGCACGGATAAGGGTTGAACATCAAGTCTTCAGATAATTGACAGAGGAGATTCATAATAAAATGTTAGTGTGTTCTGCCAATGAGAAACCACCCCCCATTCATGTTTGTTTTATAGTTTGATAAAAACGCCACTGGTGCTCTCACAAAGTCTGATTTACTGCTTGTCTTATTATGTCCTTTCTTTGCAGTGATATATTAGATTCTACTACAAATCATAAATCAAGTTACTCATCACTCAGTTTTCTAGACTGCAGTGTGTGTGTGTGTGTGTGTGTGTGTGTGCATTCTTCTTAGTGTGCTGCTGTCCATGGTGCTGAACAGAGAAAATTAGGACACACAGCTCACGGGGGATTTTATTTCTTCCTTTTTTGTCCTCTGGAAACTTGGGAATTTTAAGTGTGGGACCAAACATTAATGGAAAAGTTGTTTATCTGAATTAATTTTACTTTTGTTCTTTGACCAACAGAGTTAACACACCTTTGTAATGCACTTCTATATGACTCCTTACTGGTTTTAAAAATATCGCACCTTACCCGCGTTAATTTTTGCACGAAACAGTAAAGGATATGGCCACTCAATGATTTTCTTGGCGTACTTCCGGACAACGTTGTCCTCGCCGAAGATGAAGAGGGACCTGTTGACGGTGAAGCAGTTCTCCCTGACCGGGATGGGGTTGTACAAGGCCATGGTGCGTGCACGCTGCGCTTTGGTCTGCTTGAATGCTGGGGAGATGCCGCCTGTGGACACGGCCGCACCATCGCGGTTCCTGTTGCGCTCGGACCCTCCATCCCCTGAGCTGAGCAAGCCCGGAACGTCGTCTCCAAACCGGGCCATTCTGTCAAAGCAAACCACAGAGGAGGGAAAGCAGGGTGGGACAGGAGAGGAAATGGAGGTTATATTCTCCGCGAAAGCAGGGCGCGGTGCTGCGCTCGAAGGTTATGAGAGGCGAGATCCTGACCAGTTTTAGTCCATCATCACTTTTACGCGCAAAACATCGCTCTCACTTTCAAACCAGTTCAAAAACATTTTGTCCCGTGTGTCACGTCTTAGATCCAGTGAAGAGCCCGATCAAAGCAGCCGGCTGACCCCTTATTTCAAGTGCGCTCTGCGTAAAAATCACACAAATCCCCCCCAAAAAACCCAAACTCCTATCTTCCTTATTTAACCAATCGTCGCCTTGAATAAGGCGGTAAATATATCTGGACAATTCATTTTGCGGTGTTTATCCATCCAAACACCAAAAAGATCAGAGCAAAGCTGCAACAGGTCACGTCCTCAGCCATCCTCAGTCCCCCGAGCGATACGAAGCAGAGCAGGTTGATCCATGGATGTTTCAATGAACCAGCAGAAGTCCGATTACCCCTTCAGAGCTCATCAATCCTTTCCTCTCATGCCCTCCTCTCTTCTCCTCACTCTTGACCACCTACCACGGGAGAATTGCCCTATAGCATGCGTAACAGCACCACCGGAAAGAAGAAAAAAATAAACTTTGGCATTTTCCACCAAACAAACAGGATCACGAAAGCTTCAGTACGTGTCAAAGATGTGAAACACAAGCATGGAGCCTGTTTTTCACTGCAGTAGGACAGAGAGGGAAGCATCCCCTCTTTTGCAACACTAGAGACAAGACAGCGATGTCTCCTAATGCGACAGGATTAACACACCTCTCCTAACTCTGTCTAACCCGCGCAGGTTCCTCCGCGCAGATTCGTGTGTGAACAGCAAATTAAACCAATAAAACATCGATGAATTGTTGATTAAAAAAAACGAGTTAAAGGTTAAACTACACATTACTCAAGTTGCTGGGGGCGAATATAGAGCACTCCAGCTTTATGTGACTGGTTAACTACCATTTGAAGAGGAGCCAAGCTGTGATGGTCTGATTTGTTATTCCTCCTGCGTGACCACGTCTTAGGACCGGGAACCAAATGCTGGTCACGCATCATATCAGAATAGGGATAAACACCTGTTGTGAAAGTGTGTGTGAGTGTGTGTGTGTGTGTGTGTGGGGGGGGGGGGGTGCTGGCGCTGGCTGGAAGAGATCATATCAACTCTCATGAGGATGAAGGATTCTCTCAATGAAACCACACCTGCAGAGGAAGATGGGTCGAGGGTTCGGATGGCTTATGAAAAACATGACATGCTATTTGTCACCAAGTCATGTACAAAAACACAAACACACAAATACACATACTGAGCTCCAGCCACCTCTCCCCTTGTAACAACATTTATCTTCCTTGTTCCCCGTAAAACACACATCTGCCAGCTTTTCTCCTGTATGCTGTACCAGATGGTTTAGGCAGCGTTTCCTTCATTAAAGGAACATTGTGTAGGATTTAGGGCCTCTTCAGTCCTGGGCTGGTTTGTTTGACTCGAGTGAGTCTGGCATGGTTGGAAGAGGTGGGCTTCAGCGTGGTGGAGTTGCATGCAAAAAATTATCCAGATATGTAACTGGTGATGCCACAGCCCTATGAGGTCAAGACATTATTTTTTATGTGCTTATAGTCTTCAGCCTGCCTTTCGCCTTCTATATGTTATTCATCTAGGTGGTGGACATTCAGTTTGGGATGCTAACATTTCTGTATAGTGTATTGCAATGTGCAGAACAAAGCCTGACACTGAAGCAGAGTTTCACTCCAGTACTTTCCTGCTTTTGTGATGAAATATAAATCTGGTTTGTGAGATTCCTGATCAAATATCACGCTTGATCAATGATTAATGATGAAGTAAGCACAAGATTTGAACGCAGGCCAACACGGAAGTAGGAAGGCTGGACAATCATGCTTCAGACTTTCACACTGTCAGAGATCCCAGCCTCCTGAAGTTTGGGGATAAGTGAGATTCTTTTTCAACCCATGTTAGTGATTTTAAAAGGCTGGAGAAATCCTGAACTCTGGCAGTAAAAGGTTTGTCCACTCTGGGCTACTGTAGAAACAAAATGACATAATGATTCAGTCCCCTGTACACATGTTAAAGGTTCGCTCTAAGAAAATAAAACACAATCGTTAGTTTCAGGTGATTACACACTAATAAAAACACCATCGTGAATATTAGATTCTACCCACCATTCACATATGTCGAACATAGAAACAAATTTTACAGCATCAAACTATTTTTTCAAGATGTATGATGCCAGTAAAGAGACCTTGAAAGAGTAGGGCATTCTGGAAGTGGCAAACAATCAAATCTTTGCCTTAAAAAAAAAAATTGTTGAAAGTAAAAACAAAGAAGAACACTTGCCTCACTCCTTAAATCTGACACTCAATCAGTTTGGACTCACAGGTAATGAAGCTTCAGATGAAGAGCCTGAGCACGAGTGAGTCTGCACCCTGGAAGAATCAGTGTAAACTGATGGTTATAGATACAGAAGACAAAGACCTGAGGAACCACAGGAGAATGGTAACCGTGGCGCTGACACTGCTGGGTATTTAGCGATGGTAGTGTGACGAAGGCGATGATCAATGATGTGTGGCCTGTAACTCATTAGTGCTCCAATGTTAAAAATAGAACATGTAAGAAATTCTCATTATGCAGCAAGAACAGATGAACTCGTGTTCCTCGACAGGCTTGGTAAGGAATGTTGAAATACATCCAGTTTTTCTACTGTTTGTGAATCAGGCCTTTGCTAAGTAATAGAAATGTTCTGTGCGGCGAGAGCCAGAATGGGGAGCATGGAAGTCGAAGCTTTCCTGACAGAGGTGAGAGGGGAATTACTGTAATTAGGTGTTTGCAACAGGAATGCTGAGGGTGTAAGGAGGATGGTTCTTTCCTAGGAAAAAGCTGAGTGAGTGGTTAGAATGGTTAAACCTACTTTTTGAATCAGACAAGTTATTTAAAAGACTTGTGATGAACTTGGCAACATGGTTTCAGTGTAGTTAATCGTCCATCCATTTTCTTTACTGCTTATCCCTTAAGGGTTGCGCGGGGGGAGCAATTAGGGGCTCAGTATCTTGCTCAAGACATGGTCACAGGGGGAAGTGAGGATCGAACTAGCAACCCTTCGGTCTCTAAACGGCCACACTACCTCAGAGTCATGCTGCCCCTCTGCATTTAATCACTGTCAGACAAACAGTCATCTAGCTTTTAAGAGACTTCCAGTTTCCATCCATCCATCCATTTTCCTCTACTTAGGGGAGGGGGCTGGATCCTATCCCAGCAGCCTTCGGTTCACCCTGAACAGGTCGCCAGTCCATCTCAGGACCAACACATAGAGACAGACAACCATTCACACTCACAGTCACACCTACAGTCAATTTAGAGTATCAATCAGCCTCGTCCCCTCTTGATGTCTTTGGACTGTGGGAAGAAGCTGGAGTACCAGAGAGAACCCACGCAGGCACAGGGAGAACATGGAGACTCCACACAGAAAGATCCTGTGCCCGAGCTGGGGCTCGAACCCGGAACCCGGAACCTTCTTGCTGTGAGGCAACAGTGCTGACCACTGCACCGCCTCTGACAGAAAGTCATGAAGAATTAATTTCTTTGAGGTCTATAACAATTCGAAGGACCTCTGATGTAAAAGCTAGAAATTGTACGATTTTTTTTTTAGCACTTTAGGCAAAAAAACAAAAACAAATCACAAATGCACGCAAAGAGCAGCAATCTGCACCCACTTAATGTTTCCTGATACATCAAAGAGAACGTCTTGATAGAAAAGAGTCGCTAAGGGTTCATTATTTTTATGAACATTTACATTCAATGACTATTAAATGGGTGCTTATCTGATCCCAGAGCCCTTGGCATGTTTCTGTTTTGGCCCTCACTTGCCTGCACACTTCAATTTGTGTTGATGTTTCATAAGAGGAGGAAAAGGTGGATCGTGATAATATTTGGGTTCTTTCAGTAAGGGGCAAACTGATGCCTGCAAGATGATGCAAATTTCCTGTCTCCACGAGGTGGCGCTACAGAACACACATGGTGCATCACGATGGTGTACATCACATGAGGACAAAGCTAATTTTGACGTAAAAGAAAAGAGGTTCATAACATCAGGCTTCCTGTCTGTAATCATGATGTGTGACTATGTCTAGAAGTCAGCGTATACATCCTCTCTCATCAAAAGCGTCAAGTTTGAACAGGATGCAACCATCGGGAGTTTCCTGTTCCATGCCAAATTGGACACCTCGCCACAGCAACGCTGTTTAATGAAAACTCGAAGTCTCCACAGTAACCCATCACCTAGTTCTTAGGGTGTTTCTGACCAAATTCAAGATAATCTGGACGACCCACTGGGGGGGGGTACATCAACGTTGTAAAACCATCTTTCATGTAGCGCTGTCTGCCACCCACCAAGTTTGGTGATAGTTCTCCTCGGGTTGCTCCCATCCTTCATTGAGTAAAATCCGTGAGTCTTTTTGCATAGGATGTTACATGGCGTGAAAGGAGATGAATTTGCCTAAACTATGGTAGAGAATCATGTGTTATGAGTGAAATCTGCAGACCTGAGGAGATTTTAAAACTTCCCCCCACTCCAGATGGGTGTCAGAATGTCCCATCTTCCATTGTTAATGAAACAGAAAAATGATTTGAGTCCCTGCCCGCAACTCAAACCTGCCCCACATTTCTTCCTTGATTCGTGTTACACCAAGTTTGATTAAAAAAAAAAACTTGTTTTTTGTGTAATCCTGCTGAAAGACAAACAAACGGGATGCAAAAACATAATTTCCTTGGCAGATGTAGAACAATTTTACCACCATTCTAAAAAGTTCTGTCAAGCTAATAAAGCCAACCATCTAATCTGACACTGAAGATCGTTGTCAACGCTGGAAAATCTTCATCTACAAGTGATGTCTAATGTGTAAAAGTGGAGCTGAGGAACGCACAAAGGTTACACAGGTTAGCCAGTGTGTTGACAGCAGGTTGACAGTTGCTGTTCTGGTAATAGGACAGGAAAGAGAAGCGAACGAAAGATCTCAAGTCCAAAATAGAACGTGTGAATGAAGAGAGCTGTCAAGACTTGTATCTGAAACCTGGTCATTACCGTCACCTCAGCATAATTCTACAGTGAAAATCCTACGAGAAACAGGCGAAAACCCACGTGTGAATTCGGCCAACGGGCATGTTTGCTCGTCATCCGTGACCACCTGACCCGTCTATCCTCTCGTCTAAACATGTTTGCGCTCAAATTCACACGTTTGTCGATGCGGCTCATACCACTTTCCACGCTACCATGCGGTGCCTCATTTCTAGCCACCTAATCACGGAAATAAAAGATATCTACCAGGATTTCTACATCTTTTCCTTATCAAAACAGACTGATGGGATAAAAAGATGATCAATTAGTGAGTTTGGATTTCTCAGGTTATTTCCTTTAACCACAGTTAATTTGTGTAAATCTTGCATGAACTTGGAGCAGGAGCGTGACACAATTATGAAGCACAAACATGGCGCAGCTCCACTTCCTGTAAAAAAACTGGATTCCTATTTAGTGTCACCTAGCGAGGATAAAACGATCACATATACTGTTTAAACAAGCAGTGCATACAAATGAGACTTTACCCGTTAACACTTGACGGACACACAACATAGGGAGGATTCAAATACACCTTGCATGTTGAAAATGGGAAGTAAAAGACTTCATGACAAGGAGTGTAATTAAAGGAGTGTAAGTACTTGCAGATGATGTAAGACAGAGTACACTTGATTCACAAAGGGCTGTGAGGTAGTCAGAGAAGACGGCGCCAATTGAAGAATCTGTATGTGTATCTGAGGCAAGCTTGTCAACACATGTTCATCAGACGGGCTGACGCACTTGATGACAGCCGTGAGAGAGGGAGAGAGAGACAGAGAGAGAGACAGAGAGAGGAGTTTATTTGTGCAGATTACAGCACAAAGGAGGAGAGGGATCGTGAAGGTCTCATGAAATGAAAAATAATTTTTTTTTTGTCTTGATGTTGTCCATTTTTCCCTTCATTTCATTAACATCATCTTTTCCCGCAAAAAAAAAAACAATCTAAATGTTTGAGGATATGAAATCATTTCACATCAAATTTATGCATTGTAAAAGTGGCTGCTGTAAAACGGGTTACATTGTTTTAAGAGTCATAAAGTGCAAAACGAATCCTCTTACTTCCATGATGTGATCCATTTGGTTTAATGACTTATTTTTGATAGCCATGGGGGGGGGGGTGGGGGTGGGGGGCAAGCTAATGTAAACCCCAATCAGGTTTCTTCTTTGTTTCGTGATGTCATAGAACACGTGTACTGTAAATATGCATACAAATTGTCTGGCTTTGTTTCAAGGGGCCTTTGAGAGTTTTTAATACTTTCGATTTTATTTTTGAATTTTTCTCACATTTTTTTCATTTTATTCCCACATCAAATGATGCTTCAGTTCTCCGCAACCTATCAAAAGAGGATTGTTTGCACCAAAGGATTCTAGGTAGTGAAGTGTAGTTTATTTAAAGTCTATCCACCCTTAAGCACATAACAAAGGCTTTGCTGGGTTAACATTTGTTTTCTTATTATTAGATAAGCTGGGACATTTTTTGACTCCTTCTGGGCAAACCAAGCATTAAATTGTTTTCTACCCGTCATTGTCAGAGTGTTTCTATAGCAACAAGAGAGTGAAATGAAGACAGGTTGTCCAGCTTTCAAATTGCACGTATATGCACATTCAGCTGTGAAAAGTGAATCATTTAGATGTTCAACAGCAGCAGGATCTTGAATTATTCACCCATCAATTGTCCTGTACGTCATCAGCTCACTCCAGCACTTTGGAAGCTTTAGAAACATACATTCATGCTGCTGCAAACAACAATGTAGCATCTTATACACAACAGATGCGTTTATCAGAGGACACATCAGAGATGCAGGTTGCAGGAATTTGCGAAGTCCTACCCATCATGCACACAGAGTAAGTTTGCATCAAACAAAAACAGGGGGACACTGATTGTTTGTATATTCTGCTAGATTTAAAGTTCGTAAGGAACAGTTGCATCTCAAAGGAGAAGATGCAAATCCGGTGGGTGTACTGAAAAGAAAACATTGCAGTGGGAACACAAATCTCTTCCTTCACAAGCAGAGTGGGTGCACCACAATAATAAAGGAGAGAGCTGCAGTGAAAATGCTTTAGCATAAGATAGCGACAATAAAAAAAATTAACAAGACACTTTGGTGTTTTACCCAACCGATACCTAAATACAGAGGGTCAGCTGAAAAGTGAAACCTCAAGTTCAGAGTTGTCTCACAGAACGCTCACTGGTTGCAAAGTATACTGTGGAACAAAAGAGGCTCCTCCCAAACAACAGGGCATCTTAAGAATAAAAAGATCATTTTAATGACTATTTCCATTGCTCCGTTTCACTTCTGTGCATCCAATCAAGCTTCCCATATTAACATAAACTCAAACGGAAGAAGGGAACTTCCCAGGAATACACAAACTGCACAGTAGTACTCGTCTTTCCAAGCCTTTCAACATCAATCACGCCTCTACCTCTAGTTAACAATAACTTGAGAATTAGTGAAGTTCTTCTCACTCCACAGAGTCAGAACTCCCTTTTTCCTGAAATAACGGTCAGATTTTATGTTTGCTGAGCATGAGTTACTGCTCTCTCTCTCCACAGAATACACTTAATTACTTTTTTCTCTTCTCGGACCCGTTTCTATTTGCACCTGCTCTTCAGGGGCAGCTAATTTATGACCCCAAAAACCAAAGAGAAAGCATAATTATCTGCATTTGTTTTATATTTCCAACCGTTATTGGATTGCACTGCCCTATCCAAAGTAAATTGCAACTCTGTCAGGACCGTTAAGGTCCCAGAAAATTACAAATTGTAGTATCCAGCACAAAGTAAAGCCTCTTAAATAACATAACTGCTCCAAGTACGTATGCCAGAGGAAATAATAACGTTTAAAAAAAACGGCAACAGAACAGGAATCGACTGTGTGAAATTACACTATTTGGCGAAGAGCACACAACAGTAAAAGAGGAGCTAAGGAGAACGAGGAGTAAGATGAACAGAACACCAGACTGAATTACTACTTCCACCCGCTGTATATCAATACCAAGCGTGACCACACATTGCACTGATTTGATCTGAAAAAGATGTTCGATCAACTTATTTCCAGTGAGGTGAAAGTGTGAAAATGATGGAAAATACTGTTATGAAGCTAATTCATTTAATAAGACGTTTTTTTCAGATGATGGCGAAACTTCAGCTGGTGAAAATACAATTATACTGAGGTTGAGATTGAGTTCTCTTTTTCTTTCCTTATTGTTTTTGTTGTTGTATAAAAAAAAAGCTTTCTTATTAGTCTTTATTTCTTATTGTCTGAAACAGGGACAGTATACAACACATATATTGCACCAGGTGTAACACAATGCTAATTTTCATCTGCTGTCCCTGGACACATTTTGCATATAACCATGGAAACAAAGAAAACAAACAATAATAACAATAATGATGCGCAATACTATTACACACTCTTGTAGGATGGACCAGCCACACATTATTTGACCTTGATGAGAATGTAAGTGTTGTTGTTTTTCAACATTAATTTGAAAGTGTTTGAGTGCCACATTGTCTGTATTTGTTGGAGAGATGTTCCATTGTTTCAATGCAAAAGTTGAAAAGACGGATTGGACATATTTTGTTGAACAATGGTTGATCTAAAAAGTTACCTGTAATGCTAAACTTCTGTGTCATGTTTCACCTGGAGCTTTCGGAATTAATGTTTGGAGCTAAACCACGTGGTATTTTATACACCAAAACCAACATTTGTCATGACCCAAAACATTTCAAAACTCAATAAAATTTGTATTTTTTCTGTTATAATAGAGGAGTGATACTTTTTTTTTTTTTTTACCAGTACTCTAAGTACTTTAAAATGCATATTACACACACTCCAACATCTGCTTTGTGACAGCAGAAATAACACAATAAAGTAATTTTATCAAACATTAGTCCTAAAAATGTTTTTTCAATGTTATTAATCTATAGTACCTTAACGTAATCTGTCAAGAGTTTGTCACGTTTCAGCAACTTTCGCTTGAATGATTTATGTTTATATCTCCACAAACCTTTGGAGACCCGTGGAGTTCCCCCAAAATAAATGAGCGCTGGGTTAGTGTGCCATCATCCAGAGACCAGAGATTTCTCTATGACACAAAAAAGCTTGCACAAACACAGAAGGACAGACGGACAACAAAGCCGGACCTATTGATGTGACCAGATGAAGGGGCTGGCGGATTGGACTATATTTAGCTTCATTGAGATGGTAATGGTTGGAACATGAGAGGGGCCCTTGTGTGTGTGTGTGTGTGTGTGTGTGTGTGTGTGTGTGTGTGTGTGTGTGTGTGTGTGTGTGTGTGTGTGTGTGTGTTGGTGAGGCTTTGCCTGTGACTGATTGCGTTAATAATGAATGGTACGAGGGCCACAATATGAATTTGGACATTTTAAAGTGGAAGTTTCTGATGACAGAAACGGGTCGAATGACATCGTGGGTGTGGCATAATCAATAGTCTGTAATAACAGCGTGAAAATAGCTGCACTGTTGCTTTCTTGATTGGCGCCTCAAGGAAATGTGATGAAACTCGTTCACCCTGCGGCACCGTTTCTCTTCCCATCTCTCTCCTCTATGGCTCTAGCTGTCTTCCCCCCTTTCTTCTCTCTCTCTCTCTCTCTCTCTACCCAACCCAGATTTCTGCTTTCCACTGTTGTCCTCCTCCTACTTGTTTCCTAGCAACTGAACTGACATGCCCCCTATTCTCAGCCCAGAGAATCTGTCGCCGTAACCCTACATTTTATGGAATAACCTATATAAATCATTCCCCAGGAGAAGACGAGTTATGGTCTGCAGACAAACCACTCTCAACTACAAGCATGTTGTTAACTTACTTTCCTACCTTTTGCAAGACTTTAAGTTATGCACTCGACAACAAAACAAAACGCTGACATTCACACAGCTGTCGAGATGCTCAATTAATATGTGCAACTTCATTTAGAAAGGTGATGATGTGTTTTTGCGACACTGGCTGCCTTAGAACAGCAGGATTAGCCTTACCTGAATATTATGGGCTATGCAGTCATTTATTCATTACATACATTTTGAGCAACAGATAAAAACACTGCATTGCAGTCTCTGGCATCAACAATGTCAATGTCATGATGAGCATAGTGGTTAATTTTTAATAAATATGGGCGGGACAACCTTCTGCAGCAGCTTTTAGATCACGAGACAATACATATTCAAAAAGGAGCATTTTGGAGAGATCAGTGTATTGATGCTCTCTGTTCAGATTTAAATTCATTTCAAAAAAATGTAACAATTTGAACTTGGCTGCTGTCAAAGTTTTGTCCTTGTGAGGGAAGATTGTGTTGTCAAGCCTTGATAGGTCCTTGGGGCCAAGAGACAAATTGCACCGGTGAAAAGCTAAACTCATATCCTCAAGATCATATCCTAAAAGATAGAGCCAATTTATGAAAGCTATCATTAAGCTGTGAAAGGAGGAATTGATGAAAAGCAAAGAAAATGACAGGTCAGACAGGATGTTTTCGTGGTTCTGCAGGACAGAAACAGTTGATGTGTGACATTTAAAAAAGACCAACGCCAGCTTCATATCCATCCAGGAGAAATTAGTGTTACACTAATGCAACCGGCTCTTACTTTAGTAACAGGAACATTACAGGTGCCAAACAGGGAGGGAGGAAGATTGCTGAACTATTGTCGCCATCTAGTGTCTGATGAAGGTGTTGCATCACAGAGCACAAAAGGAACAGATTCGTTGCTTGATTCATTGATTGATTGCAGGGTTCTACAACAAGAATGCCAAAATTGTAAACTACTTTGTATTACAGTGTATATATTTGCAAAGTAGAGAACTTATATGGATCTTTCCCAACACTTCAGTTCAACTTTCCAGTTTTATCAACGTGTAGTTGAAACATATTGTGTACTGCAAAAATAAAAATTACACTTGGTTGCAGAGAAATATGAAAGTACTTAATGGCACATTATGTAATCAAAGCAAAATTATCAGAATTAATGTGAGGAAAACAACACACTTTCTTGAACAAAGTAAATAAAACATTAATAATTCAACATATACAACAGTATCAGCACTATTTCCTTCACCCAGCGTCTCGTTTTTTTACTTTCACATAAGGAGTTTGGAGGACATGAACATGCCTGTTGGAAACACATTTCTAAGTCTAAAGCTTTCAACAACTGTGTAAAAAAGAAAGTAAAAAAGCTCTAAATCCTGATGATGGAAAACCACTTTAAGGGAGCGGCTCCAGTCATCAAAAAAATAAGCCATGAATGGGAAATCTCCAGCTCTGTTCTGCTTCCATTTGGTTTTTAAATTAAACCATCCATTAAACTATATTTCTATCTGGCTAAAGCCTTGACTGAATGAAAAGTGTGTTTATAATGAACCTGGCAGCATGACAGATCAATGTTCACTCACAGAAGTGTATGAGGGCTTTCTAGTCATGAGCAGATGGCTGATAGGTTCCCTTCACCCAAGGCCTGAGTGATGCAGGCGAATAAAGAAGCAAAGAGGAGAGTTGAGCTGGAAGATTGAGACCTCTATGGATTATTAGATTGCCCAGGTGCTCCATGTTCAACTCTTAAATGGATACGTCACCCTAAAAGTGTATTTAGCCTCTGAACCAAAAGGCATTTTGAGCTCACGAGGATGTTTTCCCCCTCCTGAATCACTTCTTTCTGACCCCAGCTTGCAGAAAGAGCCAGATGCATATACATTAAGCTTCAAGCTTATGGTGCCAGCTTTTGACAAAAGCAAAACTTTCCAAATATGGCAGTTTGCAAACTCTCGAGCCCATTACCTGGTATAATCCTCATCATGATTAATCCAGCGATATGCTCAGTCATCCACTATGACTTTTATTTGAGCTAAAAACAAACACTTCCAGTTATTCGCGTGACAAAGTTGGATCACCAAAATGCGCCACCTACCATGAATGCACGTCGAACCAAATGTTATAATCATTTTTATCTCAAAAACTCAAAATATTTGTAGATAACTTCACATTAATGTAGATTACATCAGAAGAGTCAATTGAGAGCTTGTCAACGGATGTTGTAGCTCCTTTAGCCATCACCTGCCAATAGCTTCAAGCTAAAAATGTAGCGCTGGTGCCTTCTGACTCCTAGTGTCTCAAAGAAGACGCAGGAGGGTAAAAAAAAATGTTTTAAACTTAAACTACACCTACTCAGTGAGTACGTGAAAGACAAATTACACGTTTTGTGTGAAGTATCACTTTAACAATTCTGAGGTTAGAATGAATAAAAAGTAACTCAGAAATTTTGTTTTGTCCTCTGCTTAAGTGTTTACAATTTAAATGACAAAGCTCCAATCCAAGGTATGAGTTTAATTTCTGAATTAGTGCCCTGCTCCGGTGACAAGAAGCCAGCAGCTGCAGGTTGGGTCTGCTTGATTATTCGCTCCATATGGGAGTGTATCCCCACATCATTACCTAATGGCTTCATAAGTGGCAGCTGTTCTGATCCTGAAAACATACTGTGCCAGCAAGCACAACCAAAGCTGTGCCGAATCATTAAGACTTTGGAATATGAATGGCCTCTGTTGAGGGAAACAGTGGTGGTTTAACACTACTGCAAATACACAAGAATAGAGTAAGAAAATAACTATGCTGAGATACATTTTCCTGACACCGGCTCCCTCATGTTTATTTTAACTTGTGCTTGCGAGGTACTTCGTGGAAGCAAACAGTTACACAGATTTCCTCTGAAAACAGTCGTCTGCACACAGCCAAGAGCCTCCATCACAACAGCAGTTTATGACAACAAAGAAGAACACACGTCAACAGCGGGAAAAAGCCAAAGAATACCTCCGGACCAGCTGAGGGCTCATCACTCGGAAACTGAGTGAGACATTATTGCTTTGAACTCGTGTAATTGATCAAGTACATTGTAATTACAGTTGTTCTGATACCAGTGTGATAAATAGCTTCAATACTGTGTGAAAATGCAGAATTGGTACGGTCTCGTACAACATACATAACTCTGCATAGTTGTTCTTTGTTCACGTTTGTCACCAGTTCCGAGAGAGGAATTCTTTGACAAGAACTTGTGCTCAGTTTGATAGAAATAGAACCTGCAGATATTTAATGAAACCATTTTGCTCTTGGTTTGCAGGCATTAGAAAAAATAAATTCAGCTGTCAACACAAAACCAGGACCAGATGGAGCTGAATTTGAATTTGACCCTGTAGGACAGTTGTAGGATCTGGGGCAGAGAGCCAACCTGGTCTCCGCTGCCCTGATTGTCGAGACTGTTTCCCGCATGAGCAACCTGTGCTGCTTTCCAACCTGCTGACCAAGAGGGCCTGGGGGCAGGATCTCTACCTCACCCTGTTGCTTGGTTTTTCAGGTGAGCTTGAACACCTTGATCATGATATAAAGACTTCCCCAGGTGTAATACTTGATGAGGAATCAAATGGACCACATGGATCAATGTCATGTGTTGTCCCCACAGCATCCTCGCCAGTGGGCGGGCAGAACGAGGACTGGATGTGTCCAGAGAAGGTGTAGATGAAGCTGGTTGGAGCTCAACACGAGGAAGTGCGGAGGCTTTTGGTGAGTCGGTGCACCCAGGAGATTGTAGACAAAGCACTGCTGTACCCTGATGATAGTGCATACATGTGTATTTAAATGGTTCATTAGTTCTCGTTTGCAGTTTATGCCGCTGTCACACAGTTTTGACATAAAAGAGGATGAAAAGATGGCTGAGTCAAGTTAAAGCCTAAAAAAAGAGGTTCTTATTGTGCCACTACCTGAATAATTCTCAAAAAAATTCTATTTGAAAAATTCCCTTCTATTATCAAAGCCTGGAGCTTGAATAATATCTCTTCAAACACATTAAGCCAGTAATTTTAAAGGCCATCATAACATCTCTGACTCCATCCCAGGCTGAGTTAGTCTGAGGACTAAACCTTTCTCTCTAAAGCTCCACTAGAGGGTCACAGACATGACGTTTCAGTCGCAGTTAGCAGCTTCGCTCGATATTTATGATGTCTCAGTTTGCTTACCAAGCACCTTCCTCTCATTTATCAAAACTACTCCCTCCTGGAGGAGCAACATAAGTCACACAGCTGGGCTCCTTCTGGTTTGGAGGGAAACGGTTGTGATGAATATCTCACACACACACATCAGGTGTAGCTTGTTTGCCTGTATATTCGCCACAAACGAAGGCTAATATGTGAATGTTTATGCTGGCCACACAACCCATCACTGAACTGTAATCTCACCGACGCTGCAGACTAACCTCTTTTGCCTTGAAAGCATCAAGGGCTATAAGAAATCCACATTGCGCTACAAAGGTATTATTTAGTCCAATAAATGAACAGAAACTGAACTGTCACAGCACGGCCCTGACATCTTTGATATTCAAATCTCACGCTTTGACTAAACAGAGGGGCGTGAATACATGTCCTATGATGGAGCACACATGCATCCACCTCAAGAGGTCGGGACTTCAGTGTCCACAGAAGCACACGGAACCATTCGCACACCATTGTTAAAGTACATGAAATGTTAACAATTTCTTCACAAATGACTGAAACAACTCACAATGTACACGAACTGGAGCCTGCACACATTTATATTGATAAATGAAAACTAAATCATACATAAAGAAGCAGCAAAAGCCATTAAATCCAGAGAAAAAGTTTCTTTTTTTAAATACAATTAAAAAAAACCCAAAAGTAATCGCGTGGAAGAATTTTACTCAGTACTTCATGACTTCCCTACTTCTCTGAGGCCTTACATTAAAGAAAAAAACTTTAAACATACGCAGATGGGGTCAATGAATGGTTTAATGTGAATCAAAACACCAAATCGATTTGCCTTACTTTTCCACCAAAAGGCAGGTTAAAGCTGCTGTCTTGGTGACTCCTAGATCATGGTGGGGGTCTTTTTTTTTTCTTTCTTCTTTTTTTTTTGTAACCCCTCTATGTTGTTATTTGTGCATCGGGGACAAACAGGCAAAGTTCAAATGTAAACTCAGGATTACACTGAGTGTAAAAAAAACATTTCCAAAATCGTAAACAAAATTTCTACGCTAAAAAAGAAAAAAAAGGGGTTACAAACCAGACAGTCCAAACAACAGAGAGTGACAAGGACCAGGGAACCGAGCAGAAATGGCAACTGACGAGGGCAAAGCAGTCGATATCGCAACACCTGAGACACATCAAAGTGGAGCAGACAGTCACATAGTTGGTGAAGTAAGAGCCAAAAATTACACACACACACACACACACGCACACACTAAAAACTTTCAAAATAAAAGAGGGAACTCCTCTAAAGTCCAAATCAGAAACAACAAATTGCAGTGAAGTACCATGTACATCTATGATCAATCCCCTTCATATCTAGGTATCTGTAGTACACTGCAGTGTGAGGCCAATCTGACTGAAACAGCAGAAAATAGGACACTTCTGGAGGTTTTGCAGGCTTGATGAGAAAACAAACTTGACTATTTTCAAGATTAGGGAGGAACAGAGTGTTCTTTACCAGGAAAGGTCTAAGTGAAAAAGCTTCAGCTAAATAGGATTCACTTATGGTTTGTGGGGATTGTTAACTACGAGAAAAAGGAATAATAATCCCGGTGTTATCCTTAAGAATGCTGCCATTTATATAATTTATCAACCTCATATTGATTAACCTTTGTGAAACAGATTACCTGATTCTTTACAATGTGCAACACAAAACACACACTTCCGTATGAAAAGAAAGAGTGGATAAACGTGTCACTTTTATATAGAAGCTAACATTGCACGATTGTGTTTTATTAGTCTTACATGTGCGCGTACACTTTGCCTCCTGTGCTGAATGGTTTCATAGTCACAGAGCAATATGGAGGGTCGACAGTGCTGCTGCTCAGAAAAACTTTATAACAATAACTTCAAAACAGAAACTGGTCCACGCTTCCATTTCATGTCACTAAAATATGGAGTTGTTTAGATTAGACTCATGTACAGTATTACATGGGTTTATCATCACGCTCCCCACAGCAGTGTCTTTTATTTCTCATAACACCAGTTAGACAGCTAAACATACACATAATCGTCGTTAAAAGATGAGATTAAGGCATAAATTAGAAGTCAAGTCACACTCGGCCCAGAATGTTTGTGGCATGTGATTTATCAGATCATCTACAGTGTTTATCAGTAATAATGATAACAATAAATACTGATCCACGCTGCTGCTGCTGCTGCTGCTGTGTGTGTATTTAAGTTCATCTGAATGCAAGTGTGCAATAGGAAATGGGGGAGCAGGCTGTCATGTGCTGTTCCATGGGAGGACCTGAGGCCGTTTGTCACGGAGGGAGGGTTTTCCTCTCTGGAGACCGAGGTGGTGTCAGTAAAGCGGGAATGAGATGCATGGTTGTAACATTTAAGGCTGCTTGAATGGAGGAAAGGGATATAGGACACCTGGGTGAATATCTGTGAGAGAGAATATAGGCTACCTCAGGGTGCTGCGCTGAATTACTTTCACCTTCAAAATTAATTAAAAACACTGAGGATACACCACACCCCTAAATGAGCAAACTTACACGACTTTAAAAAAGTACTCTGAAAGGTGCCTATAAATAAAAAGTACTGTTATCATTGTTATTTCTTTACATTATTCTTTGAGTTTTTGTATTAATTTATGGAGACGGAAGGAGAAAAAGAATAATTTGTTGTTTTTTTTTTACTTGCATTAATTTCCTGAAGACTTACTTGCTTAACCCTCCTCTAACCATCACCGTGTTTAGCCACTTCTTTTGTCCCCGCTTGCACCTGCCATGCACAGTTAACTGGTTTTATGTTCAGTTTGTGTCCCTGAAAGTGTCTTGAGTCACCCCATCACACTTTAGCATGTCTGTCTCTTCAAACTCTTCATCTTTCATCCCATCAGTGCCGTTAGTTTTACACCCTGGAGCCAAATTTAGTCAAACACCCTCACCCACTGACAGACCGGTATCAGGATCTCATGATCTGGCTCCATCTCTGTGATGGTCATCAGCCGTGTCAGTTAGTGACATTTTGCAATCCAAACACAGGAAGACAGAAAGAGAGAGTAGAGATGAACCAAAGAAGTAAGTGAGGCACAAGGCAGCATAAAAAAAAACATGTCCTCCGCAATGAAGCAAATGAAAACCTACAGACGTGTGTGAATGAATGAATGAGCACACATTAACTGAACTGTTCTCCCTTCTCCATTCTCCATTGTGTGGGACAGATACATGGTTTAGTGCTGTAGAAAATGGCTTTTCAGTGTGTCATCATTAATAATTTACGTATGACAAACAGCTGTGACATTTACACTGCGCCGGGTGCCTGACAATATGGAAAGAGGAGACAGAAAAGGAGAGACAAATTCTTCCTCAGTTGTGCCAAATGAAATTAGAAAAGGATCACATTTTTCTTCTGTGTCAAACTTTGTAAAACACAGAAGCTTATGATGATCTTTTTTGTTGTCCGTTGACCTGCAATTGAGTTTAAGTTCAATTCCGCAGTGCTACGAATGAAAGTCCAACAAATCAACATGCAGCATAAGATTAAACTAACAGTACAGCCGAGCCCCTAAAGCAAATATAATTGGTGGGAATGAGCAACTTCACTTCTGCGGCATTTAGACAGCATCCCTTGCTGTCCAATTATGCCTCTGGTTGAAACGTGGATAAATGTGAATAAAAATGTGTGAATGAGCTTTGGGCAAACAGGCTGGTTGCCGTCTTCCCCACTGAATATCTATCTAACATGCTGCTCCACAGGTTAAAGAGAAAGCAAAGTGTGAACCTGATGATCTGTGCGGTTGATACAGGTGGACGCATCACTGTTTTCCTATGTAGATTCAAATCTAGTTTCATCTAAGACTATGATTACCGAAATTTGGGGGTTTACATTGAAAAAGTCTTTAATATCCTGTCAACATCTTCTTCCGCTTATTCCAGTTAAGGGTCGTGGGGGGGCTGGAGCCTATCCCAGCGGCTACGGCCGAGAGGCGGGGTTCACCCTGGACAGGTCACCAGTCCATCACAGGACCATCACATGTAGACAGACAACCATTCACACTCACAGTCACACCTACAGTCAGTTTAGAGTATCAATCAGCCTCGGCCCCTCTTGATGTCTTTGGACTGTGAGAGGAAGCTGGAGTACCAGAGAGAACCCACACAGGAACAGGGAGAACATGGAGACTCCACACAGAAAGATCCCGTGCCCGAGCCGGGACTCTAACCCGGAACCTTCTTGCTGGGAGGCGACAGTGCTGACCACTGCACCACTGTACCGCCATCCTGTCAAAATTTCTGGATAAAAATCCTGAAATTCTGTGAAGTCCCACTCCTTCTCTTCCTCTGGTTGGTTCCAACCTTCTCACTTCACACCCATAAAGGCATGAAGACCTAGCCTGTTAGAGGAAGCAGGTCTCCTGTGGATGTGTACTCAGTAGGCCTATGACTGTTACCACCTGGGTCAAAAGGTGTAAGGCCCTTTAGCCCCCAAAATGTTGCCAAACTTGCTCAAACATGAATAAATGGTTGAAACAATGTCACTCCACTGCCCTGCAGTGGAAGCATTACATCAGACAAAGACAGAATCCCAATTGTAAAAACCATCTACTTTGGGGCTTCCAGTTTGGTGTTTGACAGAGCTAGCATTACTGATAGCAGTGCTAAGCTAGCTGCTGATGGTGCTGGCGCCATCTGTGGATTTTTTTTTGGGGGGGGGGGGGGGTAACCAGCAGGAGCTTGAATGTTTCCGAGGGTACAAGACTTGAAAAAGTTTGGGATCCAAAAGCCACAAATTGTGGTGATATTTTACATTTTACAAAAAGTGAGAAAAAGACAAAAAGTAATTAAAACCCTTCAAGAAAGACAGAAAAGAAAAAGAACGTAATAATATAAAAATCCAATCATAACATAATTTAATATTGGAGATATTTGGCAATTGAATTGCTATGCTGAATTCCCACTTCATGCAGTCTTATCTAAAACAAGTAGCACGTAATAAAGAACATTTTTCTTTGTCGTGGTAGCGAACTAAAGAAGCTTGAGCTCAGTGTGTAAAGAATGAAAACAGGCAATTTTCCAGCTCTGAACAATGAAGTCAGGCAGACTCTTTATGGATGACCAGAGAGACGGCCAGAGTGTTCCAATCACATTGTGATCAGAAGAAATGAGGATCACACACAGTCTGTCTGAGTCTGTAAACACCCCTGCCGAGAATAGTAGCAACAAAGGACACACAGTCTTGTAAAGATAACCACTGATATCACAATGTACACACACACACACACACACACGCACACACGCACACACGCTAGAAGAATGATGATGTGCTGGTGTCTTCATCTTTCATCTGCAACCACTGAGGCTTGCAGCATTTCTAGAATCCATCAACCTGTGAGGTATTACATGAATTGTTGATGTGACAGCCGTCAGTATGTATGCAGTGTGTAGATACACGCGTGTGTGTGTGTGTGTGTGTGTGTGTGTGTGTGTGTGTGTGTGTGTGTGTGTGTGTGGTTGGTGAGCAAAGCAAACATAAGGATAGCATGTCAGGTTGTGATAAAGTGAGAAAGTGCCGTAATGGGTGTTTGAACACAGTAATCAGTTTGAGGACGAATATGAACGGAGCTCTGATGTGACATCTATAGATGTGCTGAGTTGTTGCTGATTTAACTGGAAGCTGGTTTGTCCCCAGAAAAGATTTACTTGAAAAATGCTCCACTGAAGAAGTTTTAATGACTCTTTGATCCAAACAAGAACATTTTTTCCAATGCAGATGTGGTTTTAACACATACTGGGAAAATGTCCTTACCTTCGTCTCACTTTCGAATTGTCAAAAATAATGAATATGCAAACTAATTTTACTCGCTCCGATGTTACATGTTTATCTTTGTACAAAGGGAAGAGTGCCATGTCCTTTTTAAGCTCTTTTAATTACGGCATGAAGATGCTCTCTTTCTCTGAAGTCTCGTCTTAAATTCAACTTAATTGAAAAGAGATTCAGCTTGTACACTGTAACTCCTGGGCAAATCCCACACAGCATTTAAATTGTACTAATATTCTGTCCAAATGTCTCATTCTAATCTAAATTGATGCTAGAAGTTGGACTTGGACGCTAATGGTGTGTAACTTTGTGCAACATCTGTTGACTATAAGCACTTTCACAACAGGATTGTGAGATAAAACTTAAGATCAGAACTGCGGTTCCCACACTTTTTGATCCAGAAAATGGATTTCAGTTTAAAATATCTCTGATTATGACCCTTTAACAGGGGCCTGACGATAACGGTAAAAATAAAATTAAAAAAAAGGAGAGTTTAGATCAGGCTTGTGCATGAATATACTGTTTAACCAAGGGATTATTTTTAACCAAGCCAAAAATTCTGCATGGGTGAAAATATCACGAACATGTCAAATAGGTTCTTTGATATGACCACAAAAGTCATCACCTTTTTTTGTTGAGAAAGAAAGAAAAAAACAAACTAAAAACCCAGCACCATTTTTAGTGCTTTCCTCTAATTTAGGCCAAGGTCTTCTGTTGATCCAGCTGAACGGCCAGATTGATTCAGTCTGATCACTATCATTAAGGTCACATCCACGCCAACACTAAGTACTGTTATTTAATCAAGCACTTCCTTAAGGCTGTCTTTCATTCAAATACAGCACACATACACACACACACACACACACACACACACACACACACACACACACACACACACATCCTTGTACTTTCACTGACGTATTACATTCCCTAGCCCAGGGGTAGGGAACCATGTGCCATGGAGAGCCGTGTGTATGCAGGTTTTCCTTCCAACCAAACACTTTAACAGGTGATTCCACTGATTAACACACCTTCAGCCACAGAAGAGTGTTAGTCAGTGAGATCACCTGTTAAAGTGTTAAAATGTCCTCACTTTTCAAAAATTTCCTCACTGTACTGGTTAAATGCATATTTTAGTCCTCAATATGAGGCAAGTACAAGAACACACACACACACACACACACACACACACACACACACACACACACACACACACACACACACACACACACACACACACACAGAGCTATCATTACCAGGACATTCCATTTTCAAATGGACAGGCTCAGGTCCCACGTTCCCAAATGGACCCCTCCTGAAAATTTGATGTATAGTGTATTTCTAATTAATGTCCTAGGAAGCCCCCCCTTCCAGACGGATGCACAACAGCTTGTCCAGTATTTCCTTATTGTTAATGGACCAAATAAAAGATTCTTCATGAGTCCTTAAGTCTGAAAACTGGAGTGCAACTCAAGTTCAAGCCTCAGACTCCAGCATCTATCGCTGCAAATTTCATTGCACACCAGCCAGAAATTGCTGTCCATACAATGCTGAGTGTATGATAAGGGGGGGTCATGTTGTGCTCTGTGCTATTACAGTAAATTTCATGGCAATCTGGCAATTTTGCTCTAACCAGAATACTTAGAGAAAACCACCAAAACATTAAGTGTAATCTTCCGGGAGTCATGGATGTCTACAGTAAATATCAATGTAGGTTTATGTTTGTTTTTCAAGATGCTGTTGAGAGGAAATTTCTATCTGACAGTGGTGTGATATAAGATCAGGGTTCACTCAATTGTTATCCATACCCAGGGGTTGCTATGCTATCTTGCCAAATCAGTAGGCTCACGAAAGAATCCTTCTATTTTTCACTGAAAAAAACCAAAGCAGGTGCATACTTTGGCTCAGGTGCAACATTTCATCCATCCTCCTGTCATGGAGCTGTAGCTTTGCCTCTAAATGGCCTTGAGAGGTAGATGTTCATGGTTGTAACCCATCCTGACTCACTCCGCTCATTGTCCTATCAGCAGCAGAGGTGTTCATCTGACGCGCAGTATCATATTAATCATATCAGGCAGACCAGAGAATAGTTAGCTACTCCATGACAGAACATCTCTACAGGCCTGGTTAATCACCCGCATCCACTACTGTCACATGGACTTAAATATCAAATGCAAATTAAAGTAGGAAAAAAGTGTTCTTGTTCAAAATGACTCTTTCCTATTTTCACATCTGCTCCTTTCATTGAACATCATCCATCTGCTCAACCCCTCCCATCATGTAAACTCCTACTTGCTGTCTCCATCATCACCATCGCAACACTCCTCAAGATTGTGGGTCATATTTAAACCCTAATCTGTGATACACGCTATAAAGCACATGAGGAGGGTCCGACTCAAACTAATCTAAAAATGCATCAGGGCACAAATGTTTTTCATACGTCTACAAGTGACACTTTCTAATCTTTAAAAGCCAGGGCTTACATTCACACAGGGCAATTCAAATGATGGACTAGCCAAGCTGTTTGATTCACAGCAGAGGAAGTAACTTGTTTTTTTAGTCTAAAAGATATGGTAACAGCTAAAAATCGCGCGTTTTGGGGCCTTGAGCTTGCTGTCAGGTTTAGAACTACTTTTTTAGTTTTACTCAGTTAATGTCCCACCACAGGGAGATTACTGTGTACATCGAAATAACTTTTTAAAGAAATGAAACAGAATAATTCCTATCAATGGGGCCTTTGCATAGGCGATAATTAAAAAAAAAAAAATCATCTAAAACTCTCCCAACAGGTTTATCCTCTTAAACAATGAAATACTACTGGACTACTACACCTCTTGCATACGCAGTATCTTTCTTATGCTGAGATGTATTCATTGTCTCTCTGCTGGGGGGGGGGGGGGGGGTGTTTATCCTGTTATTAATCAAGGGGAACACAGCTTTAGACGGAAGCAACACAACCATAAAAACTCACAAGATTAGCAATGGCAGCAGCAGGAGTCATGCAAAGGTCCTCAGGTGACAATAATAATCTTTCATTGTTTAAGATGTGGATCTGTGTGTTTTTAAGGTGTGTACCTGCGTTACGCATCCGCCTACTAAGTAAAAAAATCAGGCCCTTAAAATAGCATAAAGATAATGCAAAATCTACCTTAGGCCTGTTTTTTGTTGATCAACATGTCAATCCGTGACATCAGTTCAACACACCTAATGTTCAGACCAGAACACACACAAGTGCACAAAAGTGCATTTAAACAACGAGGCTGATGTGTGACAAAATAACTGAGCCAATGATACCTGTGCTATTCTTTACGCCAGGCTTCAGGTAAGCCCTTCCTTTTATATTGACACAACTAAGTCTGGGATCTGGCATCCTGTACCTGTGGTGAGGAAGATGGGGAGGGGGGCACAGTGGGGGCCGACCCCACCAGAGGTGAAGCCTCAGCTTCTGCTGGGAAACAGAGGGGGGCATCATCGCTATAATCAGCTAGAAATTCCGCAGCGCCACAGGGCAGGAAACCAATAAATACTTACACATACACATGGTAGGAGCATGTGAGGGAGTGCACGCGCGCACACACACGCACACACACGCACACACACGCACAGGCACAGGCACAGTGTTCCCCGATTAATGATTAAATAGGTGTGAGAAAATAATCGTGATTGATCGTAACATAAAACACTACTCTACTGAAGGTTTAAGGATGCAGTGTGTATACGTGCACCATACGCACTGAATGCATCAATACCACAGAGACCGAGTTGATAGACAACAGTTGCTTGTATATAACTTGAATCAGATTATCTTTAATCCATTTGACCACATGATACACAGCTACACTGGCTCAAAACACCGTTATAATCAAACAAACATCCAGATTTTGAAAAGTTTTGCGACATCTTTGTGACTCTAACATTCATCAAACATCCAGACAGCTGGTGCAAACACTCCTTATTCATATTTTCAAAGAATATCATCATAGAAATTCAATTGTCGATCAGAGATTTTGTCCCTACCAATTACTCCTACCTGAACCTTAACTGTACCATTGGACTACACCAATCAAGTGCGACCAAACCATCAAAGCTATACATGTTAACAATATACTTGCAAACCACAATAAAACTTGCACAAAGGTGTCTGGACATCTCTGCGCTTAGGGAGAGATGAATTAAGATGTGATGATTTGACAGCTCAAGCTTGGGAGGTCGATAGCTTGTGTGAGAGCTTGCTGCCATCTGTGTGAGACTTTATGATTAAAAGAGCAACTCAAATTAATATAACTATAACTAATGTTTCATAAATCACCTGGATGATGCTGCCATGAGAAACTCTTAACAGACTAGACTAAGTAGACGCACGACAGAGGCAAACTTATTTAAACGAAAAAGATCATGCAGAAATTATGTCTGTCAACGTGCATTCATATCAGCGTCCTACTCACTCCCACTCCTTGCGCCGAGCCTGTGGTGTGCTGTGGATCTTATGCGCCTGATGGGCTTTCACAATGTCCCTCTGCTCGATCAGTCCTCCCCGCCGTCTCTTGATCACATTGGGACTGATCGCCAAATCCCCATCCACCCCCAGCATGCTCCCTCCAGCTTCGAAAGAAGACGTCACATCAAGGGAGAGGCCCAGACGGTTTTGGTGTAGAGATGGAGCATGGCCGGATGCATGTTGGAGGTAGAGGGTGTCATGGCTACTTGAGAGACTTTGGGGCTCCAGGAGGGAATGGGATCCAGAGAAGGGACTGGGCCCCCCAGCCAGTCCTGCACGATGCTTCTGCCAGTTTTCACAATCTGCTGGCGATGTATAGAGGATGTGATGCCTGGGGGTGCTGCTACCACACATCACCCCTGGACCATCCCCCGGACAATCGGGCCCTCCTGCGACTCTACGTTGCCCCAAAGCATGATGGTCTCCTGTCAGAGACTGAGGGCTGACAGAGCAAGATCCCAGTTCCAGCATGGTCGGAAAGCTGCGTGGGATTTCAGCATAGTGCTGCAGGGAGGAGTAAGGAAAGAGAGGGCAAGGAAAATGTAAATATACATTAAACTCACATTTTCACAAATTCACATTCGTTCAACGAAGCTTCAGAGACAATTTGCTAAAGGCCTGATAGCTGTCACCATCATCCCTCAGTGAAATATTGCCAATCTTCTGAGGATCAGAACCAATTAGATAAGCTGTAATGCAGCCCTAAAACAAATAATAATACAATACTGCCAGTGCTGTGCTTATTGGAGCAATTAGGAAGAGGGAAGGCGGAAGGGAAAGTAATTTAATCTACTCATCTTCTCCTTTATTTGGTTGGAACGTTGAGAACTAGTCTTGTTCCACTTAAACAAGGCAGGCACACAATCTTAATGGCTGAACGTTTACGCGAACAGTCTGTTGCTGGAGCTTCTGCTTTACTAAGCCATTGCCGTTTTAGTCAGCTGAATGACAGATTGTTAGAATTACAATCCCTTCGAGATGGAAACATCACCATATTTCTCTAGCGCAGATGAAATTGCTTTAGCACCCTGAGAGCCATTAATTAGACAGCTGTCAATACGTGGACACGCTGCTGTGAATGAGGTACTGATGATCAGAGGTGGGTTTTAGGTGATGACCAATACGGCGGTTATGGTATTACTCGTACAAGTACTTTGTTTACGGGGGCAAAAATATGCAAATAAACATACGAAAATGTTGCCCAAAAAATGCACAGAAATCAAACATAATCTTTTCCTGCATGATAGTGGCACAAATGAATAATAGCTATGTAATAACCACCTTGTGGCGGTTGTGATTTATCATGGTACCACATTAAAGAGTCTCTAATAACAAAGTGCTCTATGAGGTGTATTGGTGAGAACAGTAGTGGATACAACTCCAGCAGGCAACAGGTTGAACACCTAAATTGCTTATTTGTCTTGTGTCATTCTGCTTCACTACTGCTGGACACCACTTCCATTAAAATACACAGAACAGGACAAGCTGTAACCCCTACGTGAAAATAAACTGCCTGTAAAATTAACGAAATGTCCAAAGAAAAGTCATTCTGTTTTTATTATTTCATCATGTCCTGCTATTTGATTGATTCATCCAAGTTTGAGCACGTAATATTATCGATGTAAGCAGTTGCAACCTCACGAACGTGAGAGGCAGGACTCAAGCTCATCACTTAGAGCAAAGCCTGATGAAATGTTTCAGCAATAATATGAGCTCAAATAGAAGAAAGATTGACAGAAATGTAAGTCAAGTTCTTGGTAAACACCACAGAGAAGCAGTCAAACTAGCTGGCAGACAGACAGAAAAATAAGTGGAACATTTCAGTGAGCATAACCTCCTTGCTGGAGGTAATTGCTGCCATTATGGTCCCTATGCTGTTGGATCAATCCAGCCTCAAATCAATAAATTGTAAATCAATTCCCACATCTACAACTTTGATGTTTCCCACTTCAGCCAAACAATCAGTGCATGTCCATGTTGATT
Source organism: Aulostomus chinensis (assembly GCF_037954235.1). Lineage (NCBI taxonomy): Eukaryota > Metazoa > Chordata > Actinopteri > Syngnathiformes > Aulostomidae > Aulostomus > Aulostomus chinensis. The sequence goes on along the minus strand of NC_141333.1, from coordinate 14,082,954 downwards.
ACCTCGAACATATTCAATGTCTTGCTCTGGGTATTAATGGCTTTTACTGCTGTTGTGCTGGAACCAACAGAGCCACTTTACCTACAGTCTGTAGGTAAAGTGGCTGTAACTGTAGTTGCTGAATGAAAATTAACTGATTCCAGCAGAATCAGGAAACACCTGATGCTGCCAAGAACTCCCCTCATCCTCCCCCTCCTCCTCTAGATTTACAGGGTGCTCGAAGATGAGACTCATTCAGAGAACATCAGTGAATTATGATATCAATACATATGGATTTGTCTTGTTGTCTGGTTCCCCAGCAGGAGAACCTCCATTGATCGCTTGCTTACTGAATCCATTTGGCAAATTATGTTTTTAAATTGTTTTGACAGGAGTGCCAACACAATTAGCTGATATATCAGGATCTTTGAGTTCTCAAACTTGGATCTGGCAATGATACTGCCAGTAAAGCAGCCCCAACACTTGGCTGTTAACACAGTACATATTCCCCCCTCAACTAGGAGTAGTTGCTGAGCAAGAATATAATACAGTGCACAATACTATTCTTGGAAGAAAAAAACAATGAAGACACAGAGGTCAACTGGTGTTTTACCTACTGTTATGATACAATCAATCAATCCTCAACTGACACACTGGGAGTTTTTTTGTCCACAGGTTGATTAAAAAAATGTATACAGAAAAAATATGGGACATTATGAAGAAATTGACTAAAACTAATGGTTAGATAGCAGTATTGTTTCAGTATGAACTGCTAACTTCCATATAAATGAATAAAAAGAAAAACACAGGAAGGCTGGCCATCTACATCTAAAATTTATGTTGTTAAATGGAAACTATTATTAGGTTTTATAAGAAAATATATAATGAACTGAGTAAATAAACCAATATGACATTAAAAATTAAGTGAAATGAGAGTTATGAAGAAAAGAAGTGACTTCAAAAGCTGATATTTTAATTGTTACATGACAGTAAAACAGACTAAACAGGAAAGTTTGGAAGAGGTCCACTTTCAATACAAACACAGCTAGCAGTTAGCAGAAAGCTAACGTTGAGTCGACTAAGTCAGCTCTAACTGACATACATGTTTATCCATTACACTATATTTAGTACTGAAACACTAAAGGCACATTTTACAGTCATCTATGTTTTTTTTTTTTAATATATTGGGTAAAGTGCCTTTTGTGTGTAAGAAGAAACAAAAATAAAAAAGTAAAAACTTGATAGAAGATCTAATTCGCTCCATTATGACCACATTAACAGAACCATTAGTGCAGCCAGACCCAACAAGCGACCATCACCACAGAGTTTCAACCCACACCCACACTGCACTGAATCCACACAACCATCAAGGCTTCATTGCTTCCCTCCACACTCCATCATGGCTGGTTGCTCCTCGTAATTACAAAAACAACACTGACATGAAAGTTGACTGCGGTTTGATATAATTCCCATAATTTGCTTTTAAAGACGTTGCTTGTTGATTAGCTGTAGTCACTGAGCTCTCAGCCTGCCATTATCTTTAATCGACCACAAACATCTCAAGTGTTATCGCCTCGTCAGTCACTTTGTGCTTTTGATCAAATTACAAGATGAAATATTGTGACTCAATAAAATATCACCTGGACTGAATTGTGTTCTGTTTTTTTGCTGGATGGCCAGGTGTCCGTGAGGTTGCTAATGAAAAGTGAAGGAGATTCTCCGACAGGCGAGGGACCTTCTCACACCTGCTGCCCTTCAGCAGCCCACACAGCAGCCTGATTACACATCATATTTCACCACATCCTCCCCTTATCCTGGATGGCAGCCTGGGGAGACGCCAAACATGTGTCAGGAAGTGTTATGTGACTGTGGAACTATAAAATTACCATCATCTCATTTAAGAGGGAGGTGCCGGAGATTCAAATATAATGTTGAAATGGAAATGTTGAGGGAGTTATAGAGAGGTGAGGTGGGTAATACAAATATTAAAAAAAAAAAAACTATAATTACCACCACTGTCCTATTCCAGTTTTTACATGTATGTTTATCCATCACGTAGAGTGGTCCAGACTCATATAGCATAAAGTATATAGTGAGGACCTTATTGGAATGTACTGAAAGACTTTGAGCGCCTATTTTCATAAAATGGAACTCGCCGCTAAAAGATTTTACGTAACGTTGAATAATAGCCAGAAAAATGTTTGTGCAAAACATTGTGGTGAACCTTGGAGCTTTTAGACACAAAATGTCATCACACCATAGTTTCATGGTTTTTTTGTGTGAGAATTTTTTATAACTTGCGTGTAAGTTCTTGACTTTTAGCAAGAAATATGATTTGTGCAGTAAAAATGACTTTGACCTTGGATTGCTAAAATCTAATCAGTACACGAGAACATTTGTGCCAGATTTGAAGGACTTCTCTGCAGATATCTTTTTCATGACAAAGGGACGAGTGGGCTGACAACCTCAAAACATAATAAACAAAGTCACAAGAGGGCATACAAAGAGAACATAACCAATTCTAATGTAAAGAAAATGACATTTTACAGTTTGTTGAGTGGATCAGCCCCAAAATGTAATGGGTCCTTCCTTGGCACAGGCTACACTCCTGCACCAAGTTTGATGAAAATCTGCCAACAGTTTTCTGCGTAGTCCCGCTAACAGACAAAGGCTACTCAAAATATTTCCTCCTTGGTTGAAGTGAACATTTTTTTAGAGTAAATATCTCTGAAAATATGTGTTGGCTTTCTACGATACCAGAAGTATTTCCTGTTATCTACTTAAATGTGTTCCTTCAACAAAAGGGCACATAGAAGAATGTTGCAATAAACACAACATGGAGGTGACTGTGACATATAGAGTTGGATTTGAAGTATGTGCAGTAAAAAAAAAAGGCAGTTTTGCATTTTTCAGGCTTTCTCCTTCACATTGCAGTGGGAGCTACAGCCACAGAACAATATGTAGCTCAACTATGTCAATGTTGCTGTATTTCTTAACATTTTTTTTGTTTGTTTGCTGCTTTATCTTTGCTTCATTCAAACAGGAGAACTGAGAACTGTTGACTTTTAGGTGTCTTCCTTATTAAAGCTTCTATTTTCTTGTGCTCTGCGACACTTTGAGCTCAGCCAATACAGTACAGTTTTATCAAGATTGCATATTAGACAGTGCCAACATCTATATTTTACATTTACAACTTTCTGTTCCACACTCTGCTGTCTTTCAGTGAACAGACACAGGAAATATTCTGATGTATAGCGAAAAATGTTACACTTTTAAAACTGTATCATCATTAAGCTGAGAACCAAAAAAACACTGCTGACCTTGCTACACGCTGTTGGGTTGGACCAAAGCAATGAAAGAACAAGTTGTTGGACCAGACAGAGTGTTGAAATGACAAGGAAAAAACTTAAAGTCCACCCCTACACTAATTTTTCAGTAGTTTCTTGACTGTTCTCAACCAAAACCCATGAAACGAAGACAAAAAAATGACACACCAAGATATTCCGCTATATTGTTCCACAGTCTCTCCCATACACGACTTCATCCCTCCGCTCCTGTTACTATTGCTATTCCATTACTGCGTCCTGTGTATGTCTAAGTTGATATATTGATCTATTTTAACAGATCCACCACATATTCTCAGGTGTGGCACATTCTTTAGAGATGCTGATGAAAATACTGCTCATAATGTCTTTACATATGCACCTTTTTTCTTTCCTTTTTTTTTTTTTTGCATAATTTTCATTCAGATTTGTCTGTGAGTGGTGCCGCACAGTGTTGCTGTCATATGACGCTATAGTGATTTCATGCATCCATTTGCATACTTCATGTTACTCCATAAGACTTTGCTTTATCCTATATATCTTATGCTGCAATAACAACAACCAAATACCCCAGGGTTCATAAAAGATTCATGTTGCTGTTATGTAACTGTTGCACCATGAACAGTGTCTGAATGGCTTCAGATTTATTAGATCGATTACTTGGAAGCCTGAGTAACACACACGTGACCGTGAGGCTAACTCAATTTCATGATTCATTTTCTTAAGCTGAGTAGCAGCTGGCAATTCAACAAGTTGCTACAGGCAGCTACTGTACCCTATCTTGTCATGCACAAATATCGACCGCTTTAAAGTTTCAGCAGTCGTTTCTTTAACTGTTTGCTTTCTGTTTGTCTGGCTATTGTTGGTCGAACGCTCTTTATAAACTCATCTTTCACAATCACGATTGGTTCTGACGCTTTGACATTTAGTATGTTTTTATTCAGATTACAATTTTTACACAAAATTGCACATTAGCCTTAATTTGGAATTATTTTGATTGTTTCACGGTGGTCAGCAAGAAAAATCAAATGGCAAATCCTGCTAAATCAAAATGAATTGAACCAGCAGGTTTGCGTTATTACTTCTGAGATTGCGTAATGTGTAGTTTACTTTCACCTATTGAAGACAGCAGGTCTTCAAAAGTATTTTCTCTCGTTTGAGAGTACATGGTTGCTGATGTAAATAGATTTAATAAACTAAGCTAATGGCCTCATGCTACTGTATGTGCTTGTTTTGGGGGAGTAAAATATTTCTTTCATGGTTTAGTTGACGAGTAAGATATTCTTGAGCAAATGTATTATTAACTATATATAGGATTGTATCAGTATCAGCACATATTCAAGGTACTGGACATGAAACAGAACCAGACATGCCTACTGAAGCCCCGCAGGATAAATTATTTAACATTATCATCCACTGAGTATCTTGGTCTAATATTCTACTGGGTGTTATGTGCTCTTAAGTGGTGTATTTCTTTCATTTTGCTTTGAAGTGGACATGTAAAGCTGGGCTTTAATTTGGACTTAGTTACAAACGCTGTCAACTATGAAAGCATGATTTTAAATGAATGCAATTTTCATTAAAAAAAAAACAACTTCACCAATTTGGTCTGTTTACTCCTCATTTTTGCACAGTAGTTTCGAAGAGGGCTGTCAGGTTTTGACACCAACTGCTGCCAGATAGTCCAAGATTTATACCATCAGATGATGAAGAGACATTTCTCAAAGAGACCCTACTGCTGTGCTGACCTTCCAGGAAACACGATTACGTAACAACCCCCCTGACACAACAGATCATTAATGATCAACTAATAGGACCACCAAACTGTTACTGAGGTGAATCATGGAGAAGTACTGGAAGGTGGAGAATGATATACTGATGCATTTCCACACCTTTGTTCTTCAGTGTTCCTTGTCTCATTGTTCACCTACAGTTTTCTGGTTTGAGATGGTAAATAAGTAAAATCCATGCAATGCAAAAGTCAAAAATATCTATTAAAAAGCAGGGTAGTGTAACATTTTGCAGTGGAACTGTATTTCAGAGCAAGAATTAGTTGGACAATGCCATGACACTAGTTTAAATGTGGAATACACCGATTGTGAGAAACCAAACTGCGCAGTGGTTCCGATGAATGTGTCAAGAGATCGGTCATATTTTACAGCAGGCTTCATTAAAATAATGTTTCTCCAGACTTTAATCCCTGTGTGTCTGAGTGTTAGAAATGTAGTCCCACAGCTCACACACACACACACTTCTGCAAGACACCTCATACACCATTCAACTCTAATTACAGCAGCAGAAGAAATCAGTCATACAATACTGGCCACTTGTGTCCATTTGGGCTGCAGGACTCCTGGTTGTCCGTTTGAGAAAAGAGATTTTGATTTGACAACTCACACGTGATGACTGAAGAGGTCTACGAGCCACATCTGGATGTTTTCTACGATGTGTGAACCATCCATGACTTAATATAAATAATAAAAGATAACATGCTTCTGTACCAAAACAGCTCTACAGGATCGATACATGACTGTACATCACATTTTAGACATTTTGTGTGCAACCTTAAAATCCATTGCACACTTTAATGACTTTGCAGCATTTAGGTTTTTTCTGTTACACGGACAGTTTCACCTCTGCGCTGAGTAAATTGGATCATATAATGATACAAATATATAATCAATTGGATTTGCTGTGATGCCACACGGTAGTAACTGAGTTCCGTGGAAAGGAAATTTATGAGGGTTTCAATTTTTTTTTTTAAAAGGGGGCTTTTAGTTCAATATATTTGCACAATAACATTATACAGTAGCTCTCCACAAGATATTAAGAGGCGCACACACTCGCATTATTGCTATGCCCTGCGTCCCATGGGGAAGCAATAAAGGCCCCTGACATTTAAATCTTTGGCAAGTTGATCCACAATGCCAAGCTGGAACTATATGACGTATTACACATAAATACCTAAATTACAGAGATGTGTGTTGATATTGTTTCTAACTTGAAAAGTTGTTGCATTCGTTAGCATAGACCTATATCAACACAAGGCCACTAGCAAAAACCGATGACATCAAATCCCTTAAATAAATTCTTTGGTTTAGGAGTTTTCTGTCTGTACGATCAATTTTCTTACATCGTTGAGTGTAAAATCAAGTTGCATTTTGTCTTTGTTCACTTTCGCAGTATTGGATTGTGGACATTCATCATTGTCTTTATTACCTACCATCGCAGAAAGGACATAAAAAAAGGCAGAACTTTGCAGCAGTTTGGTAAATGATGAGTCACATTCTCCGGGTATGTCCAGTGTACGTAAATCTTATTTTCAACCATCAGTGCAAGAGGTCCATCAGGTTCGGTACTGTGCAGAATAAAGGCACTAAATTATACACAGTGAAAAGCAATTTACACCCCATGGAGGGAGAATGGTGTTATTTAATCAGGACAATCAAAGCACTTGACGAGAAAAGATTAGCAGAAGACAATAACAAGAAATACAGCCAGACTAGATTGGGGTGGAAAGTCACACGTGTTAATGTGATGAAATGATTAACAAGATACTCAAGAGGAGCTGGATTGATCCAAAATAATTGTCAATTTGCCGCCGTATAAGGCAGATAATTTGATTCATTCTTGCACAAAAGTGATCGAGGTGCTTCCGATTGATCGAACAGTAAACCTGACAATTCGTGACTGCATTTTGAAAGCTCCATTTTTGTTAAAAAAAAGAGGAGAGAGAGAAAGAGAGAGAGAGCTGTGAAGGGAGGAAGTCAACTTGTAGTGCAGTATTTGCCTCCAGCAGCCCGTCAGCTACAACACAAACACTGATTATTCAAACTGCCTCTCCCTTTGCTCTCAAACTCTCAAGACATGAGAATACGTACTTGCTTTGCTCTGACACAAGACTTCAATAAATACATCAATAAAAGCCAAAACATAGCTTCATTTTCCTGTGACAATTTTTAAAAAAATAGCCTGATATTGCCCCTCCTCTTTCAAATAAAGCCAGGTTAAAAGATGGATTATGATTGTTGATCATTCCACCTGTTCAAAACTTGTCATTGAAGAAAAAGTAATCAGGATTTTCTCATCCATCTTCAGTTATTTCAACCCTCCTCCCTTTATCAATTGCATATCTTAATCGATCATTATCATCAGGCACACTCAGTAATTTATAGGATTTGATTCGAGAGTCCATGAGGTCCACACACACACACACACACACACACACACACACACACACACACACACACACACACACACTATATATATATATATATATCTGTTCTCTGAACATAAAGTCCTGAATCGTCTTGTATTCCAGAGTCAAATGAATCACATTCCTTCTCTCTTTCTGTTGAGTTGCTTCATCCAAATCAAAGACCTGAAATGCTAATGTTCATCTTATCACACAACAGAAAATTCATATGCAGTTAATCAACGTGAGTTGGCAAAACAAACCCCAACATTTAGAGGTGGAAAAAAAACAACCTGTAACGTAATCTTGAAGGCATTTGGTTCAGACATTTTTCTACATTTCTGTTAAACTCATTGGTTAAACGTTTTCATTACAGTTAAGTAAAGGTTATTTGTAGCCTACATGTTTCAATTGAAATCAAGTTAAAAGCTCAGTCCTGCACCTGCTGGAGACCGATAGAAGACTCAGCATTGATTTCTACAGCCTGTTTTTCTGAGTGTCTCGCAAACTATACCACGTCTATAACCTCTATCAAAATGCCCGGTAGTTGTCGTGTGAAATTTCAATAGCATCTGTTTTAATCAACAGCAATTTAAAATATAATATGCACGGAATTTCTTACCTAAAAGAGACAAACTCCTTTCCATTTCGTTCACCTTTCCGCAGAAAATAGAAATGTGGCAGCAGATACGTCCGACGTACAATCACACCCCCCCCCCCCCACTGAGGGAGAGAGGGGGGGGGGGGGAGAGACAGAGACCGAGAGAGGAATGAATGAAATGAAAAGCTACAATGACAATTTTGAAGTGATCCAATATCTTAAGCTCTAGATATTGATAACAGTTTGATAACCCACTTGTTGCTTTTGCGTCTGCATGGAAAAACAAACAAATAGCGATCATGTGGACACCTGGACCTGGTGTGGTCGTAACATGATGCACTGCAGTTTATGTCTTGCATATTTATGATTCGTCAGCAAACAGTGTGCCCACGTCATATAATCACACTATTTCGCTCTTCTTTTTTTAGGGTGTGTGCGTTTGATGCTGAGATAGTCAACAATAGTGAAATCAATCGAACGAAAATAAAATAAAAACAAAGTGATTTCCAACAAATTTCTGAAATTAACTGGTTTACAGGTGTGAAGGCTTATCTGATATTTTGAGTGTGTGTGTGTGTGTGTGTGTGTGTGTGTGTGTGTGTGTGTGTGTGTGTGTGTCAGAGAGAGAGAGCGTGCGTTGTTGTGTTACACACTATAACCGCACGATGGCAGCAAACTCAAATAAAACCTTGTGGTTAGTGCTGGCGATTAAAGATTTTTCTTTTTATAAATCCAGCGTGACTTAACATATAAAATTAAAAAGAATAACAAAACCGAATCAATTAAACTTTTTTTAAGACCGTGTGGAAATGGATAAACTTCCAAATGTATTTTGTGCATTTATTTTCAGTTTTTTTCATCTTCATTTTTTAAAATTCTTTCTAGGCCTTTTATCTTTCTTGTTTGAATACCGAATACACAATATCCCTGAAAATGTTTTTTTATGAAGCTTTGTTTATATTTTGTAAATTTTTAATGGTAATTTTTTAAATTGTTATTATTATTTTGCTGGTACGTGGGTGGGAACTCAACGTATGACGTGGTGAAATGCTCGCGATACTTCGGCCGCTCGTCAGTCACCGACCCGTCCTGGATACCTCAGTTTCACCGTTGAGAAACGTCAACATAAACCGGGAAAGGCAACACCAGAGGCGGGTAGCCACAATTATTTCTGTAAATCCGAGAGTTGACGCTACGTACTTATTTACCTTGACAATCGTGAGATAACAACAATGGATACATGTCTCGGAAAAAGTTGCTAGCTTAGTTGGCAAAAGTGGTGGCTAATGGTAGCCGGCTAATGCTAACGTTAGCAAACACACTGCTGAATCGAACTGAAGAAGTCCGAAGAAGTAAGGATTTACTAATCCTGAAAACGCCACCATGAATGTGGACATCTAGACGCTTCGCTACACTAAAGGTACGTGTTATGGATATGAAAGTCTGTCCTGACTTTCCTATCAACCAACGATAACATGGACCCGCTCGAGTTGGCGGCTCCAGCTAATTCTTGGGCCGAAGGAACAACTTGAGTATTCCGTAAATCAGATGTTTGAATGAGATACTGGATAAGATTATGATGAAGAAGAAAATGATTGAGAACACAGAGGACAGTCATGGAAAACGCATGGTTCTGTACGTAAACGATTCGGAAACACCATCAATAACCTGTTGTTAGTTCAGTTATATCCTGAAGTAGATTAAGGTTTGATTGTTGACCCATCACGCAGCGACTATTTCCTGGATCCGCAGTTTCATATGTTGATACTTTTAATTTATTGACTGTGACGTTCTATCACGTTTCTTTATTTCATTAGGTAACACAATTGTGATATTCAAATGGACTTTAAAGTTAGAGGACTGTCGACAACGCCCGTGTGTTACATCTTGTTTGTGCGAACCTGAACTCTCAACGGTTCGGGTTTTCAGCGACTCTGAAAGTCAGCGAAATGACGAGGGGAAATATTAAGGAACACAAGTGAACCTTTAGTGACCCAACCGCAGTAACAAAAGTAAAGATTTACTGTAAAAGTAATCGTGATTACTTTGAATTAAAATTAACCACATTGAGCCAAAGACTACATTCTTCATCGCCCACCGTCCGCTGCTGGGCATGACTTCTCACACTGCTGACGTTAGCGGCCGGCGGATCCATTGTAACACACAATGCTTCTTCAGTGATTACACTCTGTCGTACCCAACAAGAAGTGGTGCGGAACTCTGCTGGTTGTGGAAATCACAATCACTCTTGATCATTATTGACAGTCATGGTTGTTGCGGCCATTGGTAAGAAATGGAATTTATGTAGAATCGGAGAAAGTTGGAAGATTTTTTTTGTCATTGTTTTTGTTCTGACTTTTATGATGGCCTCAAGGCTGTGCCATGTGATTGTTGGGAGTAAACTGCATGACTTATAAAATCTTGATGGCCTAAGGAGTGTTACATTTGGCCTGTTGGAGTGATAAATACCCACCATGAACTAACTACACAAGACATGTTCTTAGAACAGGGGGTTTCATAGCATGAGAAAGGTGGGGGGGGGGCAGTCTCATGGGAGACTTGATAAGTGGGATGAAAGAACATGAGTGATGAAAGGACTTTATTTAGAGCCATGTTACTTGGTAAAGATACATACGGTTTGGAGATACGGTAGTTTTTGGGGAAGTTTTCCTTCTTTACAAGAGTCAGAATCTAACAATTGACCCAGGTGTTCTCTGAAGTTTGAAAAAACAAACAAACAACCTAATATTATGTGATCTTGTCTTAATAATTTTCTGTCTATATACAATCAAACAACATAGTAATGCTCATGTAGTCCAAACAAAACTATATGTCAAGAGGGGTAAGGGGTTACCTTACTCCAAGTTTTGCCTGGGGGGAATCCAGCACCCAAGACTTAAAAACAACAAGAAAAAAACCTCAATATTGTATCAGAAAGAGGGTTCCCAACTCAGAACAGAGCTATTATTATTTGAATAATGTTAGAAATATTTTTTGTACTTGATTTTACATCAAACAAATATAACACACTTACCCTGGTCTGCATGCATTACAAGTGTTTTTAGGTAAACATTAGATGCATGACCGACTGCTTACCAGCCTCCATGGAAATCTTAAATGGAATGTGCTGTTGTAGAACCAGTTTTAAATGGCTGAGCGACAAGAATCTGCTGTAAACTAAGTCTCATAATGTATACACGTGTTATACCTGAACGGACTGAGAGCATATTTTATCGCACAGTTTCATATATGCCAGGCGTTAGTGTAGTAGTTCTAAATTATATATTTGTTTTAATCTCATTTATTACCTTTCGTGATTACATATTTTTTCCCCACAGTGCTAGGGTCAGATGGTCTAGATTTAAATCCACTTACTCACTCAGTCAAGAAGAGTGACACATTGAATGATTCGATTTTAATTTCAGCTCCACCATTAAATATATTTCAGTATTTTGGAGTTTAAAGTTTCTGATTATGTTAATTGTTCGTTATTGGCATTACATGTTTTAAAAATTGCGAGCTCTGTATCACCATCACTCTCAGTGAAGAATTTCCACATTTGACCCTGGATATACTGTGCCATTTGTGTGTAGATTTCCTGTCTGCCTCGATCTGCTATGTGCAGATTGATGCACCATCCGTCAATGGACTCACCACTATTCCCAGCGAAGCAGTGCACCCGCAAGTGACCAGTTAGGAATTGGAAAGATGTGGCACTGACCACCCGACCGCCGGTTAGGGCCAGTCACACTGGTAACAGGAACATTCCGGTGCCTGGCTGGACAATCAATGCATCCCTAGTTTTCAACATATTCACAATTGTTCTTATTTGTTTGTGTCTTATTTTGGCTGCAGGTGAATGGGAGAGATGAGAAGCAGCAAAAAGACTTTGGTGTCTCTTGGTAACCCGGCTCAGCAGCATGTGGATCACAATATTGGTACAGGTGTGCAAAGAATTAAGTGCAATTTAGTTGTTGTTGTGATTCCATCCCAGCTTTGATGTATTTGTGGTGTCACTTAATTTGAATTCCATTATTTAACTATAATAATAATGACACTTCTCTTCTTTGTTAGAGTTGACAACCGCATGGACAAATTTGTCTCAGTCCAAAGCTGCTGTAAGTACACGAGCAACAGTTTTCTAATGGATGGCTAAGACAGAATTACTATTTGTGAAAGTAACTTAATACAGTAAATGAGTTAACTATATGTAAGTAGTAATAGCATCCAGCTCACCTTCATATAACACAAGGAGTCTGATATTTACATGCTTTCTCTGTAGTTGCGGCACATAGAAAACCGTCTAGAAGCAGTTCCAGGGACAGCAGTTCTCGAGTCTGTCATGGACCCCCCCAAGAAAAAATCCTGCAGGACAGTCCACCGCAGGGGTGAGTCATTCCCCCCAATTTTTGTCAAATCAGATGAATAAGTAAATTTCTCATGGCCTATAACAAGGCTGTCAAACTGGTCCAGTTAAGGGCCGTGTGGCTGCAGGTTTTCGTTCCAACCAAGCAAAAGCAACACCTGATCCAACAAATGAGCTGTGCGGACACAGCTTGATTGATTGAAGTAGATTCAGGTGTAGCTTTTCCTTGGTTGGAATGAAAACCTGCAGCCACACGGCCCTTTACTGGATCAGTTTGACACCTGTGGTCTATAATTAGCATGATTGTAGCATTTATGGTTTTGTCACAATTACTCTTTTTGCAATATCAGGTCACGTGAGAAATTTTGTTCTACCATTATCATCAGATGGCCAACAAGTTGATGACATTGGAGGGTCTTCAAAGTACAGAGGGCGTAATCAACAAAGTCCAAAAAAGGACAGCTCACGCAGCCCACTGAGGAATGCCACCCAGGATAGCAATGTCCGCAAGAACAACATTGTGGAATTCAGCGAACCTTTGGCCTCATACAGGTAGATATTCTAAATACACCAGCAAAAAGCAGAGCTCCCTCTGAGGGACTGGTATCCTCCAGACTTGACTCTTCAGTTCAAATAATCTCCCCTTAAATGGATGAAAAAGCTTCAGAAGACACCTTGTTATTGGCCAGCGTTCTTGGCTATTCCAGACTTGCATTCAGAAACCATGTGTTTTTGACATTGTCTCTTACTGGCTCACAGATATGTCAGCAGGGAAGTCCCTCCAGTCTTCAGATACTGGAATACCTTTACATTTGACCCTAATATCATCACCTCATGTGTTTACTTCCTTTCAAATGTGATATTATTTTTTTATCCATAGCATTAAAGTTTTTTTTTTCCCCACTAATCAGTTGAGGTATTGTAAGATTTCCTTTACTGAAATACCACTCATGAATATGTTCCTCTATATGCTCAGTCAGTGGTAAATTAAGAGTAAATCTTGATCCTCTTGCTGATCCCATGTAATCTGGTTTGTATCCAGAGAGGCCACCCCTCCACCACATCCCTCCTCTCAGCTGGAGGCTTACAACCTCCAGTCAGTGCCAGGGTCTTCGAACACGTTCTCTACACCTCCCTCAGAGACTCTGCTCAGCCAGCTTGTCTACCAGAGAGACACCAGGGAAAGACAGACAGACAGGGACCTGGACAGCACACACTCCTCGGCTCTGGAGAGCACCGAGGTTCGCTACCTCAATGACCAGCCAGCCCTAGCAGCCCTGAAGACCGTTGTAAACCAGCCACATCCAATTGGTGTACGAGGCCATGCAAGGGAGGGAGCAGAGGAGGACAGCACACCCAAAGCACAAGTTAATCAGGGCATGAGCGGCCAAGACTCTACCCCGTGTCCTATACGCAGAGGTGAGAGCACTCCCTCCAGCAGCCCAGGCTCAGCTTCTCAGCGGTTGGAGAACCTGAGGCGACATCAGCCTGATGATAAGCTGGAGAAGCTCAAAGAACGTATTCGGAGGCAGAGACAACATCTGGAGGAGGCTGCAGAGAGGGAGAAGCTGTTGGGTTGTCTGGAACAGCCCATAACGGCAGCCGTAAGGAGTAGCAATGGTGGCACTAACAACACGCCTTCAGCCGTAGTTCGAAAAGTAGCAGCTGCACCACCTGCACCTATATACAAAGGTACCTTAGCTGTAACACTGGCTCTTTATTCTAAACATCTAATTTGTTCTTTGTTTTATTTAACTTGTGAAAAAGGTGACTTTAGTGTTGGATGTTCGCAGAATACAGGCTAAAGTAGAAAATAAAACTTTGTAACTCAGATCTTCAGTTCATTTCCTGTCAGGTTTCAACAGTTCTGAGACAAAGATCCGGATTCCCGATGGAAACGTTTTGAAAGAGGAGGATTTTCATAACTTCAGTAGAGAAATATACAGAGACCTGTCACGCCAGTTTGCTGGTAAGCATTGACGACAAACATTTCCATTCCATCATTCCTTCAATTAGCTTCATTAATGATAAGGTAGTTTTCATGAAGCTAACCCCCTGGCTAGGGAGCTGAAAAGGAAGAATCAAATATATAAACCATTCCAATCTAGGAGCAAGGAGATGCTGGGCTGTATATGAAAAGTCAGAGGATAATCCACATTCATGAATGCTAGTACAAAAGACAACGGAAGCTTCGACAGACTAACTGACTGACATGGTGACAGCCATGCTGCTAGCCTGATTTAAACTAGTTAACTCATTTTACTTGGGTGGGCCTGTCAAACAGATTCTATGTATTGGAAACTGAGTTGTATTGATCAGTGAGAATGGCATAGAAATGATGTAACTGCTGTTTTTTCCATTGAACAGTTCAGTATGCCAGCATGCATGAAACACACACACACACACACACACACACAAAGCATTGCTTTATAACTGCAAAGGTTTTTAATATACTTAGGACCATTTTTCAGACTGTTCTGCTCTGTGACTTAAAAGTTGTGTGTGGTTTGTGTACAGAGAGCACAAGATCAAGGCATCAACAGCAAAGGGAACAGAGGCTGGACAGGTCAAAAGAGAGAAGGGCTCCTAAACCAGTCCGGAAGGTCCACAAAGCTGCCTCAGACCTAAATGCAAAACCAGGTATAAAACCATCCTTTATATGAGAACCAAACTAACCTCTCATCTATTTTTGATAAGTGACGAGAGGAATTAGGAAAGTCAAGCATGTGAAGAGTCTTGTGGGATCTTGTCATGGGTCAGTGCACATGCTCCAAACCCAAGAGTATTTTGATGTTTAACCATATCTGTGCTGTTAGTTTTCTCCTCTAGCCTGAATCCTTTTTGTTTCAACTGTGTTCTGTATCTTTGTTACCTGATTCACTCTTATCCTGCACAGTGCACTGTGCCTGGTAATGGTTTGATTTGCTCCTTCCAAGACTGTCATAAATGCCTCTAAAACACTGCTGAGAATGAGTGCTCAGCATTTAGTGTGGGCTTTCCACTCACTGAAATATCCCAGGCTGGTGTGTGTGTTCTAGTACATGAAATGATGTCGTTGCTGCCTGCTGAGGCTGTTTTGAGTTTCTAATCTAGAAAAATACTCAGTATATGGGACGTGGTGTTTGTGACCACTAAGTAGCACACAGTCTTTCTCATAGAAGAGTCGGTCACATGCCACTGTAACATGATCATAGCACAGCTCTGACAGCTGAGAAAACTCCACCCGACCAACCTACAAAGATGTTTCCAGGCACACGTATTACTGTAATTGCTAGATTTCTTCCATTGCTGTTTATTCCTGGACATAAACAAATGTGTTCATCAAATAAATAATTATGAATACTTGCATTATCACCTTTAGGAGCCAAAGAATGACTCTGGTACTTTAAATGTACAAGCTCAATGACGCTAATGACTGGGGTGGTTAGCATGCAGACCACATGTATATCACCAAGGTTAGCTACTGCTTTGATTGATGCTGTTGTGTTAGTGTTTATGCGAGTTAATTAAGATAAACCCTTTGGATGGCTGTGCATTGTGGTGCGGCACAAGGCGGAAAGGGATGTATCTGACCTGCTGCCTTCAGAAGGCATTTTTAAAATTTTGAGCATATAGCACTGCATTTAAGTAATACTTCACCCACCAGAATACAAACGCAACTACCTTTACCTCCTTTTAATGAAACCCTCACTGCTGTCCAGCACCAGCAGACACAACGCTTCTGTGGTGGCCTCTTCAGTTGAGCTGGTTTCTGTTTCATGTAACATGACAGTACTATAAATAGGCTCTGAAATTTGTGGCCAAGTTCATCCGGCTCATTCATTCAGTGCAAACAGATGCTTGTTTGTAAATGTACCGCATTATTGCCAGGAACTACTCTTTGGCGGATGAGTCATAGTGAAAGTGTTCAGTATATTATTCCATGTAAAGGGACATGAAAGGGAAAAATATGTTTGGGTCGTTAGGCTAATTTGCTGCATCATCTATTTACATAACTTCAGTAGTTTCACAAAGTAACTTGAATTGAGCCTATTTCATTTTTTAATATTAGGATTATATATATTGAGTTTGTTTGCTGTCAACTCTTCATGCTGCATGTTTTACATGCATACCTGCATGGATATGCTAAAACATGTTTAATAAAGTTAGAAAAACCAAATCAGTGTTCTATGTCTGTAACAGCATGTGATGTGTTTCCTTGCAACTTCCCTTCAGTGATTGGCCCTTCTTCGTGGCGGGAGGGGCAGAAGTTGATCAAGACAGTACTTGGTCCATTTCCCAAGCTGCCCAGGGAGGATGGTCCCTCTACGGATGATAGATTGAATCAAACAGGTAGGTCCCAGAGGTCTGAACTCTGCCTCTTCCATACATACCACTACACCCTTGTCTTATATTACTATGTAAGTGCATTTCATAATAACAGGAGCTGACTTAGCCCTTCTATAATCTAGCTATCGCTGCTGTTAACATTTCTCAATTGGTCTCTGGCAATTACTTAATAGTGTTTCATTATCCAGTGTGTCAAGAGATAGACAGAATGCAGAGACAAGGTAATAGGAAGCTTTGAGCATCCTGTCAAAATGTATGGGCTCCTTGGCGCAAGTGTCATCTCTGCATCATTTACGAGTGGTAAAGGAATGTCAGTGAATAACGAGTCAGTGTACATGCAGCACCAGCCATAAACTGCATCTACCCTTGTCTTTTCTAGCTGTGTCTGTACTTGGTACCATTTGACCGGAAGAATAGTGATGGACTGGCTGTTTTGGTTGGCTGCACAATTAGCCATGGCCTGATTTCACGAGATTGCTTTCAGTGCAGGCAGTATTGACTCTTGGGAATGGCAGAGTAGGGCAGAGTGAAGCTCACCACAGCCATATTCAGCACTGTTTGGATTAGATAGTGAGGAATTTTCAATTTGGCCCAGATTAGAGAAGCCACAGTAATCGTGTCCCCTGTCTGGGCTCAGTGTTTCAGCTTTAGTTTTTTTTTTTTTTTTTTTAAATCCTTCTGTTGCCACTTGCTTTTTAATCCAGTGCCATGCCAAATTTTATTTACAGAAACTCCTAGTTGATAGATAAACAGGGTTTTAACTGTTGTTTAGTTTAGACTTGAGGATACAGTACAGCAACATGCACAAAATTTAGTTTTTATTTTTGACATGAATACCAGTTACAACTTTTTTCGCAAATGTTCACAGCTTCCCATCACCGCTCCAGTTCAGGTCCACAACAAAAGTCAAATCAACACTCTCGCCCCAGGAGCACCGACAGGTCTCGCGGTGCATTTCAGGCTGAATCCAAAAGCCACTCCAAAGCCACGTCTGCCCCCTCATTTGCAGCTCAGGACAATGCCCAAGTGGGTGTTGGTACAGAGTTGTTGTCAGCAGACATCCAAGGCATACTTGATGACCTTCAGCTGGAGTGTAAAGCTGCTGAGGAGGAGGAGAGGGCCCGACAAATGACTCGTAGAGGAAGTGGCGGTAGGAGAGGGAGAGGGGGATCTTTGCCACGAACGAGAAATCCAGTCTCTGTTTGGGGAACTGTGGGGGCAACAGTTGGTTCCTCAAGAGGCTGCCGCAGTGCTAGCCCCACTACTCATAGACCAGTGTCTGCCAACACGGCTGACTCAGGGCAGAAAAGGCGCCACTATGATGCAGATAGTGTGCGCCAGTACATTGCCAAGCAACAAGAGGAGAGAAGGAGGCGTCAAATGGAAGAAAAGAAGGCACTGAGAGAAGAGGCAGAGAGGAGAAACCAGAGGCTGAAAGAACTCTACAGGAGGCAAAGAGAGGTTGCTAAAACAGTGTCCATCCCCAGCGAGGCACCTGTCGCCCCTGTACAAAAGCGATTGCAGGAGACCTACACCAAACTGCTGCTGGAAGAGGCCCAACTGGGCAATGAGGACTCACAGACACAGCCTTCTGCTCCCTCAAGTCAAGTGGTACTGTACACAAACTTGTTCACCTCATTTATAGACAAACCTCCAAAAAAAGAGACGCATTAATGGACCTGTCACAAGGAAAACAATTTTTAATAATGATTGTTTGACTTGTTTTGCCACAGAGACCAATGTACCAGCCATCAGGAGAGTCTGATAAAGAGAATAAAAGACTAGAGCCTTCACAGAGTCCCTCAAGCAGTGACAGGTCGTTGACTGACCAGCCTCCATTATCCAGGTACGCACATGGAAGACATAGCCTTTCAAAAACTCTCATCTAAAACAAACACGCTCCATTTTAATTTCGAGGCACAGATAATGAAATACTGCTTGCAGATACACATTTCTTGTTCCTCTGAATGTTAGGTTGATAATAATAACTTGAAAATCTCCTGACTGTACCAAACAGAGAAACCATTTGTTCTCAGATGCTTGTTTATGAACCTTACAAGTGCCCCACAAGCGTTTTTGCCATGCGCTGTAGTACAGGGATAGACAAAATAGATCACTGTTAAGTCTGCAAATAAATCCAGATCATTGGATGCTTGGTTTATAGGGAGTTTCGTCCTTTTTTATTTATGCTTATCATTTAATTCATTAGATATATAAATGTCGAGTTTACTTACAGTTTATATTCTAGTCTCATTTTTTGCTAACA
Organism: Aulostomus chinensis; assembly: GCF_037954235.1. NCBI lineage: Eukaryota > Metazoa > Chordata > Actinopteri > Syngnathiformes > Aulostomidae > Aulostomus > Aulostomus chinensis. The sequence continues at coordinate 14,063,895 of NC_141333.1, read as the reverse complement.
CAAAGAGGATTATTGTGTCCTTCATCATGAAGTTATACATCAGACCAGTTAAGTTTCACTAAAGCCACATGAGGCGAGATTTTTTTTTCTTTCTGTTTGTAGTTGTTTTTGCAAGTGAGTGCAGACACAAAAATATCTATTGGTATTCAGATTGACAGTTCCCTCATGGGCTTACCTTTGTAGAGATAATGGTCGGACACTTTTAACCTTCTCCTCTCTCTTTACCTTCTTCTCTGTTGCAGAAATGACTTGGATATTGAAGTTGCGTCTATGTTTCAACCTGACCACTTGAGCCCAGCGGTTCGACTTACCACTGGTCCCAGCAGCAGTGCACTAGCATCCCTTGGCGACCATTTCCTCTCTCACATACTTCGACTGGAGACTGGGGTGACAGCTGGTGACATCAAGCACACCCCGCAGCGAGCCTCTGCACCTTCAAACAGATCGCAGTCCAAGAAATCTCGCATCGAGGCCCTCAAGGCTACAGCTGCGTCCCTCTCCAATCGTATAGAGAGTGAGGCACGGAAGTTTGCCGGTGAGGGACTCAACTACGGTATGGCTACTTCACTGGACGTGGACACAGTCTTGGCTTCTAGGGTTTCTCAAGTTAATCCAGATGATGGATGCTGGACAGAAACAGCCGCACATTCCACAACAGAAAATAATGATGTGACATTTAGGATCCAGAGACTTTTGACTAGTATGGGCCATAGCTCATACAATGGCGCAACTCTTCCGGGAGCAGGAAATTTGCACACCTTCAAGGGACAGAAGGAAAACAACGGTACACACACCAATTTAACCAATCCACAAATACCTTCTACTGATGTAACAGGACACACTCCTAACGCCTCTATACAAGAAAAGAGGAAGCCAGTCAATGGCTTGGAGAAGGTAGAGAAAATAGATAAAATGTCACCACAGGGAGGATATGGAGCTGTTGAGAATAAGCAGGAAAATAGGATAGAGCTTCATGACTCGAGCACAGATTCCATCAGTGAGGGTCCCATTCTAAGTGAAGAAAGTCTTTCTGAGGATGAAAGAAGCCCTCCTCGCTCCAACAATCATGTACCATCACTAGCGTTGGAGGCAGTGAACCACTGTGCAGGTCACAGAGGGGATTATCAGCGCCTGTCTGAGTTCCAGAAGGAGGCTGCTAAGTGCTCGGCCCTCAGCTCTACCTTGGCGCAGGACAGCAGTAAAGCAGTCTGGGAGGAGCTGAACAAAGGAAGCCCTCTCAGTGTCATCAACATTTTTACCAAGAACCTTCAATGCCATGTTAAAGGTAAGATGACATATGATGAAATGTATCAGTATCCATGTGGATGTTAAGAAAAATTGTGTTTGATAGTCATTGTTTCAGGGCCTGTATGTACTGAAATGTAAACAATATCCATTGTTTGAACAGTTATCTCAGGATTTTTTTGGTTCTTTAAATGTCAGGCGTCTGCCTTAAATATTACGTTAGGGTCAGAGCTGACCTTCCAAGCTGTGCAAGCCTGAATAATAATGCTGTAATGTTCCGAATATACTTCATTGTTCCTAAATGTCAGTCTTCTGTTTTTGCCTTTTCCTACAGGGAGTGAGAGGAACTCTCCCTCAGCCCATTCTTTGCACTCTGGGAATTACCCTGAAGACGCAGCTGTCTATGAAGATGATTTTGTATCATCTCATAGCAGTGGAGCCAGTGGCCAATTTAAGAGGAACTCTACTTCACACAGGTAGTAGAAAGCGTGTGCCTTTTTAAAGAGACCACTAGGTGGCAATCATGTCAAACAACTGGAAAGCTCAGGCAAAGACCTCAGACAACAATCATCCTCTGGATTTTGAATTTGCCATCTTTCTTTTTATATAACCTCCAGATTTTGACAGAGATGAGCAAACAAGACAGTCTCTCAATCTACCATTCCTGTTTGTTTGTGTTTTTTTTTGTAAGTGGCCTGAATTTGGTATAAAATGTTTTGATCTTTTTCCTTTCTTCCCTGTCTGTTAGTGCCAACAGTCACTTTGAAGAGCTGATGAAGCGGTCTCCTTATGAGAAAACTACAGGAGGCTTTAATTCCCACCATTCGTCCTTTCACTCATCTAATCACTCTCCACATTTTTCCTCTGGTTCCACATCTGGTTCCTCACCCCTGTCCAAGCATTCTTCCCGAAAATTAGGTGGGATATTATAATTCTGTTTTGTGAATCAATTCTTACCTGAATTGTCAATATGTGTTTTTCTCTTTCTTAAGCAAACTAAAATAACATTAAAGCTTGTTAACATACTGTTTTGTCTTCGTGAATCAGCCTCAGTAGCGTCATTTGCTATATTTATAAATCCCTCTCCTTTCTCTGCAGGAAATGCATCAGACCAAAGTGGTGCCACGCTGGTGGGAGATGAGATGAGCTCCTGCTCACCCCCCTCAAAAGCACTGTCTGCTGACTCCAGGAGGAGGAGTTCAGATATTAGCTCTGCCCATAGCCACACATTAACATCTGGGCAGTCTGACCAAAGGTAATGTCTACTTAGGCCACACCAGCCACACTGTATTCTTCCTGAATTCTAAGATAATCTGGAATCAAAAGTGTGTGCACTTTGGAATAAATTGGAGTCATTCGAGTTGCTCATATTCCAACTACTCAAAGTAATGTATCTGCGCATGACCAAACTTCACAGAGAGTCCAAGTTGAGGCTTCCAGTCTAAATCGTCTGGTGCCTTGCTGCTCAGTTGAAGGTTTGAGGCCTTAAGCGGACATGAAGTACCCAGTAACTGAAGGGGGCTACAGTCCGGCCTCAGACAGAAAACACTGGTACTTTGTTTTGGGGCCTGCAGGGTGGTTAGCCGGGTCAGCCAGCTTCTCCACAGTTTGGGCCTGCTGCCAAAAGAAAGGAAGGAGTTTTTTCTGCCTAATCTCAGCACCCAAGAGCTACATTTCAGCTATTTAATCTTTCTCAGAAGCTCAGGTGGCAGATTGTTGCCATTCTTTGGTGACATTTTCTCTTTCAAGATGCAAAACGTAATTGTGTTTTCTTGGTGCAATTGAGGTCCACGAAGGGACTTTCTGATCATTTCTGTTGTATAATCTCAAAAACATTCCCTTGGAGACATTCTTCATCGTAAAAGTATGTAGAAACTAAAGCTATAATTAAATACATAAAGTGCAGAAAAATGTGGAATATTTCTCTCTGAGATTTAGTAGAGTGGAGGAATAAAGTAGCATCAAATGGAAATATTCTAGTTCAGTGTTTGAGTAAATACACTTTTCACCACTGCTTTCTGCAGTGTGGATGTTGGCTGTATTCTGATATCTTCATACCTTGTCTGTTTATCTCTGAGCAACACAGTATATCCATTCATCATCTGGGCTGCTCACAGTTCATGGGCTCGCAGTGCCGGGATCTCCTCTGAGCAAAAAAAAAAAAAAATTTCAAACAAATGATTTAAATACTTCAAAATGACATGTGTAATGCATTTTTGTACATTAATACAGTTACCACGTAAGGATTTCAACATGTCAAGTGTCACATATCAGCTTTGGTCATCCATTTGAATTTAGTATTTAATTTACCTTGAATGCAGACACTTCACCCATGAATGGAGTCTTATCAACCAGATAGCTACAAAAGTATCTACATATCAATCTTCTGTTAATATCACAGTGGTAATCGCTTCTTCATTATTTTTCTATATTCCACTTGTAGTTCGGGGTTGGATGGTAAGAAGTCTCAAGCAGCGAGGCCAAGACTGGCTTCTCCTTCTGGCTTTCCACACTCTGGTTCTTCTCCAGAAAGAGACTCTCCAGGTGAACCTCAGCGAGGTGGCGCTCTGGTGGAGGAAAATAACATGAATACAGGCATTTCAGTTCATAGTGGTAGAGCAGAGACCAGGGCCACAGGTAAATATAACATTATTTAACTAGCAAACATCTTATGTTGCCTGAAACCAGATGTCGTCATGTCTTATTGCAAATTTTACCTTTGTTTTCACACTTCTTATTAGCCTAACTGAAGTCATCACTGATAGAAGTGAACAGAAATTTACAGATCTTTTTGTATTCTGTTATTTGTGACATAAAATCATATTTAATTTCTCTGCCCTATCCTTTCCCTCAGGTGAACTACAATACTCACCAGCTGCCTTGCAGCAACGTATGGCTGCAGAGCTCCAGTACCTGGACTCCATAGAGCAATCGTTCAGACAGCTGGGGGATGTGGAGAAATTGATGGGTGTGTCCATGGCTCAGCAGGAGAGTGCATCAGTGGCCCACAGGCTCAAGGTGAGGGAAGCCTTTTACTTGTTGTAACAATGCCACATAGTTCTACAGTTAATAGGAAGAGGCCTTGTGTACTTGGCTGTGTCTGAAGCTTTTTCACAAGTGTATTATTGTTGTCATTGATGCTATTGTACAATGGAAATTTAGTTTATGAGCTCTGTTAATTTGTATAAATGATATAATATTGCTATGTTACTGTCAAGATGTCCAATATTAGTTGCTCAAGATGTCTGTGTAGGTTCTCATTCATCCAGGTCATCGTAGATCGAAGCGAAGTAAAATCTGGTCAACTGTTGACCAGATTTTACTTCGCTTCGATTAGTTGCTCAAGGTTGTCAATTTCTTTTCTGTAGTTTTATGGTAATTTTATTTCATCGTAGTATTTATCCGAATTGACGCTTTGGACTAGTAGCAATGACATCAGTTAACAACGAAGCTGTGGAGTGTATCTTCCCTTCATATAATCCACCTCACGTTTTCATTGAAAATACAGTTTATTTGCATACATTTCATTGACTTCTACTACCTCATTGTGATAGGTCTGTATTGACAGTGTATTGACCTGCCCTCTACACTGTGTTCTGCAGGCTAAGCAGCAGCGTCAGGAGCGTGACCTTTACGAGCTGAAGATCAAGGCTGAAAGAGAAGCTCTGGAGACAAAGTTGCAGCTGGAGAAAAACAGGCAGAGAGTGGCTAAGGTACATCTATACAGACATGCCTAATCTGTTATTTTTCTCAATGATAATGTGAACATATCTTTGTAGATGACGCATTGAGTGCTGTTATTTCTCTGTGCACATGTATTGTTTCGTCCAGGCTCACATAGAATTGCAGGAAAGCTTGGCAGTGACACAAAAAGAGACCTTGGAGAGCCTCCAAGATGCAACTACAAAAATGATGAGTCAACAAGCTGAGGCAGCACGGTACACAGCCGATGCTGCCCGACACATCAAGGAGGTTAGCAGACACTGACTTCTGCTGGCTGGAAAAAAGGCTCATAAGTTCATATTGTAACAAAAACTGATTTATTGTTCGTTTAAGAAAACAATGCAAGTGTGGAGAGCAAACCAGATATTTGACCTGTATTGCGTTTTGGCTGACAGATGACAGAACTGGCGCGTTCTCAGATTGCTGGGGCTTTGACTGTCCCTGCTGATTCTTCCACGTTGAGCCAGCACCAGCGGGAAGAGAAGCAGAGCTATGCAAAGCAACAACAGGACAAAACAGATTCAGACAGGTAAACTAAGAACTTTATTTGTAAAAGCTTTAGACCTTGTGTTCCCAGTGTATTCTTTTTTTCACAGTTAAATGTTTTTAAAAGATTACAATCCACAAATAGGCATTTGGTGAGGGTTTAAGTGCTAAAATTGCCATCTATTCTTCTGCACGCTTTCCTCCAGCTTCCCAAATGAAGGGTCAAGCAGAAGGATGAAGCCAGAAGAACCAGTGTCCTCAGTTAACAGTCTCAGTCACTCCGACTCTCTACCCTTCAGAAGACCCAGCCTCAGGTACCAGTACACCCTCTCACTGAATTATGGTTTTTCAGTTGATTAGTGAAAGACAAAACAAAGGGTACACTAAATCTGTCTTCTCATTTTCTTCAGTGGAGCAGACTCGAGCAGCCACAGTAGTCCATCACACGTGTCAGCCGACCACATCGAGCGGGTGAAAATAGAAGCTGCAGGATCGAAATTGAGGAAAGGGGGGGATGAGAAGAGGACTGAGGGAGAAGCAGGCACGAGTTCCATTGAGGAGGAAGTTCCTGCAGCAGCCAGTGACTCTGTCTGCAGTGAGATTCCCTCTGCGCTGGATGAGAAAGGTACCAGATGACTAGCAGGCTTCCTTTTTCTACTATACATTCAGCAGTTGAGAGGAGCTTCTACAGAGCTTAATAACTTGTTGCTACCTTTTCTAGCATCAAACCTCTGCACACCCCACACGCTACCTAAGCTGGCCACGCTTAGGTTTGTAGCAATGACACTGTCATACTGAGTTTGCATCATTTCTGCCTCACCAGGAGAGAGTACATCAATTGCCACAGAATACTCTCTCAAGTTTGATGAGTCCATGACCGAGGATGAGATTGAAGAGCGCTCATTCCGCTCTCTGCTGCCATCTGAGTCACACCGTCGCGAGACTTTGGAGAAGAAGCCACGCCACCACGAGGAATCTGAGGATGATGGGGCCAATCACAACTCAGTGTTGGTCTCTGGGACCCACAATATCTTAAAGGTGAGAGAGCTCAGTCGTACATATGTTTCTCAGTAAACGGTGAATATTACTACTACTTCACTCAAAATAATTTCTTCCAATACAAGCACTAATTACATCTCAACCCAATCATTTGGCCTTGTCCTCTCCTACAACCTCAGAATGGGAGTATGGCCTTCTCGAGTGGACAGGACAGCTTTTCCCAGTTCACTATGGAAATGGTGCGTCAGTACATGAAAGACGATGAGGTAAGACTGCAGCATCAGAGCTCTCTGCTGGGTCTTCGCCAGAAAGCTCTCAAGGAAAAGATCAGAACTGAGCTGGCATGGCTCGAGCACCAGAAGAAGCATCTGAGGGACAAAGGGGAGGATGACAAAATGCCACCTATCAGGAAGAAGCAGAGGGGTCTACTGATGAGACTTCAGCAGGAGCAGGTACTAGGAGGGTAGAAACATAGTAACATTAAGTGTGTAAAGTATTCTTAAACCCACGAAGGGCTGGATCTGTGTGTGATCCCTTCAGCTAGATGGCGATGCTACTTGTGTTACATTAGCATACTGATATCTTGCACGAGTGCACTTATGATTTTGTCTCTGTATGCTGTTTTCTCAGGCTGAGATCAAGCGTCTTCAGGAGGCCAACAAAGCAGCGAGGAAAGAAAGGCAGCTGTTGCTGAAGCAGCAGGAGGAGATTGAGCGAATGAGAAGCTCTACACTGCGACTGAAAGAGCGACTGAAGTCTGCTGGATTTGAAACTCCTTCTGTAAGTATAGCAACAGTTGCTTGTCACCGACAGAGAAAGTTGTAGTATCAGACAGCATAAGAGACAGCATGCATGTAGTAGACTGTGCTGCTATGTACCTCTTCAGGCTTTTTTTAATTGACATTGTTTTTTGTTGTTGTTGTTTTTTTTCATTCCTCATTCAGGAGACTCCAGCGTCAGAAGCTCAAGTGTCTGAGACAGCCTCCTCCAACATGAGACATGCTGATGATATTCGCAGCCCCTCTCCTTCACTCTCCATCTCTGGAAGTGAGACTAGCAGCATCATGCAGAAGCTCAAGAAGATGCGCTCTCACATGGATGAAAAGTAAAAACTTTAATTTATCATTTATTTATGAGATTCCCCCAGGTTATCAATTTACCTAGCCAAATAATGATGTGGAAAATCTTTTTAATGGTTCTTGCTATAGGTTGTCCCTCAGTCTTGCTCCTTTTGTGTTTTGAAATTGTTTGACAGTTGACAGTACCCTGTCTATTTCCACATTCTGTTTTATTTCGGGTCCCTAATCAAGAGTCCTCTAACTGACTACCTGCTAATGCAGACTTTAAACTGTTATCACTTTTTTTTGTTATCTTGCATAACACTGCTGCACCTGAAAGAGGCCTGTAGTAGATTCAGAAAGTAGTTTACATATGTTCGACAGCTCAAAACATTACACGTGCAATATGTGGTGCACTGTGTTCATTAGTAAAAGTAACAGTGCATGTCATTTCCCGTCTGAAGTGCGTTGGATGTGTGGATGTGAAGATAAGCATGCTCCATGTTCCCCCTTTAGACAAGCCAACCATTCACAGTGCTACTTCAACTGCAGTTTTGTAACAATCATATTGGAGCAACATCTTCGTTTTAGGTGATGCCTGTTGGTCTCTGTAGTAGCTGCATGTGTCTGTAGTTCTTTATAAGTTCTGAGAACTCTGAGGTTTTTGGCTTGGCTAACAGATTTGGTAAGGTGATTGTACAGCATCTCATACCTCCAACAAGTGGCTTTATTGTTCTGGAAGCAGGATTTAAATCTTGGCCATAAATTACAGACCAGTCCTCCCATGGAGGCTTTTTTTTTTTTTTTTTTTTAGTTTCAGATTTATTCAGTAAGTTTTACTGGCTACACAAATACTAATTTCCCAATGAGCTGCTCACGTGTAGTCATGAATTTGGATTGATTTTTAAGTTTAAAACCTGCAAAGTTAGGTTTCGATCTGTAGAAAAGAAGAACAATAACAAAGATCATGGCGGTCTAACAAAAACATATTTGTGTCTCATCCTGCATTTGTTTGTTACTCTTGCTTTCCATAATCCTTTTAAATCAACTATCAACAGTCCCCTCCCACCCACTGTTACTAATCAAACATTTTAATGTATATTAGAATTGAAAACACACGCTTGAAAATATTTAATCACTATACCTAACACTGTAATCGTCATAAATACTTGTTTAAGAATCAAGGTGACAAACAAACTCACCATTTATCCCTCTCATTAGCCGGCTTGGCAGTGATCATATTCCCACCCAGCACACTGGCTAGCGTAAGACGCACTCATAAGATTAATGTTCATGAAATAACCACTATAATTAAAGCATGTACCAAAACATGGTCAATGATCCGTAACCGTTTCCCAGCAGAAACTCGACAGACTGATTCCATGGCTCATATCACTCTTCTCTCTCCCTTTCTCTCTACGTGTTATTACCCTCTCCGTCTTGTGTTTTTAATGTGTTTCTTTTCCCCCTTCATGTTTTGTGTTGTACATTTCCGCACCTACGTTTGTGTTTTTCTTTGACTGTACTGCGTGTTTATGTGTTGTAGACACTGCTCCCCTGTCCACTACTTCTTCTCTGTATTCACGGCCCAGCACTGGGCCTCCCTCAGTCTCTGTCTTCCCCACCTTCACCCTAAATTCCAGCTCTTTATCTACAACCAGTTGGTCAGGTATTGTATAAAACTCTCTAACTCTTCCGTCGCACCCACACTTGAGCCTGCCCCCCCCCCCCCCCAAACCCCACCTCCCCGCCCCATGGAACATGCTTGTGTTCATCCACTGGCACTGGGACATTGCAGGGGTGGGATGGTGAATGATGACTGGGATGTTTCGATTTGGTTCTCTGTTCTTTGAGGTCTTCGGGGTTTTTATCTGCAGGAGGGAATTGGGGGAGGGAGGAGTCTAAGCTTGAAAGCATCCAAGGAAAGCAGCCCTGCTGAAATAAACTCACCCTTTGACAACTTCACTTTTACCTCTAAAATTAGTTTTTAAATTTGTATTCAATGTTTTTGGACACTAAATAATGTGTCCTGTGTGCGTGCGTGCGTGCGTTTGTGCGTTTATATTTCTAGCCAAGCACTCTGGCAGTGTAGCCCTTTCAAACACAAAGTGGATGCATTGGAGGTGACTAAATTGTGAAGGTCAAAGGTCAAGTTTATTTTAATAATAGCCTTCCTTGTCAGAAGGGAATGACTGAGTCTCTATACTGTGATTTCACTCATTTCTCTGGTGTTTAATTTGTGACCCTCCACTCTTTCTTTCCTACATGTGGGAGCGAATGCTTGAATTGCAATGCATCTGTCTTCAATGTCTTCATAGTCGCACTGTGGCTGCTCAGCTCCAGCCTAGTCAGTGGTAACAGATGGTTTAAGTTTAAGATCAACTGTGAAATGGAATAAAATAATTTCTTTTATAGGAATGGACTAGAGATTAAGTGCTGTGTTTCTTTAATTAGTCCAGTAAATCTTAACTAGCTCTCTTTATTAGGTAACTGTTGCAAAGGATGGGTTAATAAGTACAGATAGCCATTGGCTATAATAGGGTTTGGGAAGGCACTAAAAGAACCCCCAGCCTGATTCTTCAGTATCTGATCCGTCATCAGTATACATTAGGACAAGATGGAGTCCTCCAAATTAGATCAAGGCTAAATAATACTGCACTGTAATGGCAGCCAGAGCTGTGGCAGACCACATTACACAACAACTATACCTGACTGCACTAACTGCTCTTTGTTTTGATGGGTATCTATAGAGAGATATACATAATTGTAACCCAAAATTGCTTGCCAGACTTTGCCTGGAGTTAATGATATTTTAGTCTGCAGCTGTTGGGTGTTTGTCAAGGATTACAGTAACTAGAGGAGTTTATAGTTAAGAGAAATGCTAAAAACAGGTATATATTTTATAGTGTGTTTGTTTGTGTGAGAGAGGGAGAGACGCAGCATCTAATCAACATGTAACCCCTTCGTCTTTGTTTGCATGGATTTGACATTTTATTTTCCTGCTGTTCTTCATGATGACACTTCATCACCGTTTTGTATGAAGGGTGCCTGTACAGTTATATTTTGGAGAGAGAAAAAAATCCAGCTAATGAAATAAGCATGTTTGGGGTGTGTATGTGTGCTAGAGGTCTGAGGTGAGTTTGCTGTGAAATAAGAAAATTGTGTCTCTCCTGGACATTTAGGGTCTGCTTGCTTCTTTCACGTTTGATCTTTTGCTCTTTATGCTAAATGTTTTTGTTCTACTTCTTTCTCCTATGCCACTGCTACCACCCATCTTCTTATCTTTACCCTCCTTCATTTATCTTTCATCTCCTCTTTTACACCTTCCTCCTTTCGCCATTCGTCTCTGCCTTTATTCTAACCATCCACCTCCCAGGTTCCTAACTAAGCGAGAGCAGCAGCTGATGCAGCGTCGTCGCCATGCTGAGGAGCTGCTGCAGTGGAAACAGCGGCTGGACCAAGAGGAGGCTGAGGTCCGTAGGATTGAAAAGGAGGCCCTTGCTGGGTGGGACAGGGACATGCCAGAGAGGCAGAAGGAGATCTCTGATGTCAGCCCCTGCTCCAGTCGCCTTCAAAGCTCAGAGCCAATAACTGACAGCGAGAAAGGTTTGGCTAGAGTTTTTGGTTTTTTTTGTCAAAAGAAAAATTTAATAGATTATTGAAATGTAGTGTAGTAGTAGGATATAATTTATGTTTTTGAATAAGTCCCAATCAACCCTGCAAAAAATGTTTTTTTTTTTTTTTAAAATTTTTAGATTATGTGAGTGAGGGCGACTGTTTCTCAGCAACGCCAGAGTCCAGCGTACACACAGAAGGTCAAGTGTCCCAGCAAGCAAGAAGCCCACCATCAGAACAACTGGAATCAGTTCCTGAAGCACCTTTGACCTCCATCCAGAGCAGCCCTGCACATTACACCCAGGACTTCACTTCAGCTGCTACCCCACTCAGCAGACAGGTGAGCACAACTGCTTTTATTATTATTAATTTCTGCGTTTAAACTCATCTTGTTAGTTGTAGTACTATTAGAGATTGTGTGTGTATATCTACTATGAAATTGACTTATCAAAGACAGAGGTGTACAGTACATGTACCCCATTAACCTATATTAAAGTATACCTTTTGCAGTCAGTCCACCTGGCAGCATTATCAACCTGTCCTGAGGTGATATCCTTTCCTCCTTCTCATCCTCCCGTTTCCTCTTTCCAGTCGTCTGCCTTCAAAGGCAGCCACAGCCCTGCTCCCTCTCCCTCTGATGGCAGCAGCAAAACCAAGATGCAGCTTCGCTCCTCTTCCCAGATCCACCAGGCCCAAACTGACACCCCCTTGGTCACACAGACTGGTGAGTTTCTCGGAACTGTACCTCACACTTGCATGGAGGCAATGTTTATGTTCCATATTTAAATCGTACAGTGGTTTGTTATTGTAAGCGGGAAAGTACAGCCGACAGATTGGATATAATAAAACTGTAGCTGGCATGGATAATGTGATGCTGCCAGGAATGCATTAAAGCACTTCCTGATACCTACCCTTTTTCACTCGGAGGACAGAACACTGCATTGCACTTAGTATCACCCCAGCAGAAATAATTTTGCTGCCCTGGTACAGAAGCTGACTCGTTAAATCATCTACAGATCACTCTTGCATACAAAACAAATAGCTTTAAACTCGCTAATTCTCTCCGCAATTCTAATATTTGCTGTGCTAAAAAAAAAACAAAAAACGCTTTGTTTGTGAAATCAAAGAAACCTGCAAAAACACTGAACATTACACATTATTGGTAAAGAAAATATACAGTAATCCCCAGAGAATTAGGTTTGAGTGGGTACAAAGTTGGATTACCCTTTGCTAATCAGCGAGGTCTGGCACTGCTCTCACATTCTGATTGTGATTTATTATCTAAAATTGCTTTCAGAAACCATTTCAGACCAGAGTGACATAGAGAGCCGTATCAAGGCCCTGAAAGAAGAACTAAGAAAAAGAAAATCTATGGCCTATCAGCTGAAGAAGGAGCAGAAGAAGAGGCACAAGGAGCGGCTGAAGGCTCAAGAGGCCAGCCTACTGAAACAGCTGGAGGTAAATGTCACAGTGTGCTTAATTTATGAGTGTGCACCTTTTTATATAAATCTGAGTTAGATATATCTATATAGATATAGATATATCTATATAGATATAGATATATCTATAGATATAGATATATCTATATAGATATATATATATATATAGATATATATATATATAGATATATATAGATATATATATAGATATATCTTAACTGTCAATATGTCCTTACATTCTCAGAGTTATGACATCTATATTAAGAAAACAAAGGCAGAATTAAACAAAGAGCCGGACTCAGCTCCTGATGCAAAGTCCCAGAATAAAGAGGCCACTTCATTTGCAGAGCAGTTCAAGATCAAGCCACCTGCCCACAGGTACTGAAGATAGTCACCAACATTTGACTGGATTTAACCATTTAAAGACCAAGACGAGACTGGTTTTTGATTCAAATCTTTTTTCTTTTTTAGGTCCGAAACAAGCAAAATTTCGGAATGCAAAAGGACACATAACGATTTTTCATTAGACCACAGTAAGTGATTTTTATTCACATCATCACTAATTAATACTGCCTTTTGTCAGTGCTGTTTTAACAAGAAAATGTTCTAATAAAAACATCACCCTCCTATTTTAACAGGTACCCCTCCTCAGCTAGCTCATTACAGATCTACCTCAATACCAGATGAACTTTCTGAAGAAGACACTCCAACAGTCACTCCAACTCCAGTACATGGCAGTCGAGAGAGTCCCACTTCGGGACTGAAGGCTCATCAATCCACAGAAGGTCTTGTAGGACCTTCCTCTAAGGAAGCTCAGGCACAGGTAGTTGTGTCTGGGGATGAGAACATTGTCTCTGAACAAAGATCCCACATTCAAGAAGAGCTGGAAGTTGAAGTAAGCAATAGGTGTGAGGATCAACAGTCTGAATGTATTCTTAAACTAGAAATGGAGGACCGACTTGATTCTCAAGAAAAGCTGTCTACATATAAGGATTTGTCCTTCTCCATGAGTAAAGAACCTCCCCTAGTTAGCCTTGAACAAGATAAACTCATCAAGACAAGGGATTCATCCGAACGAGAGGAAGATGTACAGTCCACCAATATTGCCTCTAGCAAGTCGCATTCTGCTGCAGTGGACCGCGAAAACTCAAAGCATCCCAGTTTCAGCCACTCAATCAGTGTCCATTCCCACTCATCTGACCCAGATGTCTTCTCTTCGAGAAAGGAAGCACCTTCTAAGGACATCAAGGACTCCTCTTCCATGGCAGATGGTTATAATGATGACTTTGAGGTGTCAGAGGGTTCTTTATCTAGGGAGGAGCAGAGAATGTCCAAGCCTGCCTCTCAGATCTCGGTTTCCCCTATTGAAATCAAGGCCTCAGTAAACGACCTCCCTAGCAGGGCGTTGGACAGCCAAGACGATGAGGTAGAGGAGGAAATAGCTGAGGAGCTAAGTCCGCGTTCAGCCACTAGCGGGGCTAGCCATGAATCGGCTAAACTGCTGGATCTTAATCAACAAACCGAAGACTCCGAGCATGATAGTAAGAGCACTCATTCCAGCCACTCACAACTTGTCTCACCCTTCCAAAAGCCCATTTCTCCTGTCATAGATGAAATGTCACATTTCAACATTGGGGACCGAGTTCTTGTCGGTGGCGTCCAACCTGGAACTCTGAGATTCAAAGGTCCAACCAGCTTTGCCAATGGATTCTGGGCTGGCGTGGAGTTAGACAAGTCTGAAGGGAGCAACAACGGCACATACGATGGAGTGGTGTACTTTGAATGTGATGAATGCCACGGTATCTTTGCTCCTCCTGACAAGATTTCACATTTGCCAGACAAGTTTGAGACCTACGCAGACACCACAGAGGATGAAGACTCATTCTTTGATGATTTGCCAGGTAAAGGAGGGGACAAATGTAGAGCAGATGAGGACAAGTCCCAAAATCAAGGAAACCTGAAGACTAGAAATGAATCAGCCTCTCATAGGAACTCTGGATCTGTAGATGGAAACTTAACAGATGAGTCTGCACACTTGAATCAGCACCTCAAGAGCCAGGAGCCACCAAATTCTAAGACACACCTCAACTCAGAGCATTCTAAACTCTACAAACTTCCAGTTTCTAATGACACGAGCAGAGATGTAATCTTACATTTTGAAGATGCACCAACCTCTCTCCTCATCACTGACTTGGAAAGACTCGGCCAAGAGAAGAAGAGTCAGACAATAACTGAGAGAGAAGATGTGGACTCCAACCACCAGGTCACTGCTGCTGATATTTCCACTGATGTCAGGGATGACAAGCAAGAGCAAAAACTGGACACGTTTGCTGACAAGCTTGTGAACAACTTTCTGAAAGACACTGTGAAGCAACTGGCTCAGATTAAAAAGGCTAAAGAGCAGAAAATTGAAGCTTCCAACCAGATAAACGGAGACTCGTTTGAAAATGACGACGAGGAAGGAATCTCTTCTGTGGAACAGAAAGATGATCTACCCTTCTTTCTGCCTGGAGAGAAAGAAGAACTGTCTTCTCCGGAACTGTGTAACCGACCGGTGAGTCTGTATTTCCGTTTGTCCATTGTGTCACCAAAGAAAGAAAAAATTCATCAAAAAGATTGATCACAACGCGAGAGATGAGTGACCGCACATACAAACAAAGCGTGAGAGAGACGTCAGCTTGACATGTTATTCAAAAAGAGCAGATGAGTAGAGTCACTTATTGACTGATTCTCACAGCCAGGCTTTGACTTGCGAGAGGATTCACTCATAAGGGCACTTTTCAACGCTTTTGCCTTCTGTTTGTCTCTCGGCGGAAGGCCACCCTGAGGCGACAACCACAGCCCGAATAAAAGCATTTTTCCTGATTAGAATCGTATTTCTCAACCGCTAATCATTTATTTTCTGAAAGTCTGTTAACATTTAAGTGGACGCTCCAGAGGCACAGCTGAGCAGCTCAAATGAAAGCGAGATAAGAATGTTTGTGTTAAAGGGCGTTCATGTCCCCTTAGGTACAGTTAGTGGGGACTCTGACTTGACACGCCTGAAGGATATTCGCACAACACACTCCACTTGGCTCTAGACAACTTTTAAGGAATGTTACAATTCTTTACATGTTTCAATTTTGGACGTTTCTTTGTGACATATCAAGTGAGTGACAAACAGGACTTGCTGACTTGCCCTTGAGAACCCTTGCTTTTGGGATGTGTTCAGCCAAAGTCCAAAGTTGTGTTGTCAGAGTGTTGAATTTGCTGCTGTTTGCTGAGAAGCTTTTGTGTCTGAAACATCAGTGAGAAAGAATCCCCATGAAGACTGACTCACAAGTATAAAATCATGATTTATGACTGGATCTGCTCTGTCATACACTGATATAAATGGCTTCCAAACTAAAATTCTAAGTTAGCATGAAACTTATTTTTTCCTGTTTTTCTGTTGCAATAGGAGAGTCCAGTGTTGGGGGCCAGCGGTCAGGAGGAGCTTGCCAAGCGACTAGCAGAGCTAGAACTGAGCCGGGAACTGCTCGATGAGCTCGGTGAGGATCAGGACTGGTTTGATGAGGACTTCGGCCTCAGCTCACGTAGGGAACAGCAGAGACTCAAACAGAAACAAAGAGAGGAGGAGCAAGAGGCAAAGTTGGGTGGAGGACTGGGACGGTCTGGCTCATCAGCTGGAGAAGCCCTGGGGGGCCTCATCTCGTCCCCAGATGGGGACCAGCAGGTGAAGACTCCTCCAAGACCTGCCCTACCTCTCCCTCTGCCCCCTAAATTACCTGAACAGCCTGCCATGGTGGTGCCCCACTCAGCCTCAGAGGTAGAGAAGATGGTCCATGCTGCCATTCAGGAAATCTGGGAGAGCTGTGGTCTGGCAATGGAGGGAACACCAACACTTGCAAAAACCGCCCGACCCAAACCTTCACAACACTATCTGGGTGAAGAGGCCAGCCTCCAGGACCAGGAGGCCCTCTGCATCCGCAGCTACAGAAAGGTGACCGCCAACTCGAATTGGAAGCCAACTGGATGTGTGGCGTAGTCATGAGTGTCGTATTGTCAGGAACATTTAACACTCCTGCATTTGCTCATTCTGTCATTCCACAGGCTGTGTATGACCTGACGTGGGAGATTCTTCAGGAGATCTACGCTGAAGACCCCAATGCTGATCAGCCTCAGTGGGTTAAACCACGCCGGGTCAAGTCCTCCTTCAACCACAGAGTCAAGACACCAGGAGACATCACCAAAATCCAGGTACAGGACAACGAGCCAATCACAACAGAAAAAAGCAAGACTTCCCCACTTGCCATTCACAAGTTAACTTAGAAATCTAATGGAGTGGAGTGTTAAAGTCCTTCACAGTTAAGGATTTATAATCTAACATAGGCTGAATTATTCACATGATGATTTCTGTTTCATTTTTACTGTGTTGACCAGGAATTCATCGCAGCAGAAGTACTGAAACTCTACGGTCTGGCCAACCATCACAATCAGAAGACTGACTGGCAAAAGATGCTCAAATTTGGCCGAAAGAAACGGGATAGAGTGGACCACATACTGGTAAGCACTCAGAGCAGCTCACACTGTTGGGTCCCATGTTTTGTACTGAAGGTTATAAGCCACCTTTCACAAAATGACTCCTGTTATTTCACTGGACTACAGTCAATTAAAAGCACACCGGCGCCTGTCGATTTCCTCCTTATTCAGGGTGTGGAGGAACTTTGTGTGACACCTCCAACCAAGAAGGCGTTAACACCAGCAGCGCTCCTGTTTGCTCTCTTTTCAACAGTTACATGAAGTCTTTTTTATTTTTAACTTCTACAGTTAAGGCCTTTAGTTACGATTAAATGCTTTCTCCATATCACCTCCTTGCATCGTTGCAGACCAGTACAATGAGGAGGCTGTGATTAATTGTCTATTCACCTGCTACTGAAGACCCTACAGGAAAAACCTGTCAATCTGTAGATGAAGCCTCCACAGCCTGAACATCATGACATTTTCTATTTCCGTCTTTACCATGTGAGCAACTCAGTAAGTAACTTGTCTTCGGGTTCGTTCCCCCCGCCAGGTACAAGAACTGCACGAGGAGGAGGTCGAGTGGGTCAACTACGACGAAGATGAGCTGTTCGTCAAGATGCAGCTGGCAGACAGCATCTTCGACGCGTTGCTGAAGGACACTGTGAATGTTCTGAGTGTGATCTCTGACAAAAGAGACCACCCCTCCTGACATCCGCCTGCTGAGGTGAAAAAACAAAAGCCTCTCGCTCAATCCTGGTCTTTCCTCACCTCCTCCGGACAACCCGCCGCTCAGTCTTCCATCAGCTGATGTGCCAACCCTCAGATGCCTTCAGTCCCAGCATTACCGCTCATCAGCAACTCCCACTGGTCTCTGGCATTCATTTACTGATTTTTCTCTCGGCTAATTGTAGCATTCTTTAATCCTACATTTTACATGCAGATCAGTTTCTGAGCAATCCCATCTTCTTTAACCTGTAATCCCATCCAGCCTCCACTCGCACACCTCCTGGACTTTGTTGATGTTCTAGTAGGACGGACGGTGCCATTTTGTTTGCATTTAGTCCATCAATGCTGCTAAGTAGATGGTTCCGCATATGAAAACATTAGGAACTTTAATAGGTGATCATATTGTGTATCAAATCTATAAGTAAATAGGCATATGTGTTAGGATAGCACATGAAAACATGCAGTGTAGTCCGCAGGTGTTTGGACAGTGACATGTTATTGCCTTTGTAGTCATCGTCCACTAATGCTCGGGGACTGTAAACTTGCCTTAAATGTAAAAAAGACGACATAAATCCAGCAGACTCTTCATCTCTCCCCGGGGATGCACCACAATCAGTGGTTTTCATTCAGGTGACAGACATAACACTCAAAATTTGGTTGTAAAACTCCCCCGGTTGCTCTGTGAAACACTTCAATTCTCTACAGTTGTATAAAGCTACCCAAGTGTCGGATGTGAGCAACGCCAAAATGTGTCACTGCTCAAGAACATTCAGACTGCACTGTATCCGAATGTCACGGGGATAAGATATCGCTTGAAACCTCATGAATACATTTATTTATTGTGTGAAAATGTTCAGCCAGAGGCGACAAAAACAAAACAAAAAAACCAACAAAAAAAAAACCTTTGGATTGTAAAATTGTCAAATTATATAAAGAAATAATTTTGTTTGAAGCAAATTTTAATGATCTCAATTGTCAAAGCACAACCAGTATTGTTAATGAACAGAGCAATACATTATGTAAAAGACTGCTAATTCATCCAGAAAACAAACTGGGAAAAGTTTTCATATTTAAAAAGTTGTAATGTTGATGGTGAATTCCTGCTGTTCAGAACGATCCGGTGGGTCAACACGGTCACCGTGTCCCTCTTCTGTGCTGTATATTATTATGATGAAGACCGTGTGGACTCGTCTCCAAAAACTTCTCCTACGCGGAGAATATTTGTGAGATGATTTGAGGTTCGTTAGTTTTCGTCTCTGAACCTCACGTCACACCGTGCTTTCGAGGCATAATAACAGTGCATTCATTGTGTCTTCTCCGACACCGCGTACTCAAATACATGATTAGCATGCAGTACACAAGTGGGACACGGAAGGGTTGGCTTGATATTTTGTAATCACTTTAGTACTGAAATGCTGGATTTGAGCCTTGTTTTTCTGAGTCTGCTCACCTTCTAGGACCTGAGGGGGAAAGAAAAAAAACCCACCTGTGGTTGTCTTTTGATGGCGTCTGGTAAAATGACTAGATAGTAACTCTGAACACATGTAGCAAGCAGCGTGGCTACATCCTCCGTACAGGAATCAGCTGCTGGACAACAAAGGTTGTTTGTTTTTTTTTCCCCCCTCAACATTCAGTTCAAGTGCCTCTTTTAAGTTGTACATTTATAACAAATTGTGTTGATATCTGACATGTTTGGACCTCTTTTGAATGTGTCTTCCAACTGCTGTAATTGTGTAAATGATCCTTAAATTATTGTATTTCGTAGTACTTCAGTTTCTGCCTTACTGCACTCTCTGTCAAAGCATACTGTAGTTTGTTTTTCCATTTTCCTGTGCAATGCTAACAACTGACTCACTCTAAAGTCAACAGCTGCTTGACTAGTGTGTGTGTATGTGTGTGTGTGTGTGTACACAGTTCTGTCACGCTATCGATGAACTGCATCAGGAACTGTTAGCGTTGCTGCGATGCAACAAACTGTTCATCCCCTCTGACTGTTCTATACTAAAGTGACCTTAAACCTTTTTTTTTCTAAGTCGATGTATTAACAGTTGCTGCGGTTCTAAGTTATATAATGTAGAAAAAGACCAAAAAAGAACGTTTGATACCAATCTCTCTCTCCATGCTGTATATGTCTGTGGGTAGGAACAAGGCTTTATTGCAAACCCTCTTAGATTGTCCTGTTGAGTTGATTGTATGTGGGTGTTCCCCTTTTTAACTATGCAGTACTTGAGATATATATATATATATATATATATATATATATATATATATATATATATATATATATATATATATATATATATATATATATATATATATATAAAATTAGACCAGCTTGGATTTAAGCTGCAGCCTGTGGATGTACAAACGCTTCAAGAAGCCTGTTTGGTGTGGAGTGAAGCCTAACTTTAATAGTTTATTTGATCCTTGTAATTGAATTTGAAAAGTGGGCACAATGAACCCTGCCAGGCTCGATTCTCATCCTTTGTTAATGAATATTTATAATGTTTTGAGTGGACGCTAAGTGCACTTGAAGACTTGTATAATTATTTTATGGGTGTAAATATACCGTCGATCCCATCTGACCCGCTATTACTGTAAACCCAAAAACATTCTTGTAAAATAGACTGTTAACTTTGCAAATATGTACATAGATTTGATTAAACCAACTTTGGAATTGTAAATAAAGCTTTCATTGTTTCTAAAGGAAATCTGTGGAGATGTGTTGGAATATTAAGAGGGCAAGAGTTACAACGCAGTGTTGTTGCTTCACTTGCTGCAGGCTGAGGAATTTCCTCCCCGGTGCTGACGGTCCAGTCAAATTCCCCATACGGAATCAGAGTCTATTTCTGCTGCCGACTGTAACATATCTGGCAAAAGGACTGTGGGAGTTCTGTGACAATGGTTCGGTTATCCTGGTATCATAACACACACCCTCCACATAGTTGGAATTTTAATCTCATAAGAGTTGACTGAAGACATGACCCAAAATTAAAATACCCTGTGATTACATTCAGACCATGTCTGCAGAGGTGCTTTTGTGGTGTGTGTGGGTTGTTTTTTTTCCCTTCCCCCTTTTGCTTTCGTTTTTTTTTTTGGGGGGGGGGGGATTTAAACAATATTTTGGTTAAATGTAACATTTTCTGGAACTTCTGCTCTGTGTTAAATAAAACACCTAATTACTTAAGTTTAATTCTGGTACGGGTTACGCGTTAATATCTCTATTTCTACCTACCTGCAGCATTTATGACGTCACGTGACAGAGCCAATCGTGGGCCAGTATGCCAAAAACGAGTTTGAGAGGAAACATGAAATATCCTGAGCCTCCCTTCCCCAGGAGTTAAACGAACAGGAAACATACTTTAAGTGAGGAAGTTAAGAAGAGATACAATTTTTAAAGATTCATTCTTTTTATTTTATTCTGTTTTATTGGTACCATTGCTGAGCACAAAACCATTTTACCCTTCCCCTCTTTTTAATAACAGACATAAAACGTTTTTATGGAGAAACAAATTAGAAAGTAATTCCTTAATATATTTAGAATCGACAATGCAACTTAACTAAATGCATGAGATAAAACTTTTCATCTAAAAGTTGCGGATAATTATGCCTAAAATTCTGCATTTTCGAAAATGTCAACAAATGTCATCATCCTGTCAACATATGAAGTTCAATTTAACTTTTTATGTATATATTTATTTAAGTGGTGCGCTGTCAGTGAAGGGTTATTTCCTGTATGGAAGCCATGTGTGGGCAAAAAGCTTCTCATCATTTCACCATGAAACATCTCTCTGAGAGAAGCGGCCGTGCGGGGAGGGTGCTGTGGCTCGGGTGGGGGCTGAGCCCTCTAAGGGGGAGGACTCGGAGCCTGCTGGCCTAGAAACAAACACGGAGGTAGAAAAAGTTGTCAAGTTGTGAGATACCGAGATAGAAACTCGCTGTGAGTCCGAAGGCGGCAGCGGCAGCTCGGACTGGGAGGGAAGATGGCGCGGCGCTGCAGCCGTGCTGCCACGTCTCGGTTAGCCGGAGAGACGCTCATCAGCCCCTCAGACAGGGCAACATCTCTGCTTTGCTTGTGTTTTTGTCTCATTTTCTCCTCCACCGCGGAGGCCCGACTGTACACCGCCTCGGACCAGATCGTGCTACTGACTCCGGAGAATGTGAACTCGGTTCTGATCAACTCCTCCGCCGCTATCATCGTGGAGTTTTACGCGTCGTGGTGTGGACACTGTATCGCTTTTTCTCCGGTCTACAAAAGCCTGGCTAGAGACATTAAAGGTGGGGGCCAAGCTGTGAACGATTTCAGACTGTTTGACAAACGGAAATGTTATTTCCTCTCACTATATTCACACCAGAGGCCATCACTCTTACACACTTTCTCATAGTGCACCAGCTGCTGGGTGTAAAGTTAAACCTGCAGCTCACATCACCTCCTCCTGCTCCTCCTCCTGCTGCTCCTGCTGCCAAGAACAACATTACACAACCATGAAAATAAATACAAGCTGGATGATAGTGAGGGGCCACACAGTCATGGGGCATTTCAGTGCTGTGTTCCACTCTCACACTCAGGCAGCAGTGACCACACACACTTGCTTGGCATCCTATTCTGCAACCTGAGTGGTTGCTGGTGGGGGGGGGGGGGGTAACTTTGCATTGATTCTACCAGTTTGAATAAAAGTTAATTGTTGCCTTATTTTGCTGCTATAAAAATGACGCAGCCATGTAATATTCATATATTTAAAAGCCTTCTATAGACTTCTGGCCCCGATCTGGAGACCCCACAGTAAACTTCTTGTCTTTTCCTCAGAGTGGAAGCCGGCCGTGGACCTGGCAGCTGTGGACTGTGCTGCTGAGCAGAACATGAAGGTTTGCACTGGCTTCAGCATCAGAGGTTATCCAACTTTAAAGGTATCAACACCATCGGCAGCTTTTTTTTCTTCTTTAATTCCCTGTGTGAGAGCCCCAGAGGAAGTCACGACAGCGCTAGTCTGCAATTATCGATATATTGCCAGACAATTCATCGACAATGGATCACGATGCGTTATTGAAGAAGAAACGCCACGGAAAATAAAACAGGAATTATGTATTATATGTAAACAGTATCTAGTAAAGCTCATCATCGGAGTTTAAAGCCCCTTAACACCGACGAACAATAATCAACTTAACGGCATAATTTGTCTCATTGTGTCTCTGTTTCATTTGGAAACTGTGCTTTCCAAAGGGAAAGCTACTCTAAAATAGTTCCGTTAAAAACACGGTCTTCCCAAAATGACTCAGGAATGTGTTCAAAAAACAAAAAAGGCGTAAACTCCTACATAGAGCGGAAAAATGGAGGAGCCCTGATCCAGCAGAGCCTTGGGTGTTTGTTACTGTAGATGTCATCGTGTCCCATTGGAGCTGAGATTTGCATGGTCAGCAGTCGCACGGCAGAAATGCTCCGGCATCTGTAGCGCATCTGATCTGTCGGCTGTCGCTGAGGCTTCAGCCTCAGTCACCATCCCCTGAAACAAAGAGCTCCTTTCTCTCGCAATTCACAATGGAGCTTTAACATCTGCGACTCATTCTAACCCAGGAGGGATTTAGGGGTCAAGGCGGGCAGAGAGGAGGGCCGTCCCCCAACCGAACATTACACAGCGTGGCTTTGCTTCTCTCATGGTCGTGTGAGGCCCGTCAGAGCCGTCTCTCTCTCTCTTTCTTTCTCTCTCTCTCTCCCTGTAACTCAACTCCTCTCTCTCTCTGTCTCTTTCTCACTCCCTCTCCCCTCCCCACCCCCCCCCCCCCCTCTCCGCAGTTCTTCCCTGCGTACTCCAAACCTGAGTCCACTGGACAGGATATAAAAGGTACACAGAAGGAATTCAAGCCAAAACCAATAAAGCGCTTGTTTGTTTACGCTGCGGTTCAAATGTGCAGTGTTGACAGGTGTTGTGTTATCGTAGTCTCTCCAGTTCATCGTCCAACTGATGACCAGGCTGTTGTTTCACCTGTGATTTTTCAGCGTAAATCAGCAGCATTTACGGTCACTAAATGATCCGCGTTCTCAGACCATCATGGCCGTTCTCCACTTGATGTTCTTTGACCCTCCAGGTTTTCCTCGAGATGTTCGAGGTCTCCGCCACAAGATTATAGATAAACTGGAAAGCCATGGAGAGCTTTGGCCCCCTGCTTGCCCCCCTCTGGAGCCTACGAGGTAAACTCGCACACTCCCTAACTGCTTGCTTGGCATCATGGGAAATGCATTCAGTCCAACTGCAAAGCTCATGATTCTAGCAGAGGCAGCTTTCACAAGTGGTTCTCCACTCTACAAAAAAAAAAAAAGCTTGATAATTTTTTTTCTGGAAGCTGCAGATCAAGCAGAAGCAGCACTGGATTTTCAAAATAAATCACCCCCTTGTTCAGAACAAAATAAGATGTAAAAACACATTTTAAAAACAAACAGAAACAGCAAAACAGCCTTTGAGTTGACTAGAATATTTTGTCATTTCTGCAAAATGTCCGTGAGCAACTTTTTTCAAAGTTTTTAAAAGTCGAGGCAAGAATGGACCAAACAAGTCACAATCACCACATCATGAAAGGAACTGGCAGGTGATCCATCGCCATGACGACTACAGGGACAAGCATATGCGAAGGGCTGTTCGCTTGTACGAGGCCTGTGGCTCCATATTTCTATACATCCTCCTCTCATGTAGAAACCAAGTCGTTTTGATCTTATCTGACCAAGTACCAACTGTTCAACTTCCTCAATCGTTGATCTACAATATGCTAAAACCATCACTGCAGGGCCGTCCTCTTCAGCGCGTCACATGACACGGTTCATTCTAATCTCATGCAGGAATCAGGACGCGTCAGTCAAATTAAGTTTTCATTGCAGGTTTTTAAGAAAACAGTGAATTTTTGAAAGTGGACACTTGTGTCGCCTCAGAAATCAGAGAGGTCGTTCAAAGGAACATTTCTAACGCACTGGAACTGAAATGTCAGGCTGTAGCTCAGTAGATTTCATATTTTTAACTTGTAGAGGTCAAAGAAATGATCTAAATGGAATAAAGCCTATTGACTTTAATTTTGACTTTCCCTTTTTTTTCGTCGAAATAAAACATGTTTTCTACTTTCCCTCTGCTTCGCTGTCATATCAGTTTCTTGGAGGATTCATGTGTCGTGTGTCCTTCACAGTCAAGCGGAGATCGACAGCTTCTTTGAAACCAACAGCGCTCAAAACCTGGCTCTGATCTTCGAGGAGTCCAACTCCTACGTCGGCCGAGAGGTCAGAGCTGGTTTAGCTATCAGCCTACTGTGGAGAACATCTCATGTCACTTAAATCAGACAGTGTTGCTCTGATCATAAAACATGCTTTCACACTCCTGTGTATTCCTTCCTATACACCTGTGTGTGTTCTTCAGGTAATCCTGGACCTGCTACAGTTCGAGAACATCACGGTACGGAGGGTGCAGCGCTCTGAAGAAGCTCTGGTAACCAGACTGGGTGTGACGGAGTTCCCCTCCTGCTACCTCTATTATCCTGGAGGAAACTTCATCAGGCTCCAAGTGTGAGTGCTGTAACTCCTCTCATCCCGACACTCCTAGAACTTCACAGCCTCTCGAATGCAAAGGTTTCTTTTTGTAGTGGAGGCTCATAGATCATGGTAATAATTATTCTCTTCATATCGATTATCCTTTTCTGTACAGACACACGTACAGGAAACAGTAATCCTGTAAGTGATGTGGTGTCTTAGGCAGTATTTGCAAGTACAAGTACAAGTTCTCATTCAATAATAAAGAGAAAAGGAGCTGGACAGTTTGTCACAGTTGAAGACTACTGCTGCAGACTATTAGCCCCTGGCTACATAGTGCATATATACTGTAGTCCAGGGCTGCTCAAAGTGGGGCCCAGGGGCCAGATTTGGCTCACCAGAAGTTTTGATTTGGCCCACGAGATATAAAAATACATAAATGATAATAATGTCAGGCCTTAATAATAAAAATATGGACTTGTCTCAAAAAGTTAGCATTCATGCTGTTGTTTCGCTTTTTTTTTAGGTCACATGCTCTTTAAATTTGTAGGTTCCTAATAGTGTTGTCAAAAATATTGATTTATCGATTAAATGACGATTTTGAAAAATAAAAACGGCACAAAAGGACTTCTCCATAGTATCGGAGTATCGATACTCTACCTGCCCCCTTGGTTTACACATGCGCCGCCGTTGCCAACACACACACACACAGACAGAGCGCTGCCCTGGGGAGTGAGCCATCGTGCAGCTGCCCCTCCCCTCCTGACTCATAGAGACGGAGACACTTGCTCACACAAACACCACTGTCTGTATTTTTTTTTTCGTGTCGGCGCTCTACGCGTGTAAGCTGCCATGAGATGGCATCTGCAGGACCTTCGCAACCAGTTTTAATAAATACACAAAACAGCAGAAGTGCTGTTTGGAGGTTCAAAACAGGACAAAATGTTACCTCACCTTGCCCACTTTGCTAAGACGTGTTTGTGCATCTCTGCTTCAAGTGTGGCCTCAGAGCTGCTTTTAGGACTTCAGGGCTTATTTGCTGTCCAGGAAGGGCGCGACTTACAGAGGAGAGGAGCACATTGACATGTTGGCGTTCCTAGCACAAAATATGAAGCGACGGTAATTTTGTTGCTTATTGAAAATGCATTAGATTGCATTGCACTCCCATGCCCAATTGCAGTAAAGTTGCTAATTAAGAAAGCATTATTTTGCAAGATTGCACTGTTCTTTTTATTTTCAATTGCAGTTAAGTGACTTTTGAATGCGTGACACATCAGAGGCCTTTGAATAAGAGCCCTACCTCAATATAATTGCACTGTTTTTTTTATATTGCTTTAAAATGCCTTTCGTTCAAATGTGTGACTATCTAAGGCCTATGAATAAGTGCATAGAAATTAAAAACCATATTTGCTCACTGTTAATGTGTAAAGAATAACAAAAAAGTTCTCTACCTCAAGAATAAAGTTCTTTATTTTTTGTTAAATGAAGAACATTTTTGCACTAAATTCTGAGTGGTTGCGTTGTATCGAAAATCGAATCGAATATCAGTATTTTTTTCAAAATAACGTATCCAAGTGTGAAATCCAGTTCCAATCTAGTTCCTAATTGTTTTCATAACTTCATCTGGCAGCAGAATGATTCTTTGTGCTAAGTTTAGCACAAGGACAGTAAGAGAAACATCAAGAAGCAGCGCAGACTCTGGGAATAACATGACTGATGGCTGGGCTGCAGGATTTTTAAATTGCGATTATTTTCAGCGATATTGCAGCGTTTGCTTTGTTAGCTTCTAGAGTCGTGGAAACCGGAGGAAATCAACACTTTTTTATGTCAGTCTTCTTATTTTCATTGAACGCAAGAAAAACATTACGCTTACCTGCCATTTGGAAATTACCGTAGGTCGTATTGCAATTTTCAATTAGTGTGCGATGGATTTTTTTGCCCTATCTAATTGTAGATCCTCCTTAGACGCCCGAAAGGAATAGTCTATGAAGTCATACCACCTAGTGGAATACACATGCACTTTCTTTTTTATTTGTAAAATGACCTCACATTTGCTCACATTTCATTAATGAATTTTTTTTTTTGGAATGTTTGTAAATGTTATTTTTATTTTGAAGGGGCAAGACAGAATTTGAATTTAGACATTTTTACTCTGCTACTTAGCTTTGTGCTACAGAAGAATAATGCAGTCTGCTGGTCCTAACTTTCCGCGCCCACTGGTTTGGGACGGCCCTTCGAGAGACGAACATCAGTGTGGACGATAGATCACATGATGGACCGTGTGACTGAGTAGTTAAAGCTCCCAAGATGTCACATTAAGAAGTGAACCATCTTTTTTTCTTTTTTTTTCTTTGGAGTAGAATCCTCACAGTAAACTACTCTTATTTTTAACCGGTGCTTGACTGTAATTTTCATTTACTTTTGTGTTCAGCTCACAAATCCCACACAAGTTTATTCCCCTTCGCTTCCTATTATTCACCACGCAACAACTTCTCTTTCTGCTGAATAGTGTCCTGGTGCGCTCATTATCTGAACCCTATTCATGAAGATTTTTTTTAAAACATCTGGCCCCTTAATGGGATCAGAGCATCAAAATTGCTCCCATTATTCACCATCATAAAGCGCTGCTGATCATTCCTCGCCCTGCAAATTCATCTGCTGTTTCTGCCTCTTTGTTTGGCTCCTTCAATAACTTGGCATGCAAAGAGGACTCTTTTTAGTTGACAAATGCAAAAAGGAAATGATTTATTGCTGATTTATTTATTCACCCTCCATCTCTCCCCTTCCCACCCCTCTCATCTCCATCACTGTACAGAGGGGAGGTTTTTTAATTTCTTGCATGAAAACAATGCCATTGCTTTTCTGGCTTCACCTGCCAAACAAGCTCCCGCCATGCACGGCGACAGATGGCCTCCCATCATCTCTGAATGTCTGATTGATCCTGGGAGAGTGGAGTGTGTGCCTGTGTGTGTGTGTGTGTATGTGTGCGCGCCGTCTAACATCCGTCATGTATGTAATGTGTGTAGGTCCCAGGTGAATGCATTCTCTCCCAGCCCACCCTGACGCATGCCTGCCTGCCCGCCGGCCCCAGGGATGGCTGGATGAATGGCTCTCCTTCCACATCTGTACACTCCCACCAGGCACACAGGTGTAATTGAGTCCCGGGCCGGTGTGAGTGAGCGCGGGCCCAGATTATCCATCCTCCTTATTACCATCCTGTTCCAGTTTTACGACCCTCTCTTGCGCGCTGTCTCTCTCCGTGTCCCTCACGAGGGGAGAAAGTAAATGAGAGGAGGATGTGAGGGTGTAGGAAGGAGGGAGAGGGGGGGGGGGGGCACGGTAATGGCTGTGGTTGCAGTTCCAGCGTTATCGCAGGGCTAAATGATCAATGATCTCTCTGGGTTCCACGCTACCCTGGCACCATCTGCTCAGGATCGGAAATGCTTTCCAGTAAGTGTGTAAAATATATGGCCACAAAAAACAGGTCATAAAACAATTTTTATGGACTTGAAAACAAAAAGTGCAAACAAAACTTAAATGCATTTTGTTTATGGGTCTTTGCTTAGCTAGGGTTGGCTACTGAACTCGGTTCTTTTGAGGTTACCGTCAAGTTATGTCTACCGGTTCACGTTCAATCAATCTGTCAAATTTTGATACCTGAGAGCCCATAAAGGAAGCATGCGATGTCATCGCTGCAAGCGCAAGCACAACACACAGTCAGAGTGATGGCGAGCCCAAAGTGGAAAATTACATTCCGATTAGCCCTGGACGATTTGGTGAAAAAGTCATATTGCGGTTATTGTGTAGCCCTGCAATATTGCAATTCAATAAGCCTGTAATATCGTGACTCCACTTGCTTAGATATCGAGCAAAATGCAAATAAATTACTGATCTTTTCAAAATGTGAATTTGGTTGTACTTTCTTTTAAAATATGAATTCACTAAATTCAAAAAATATTTAAAAAATGATTTTACAAAAAGCCATTTCTGCAAGATTTGGGCTTTATTGTGCAAAAACTGTGGTTTTATTCCCCATCATACCATTGCAGACTCATAAGGCAAACAGATGTCTCTCAAAGCGATAGTTGATAAGGATTTGGTCTTAGTCACAACGACATTAGCGTGATCAGGCAGTAATGGAAAGCGATGACGCCTGGCTCACTTCTTCTTTTAATGGCGACTTGCAAGCAGGAGGAACACGATGGCCTGAGAGCCGGCTCACGGTTACTTCAGTGGGTGTTTGAGGTCTTATTCTTTCTAACCACCTGAAACCACCGCAGACATCAAAACAATACGCCAAATCCCGGTAAGTGACCTCTATGACACTCGCACCTGTTCCTCTCTCCCGCAGCAACATCGAGGCCCGTACTTTCTACTCTTACGCCCTCCAGAGGCTGCCGGGGGTGGTGCGGTCAGGGAAGCCTCCACCGGTCACAGTAGAACACACCAGCACCAACACCACTCAGGAGGTGTGGAGACCCTTCAACAGGTACGAAACTGACACAACCCACATCTCTGCTTGTCATTGTTATTTGCTTACATGAATTAAACTCTGCGTGTGTGTGTGTGTGTGTGTGTGTGTGTGTGTGTGTGTCCAGGACCAGGGTGTACATGGCGGACCTGGAGTCAACGCTGCGCTACTCCCTGTACGTGGAGCTGGCTGCTCATACGGTCATCAAAGGATACGCCCTGACTTCTCTCAAGAAGTACATCTCTGTCTTGGCAAAGGTAACGTTGACTCTTCATACAAAGATTTATGACACACAAAACACGGACACCCAGAGAATGCACAATAGTTAGGACTCCTTTTTTTCACTTTCAGTAAAAGCAGATGAAAATGAAATATTTCAAAACATGTAACATAGCAAAAAATTCTGAAAATATTATATACATACATTGAGTGAAAGTCGAATTCAAGCAATTTGTTTACTTAACTATGTTTGTGTGCCTGAATGTTCAACACTATTCAACATCAAGTGTTTTCCTGCAATGTGTAGTTACAGCAGGTCACCACTAGATGGGGAGTGAGACAGCAAAATCACACGTTGTAGATTTCAGCTGTTGTTCTGTAAGATTTTAATGTAACTCTTAATTCTTTTAACGTCTATGAGATTATTCAGCACTAATGAATTCTTTAGTAAAAATTCAGTGTTGTTGCACATTTCCATCACTGAGCGCACAAGTGGATTCAGCCATTCACCACAGCTGCAGCATAAAGACTCTCTTGGGTATTGTTGACCCTCTTGATTTTGGCTCCCAGGGGTATTGAAGCGTGGCCGCCACCCACTCACTGCCCACACGCCTGAAATACCCCTCCTCCTCCTCCTCCTCCCTTTCCTCCTCCTCCTTATCATCATCATCATCATCATCATCATCATGCCCTATCCTGATTTTGGCATCACACAGGCATTTCTCTTGATACTTTTTCCTGGACTAGTTCCCAAAAAACTCTCTCATCCCCTCATGGATTCTCTATCCTCTCTCTGTCCCGCCTCCTCTTCTTCTCTTATTTCCCTTTGTTTGTTCGCTCCTCTCACTTTTAGAAATCTCTTTCATGGATATGCCGATTTTTAATCCTTTCTTGGATTTCATGTTTGACTATTTATCTTTTATAAACATGGAATAATCCACTTGCTTTCTTCCATCATTCTGTTGCATCTCTCTACCTCCGTCCCAGAAGTGTGCCAGCCAGGCAAACATGTTGTGATGATGAGGCCTGACCTGCTCGCCTCATTCCATTGGCTACACACCAGCCTGTCTCACCGCCCTGGTCTGCCACCAATCTCTCTGATTATATCTCTCTCTCTAGGGAGGTGTTGTAGCAATCCAGTGCCTGTGTGTGTGTGTGTGTGTGTGTGGCCAAGCATCGTAGCCCCCCTCCCATTTAGCTCCAGTTTGTTTAGTCAATAGCGGCAGGTCCCAGTGGTATTTTTAGCCTGCCCCTCTACCAGAATGGAGCTCAGCGTGGGCTTTTGTGCGACTAAGGAGGCTTCTGTCATTGTTGCAGCTGACCGGGACTTCTGACGGCCCTCGTTGACATTTGACTGAACGCTCTCGCCACAAAGAAAATCCATTCAGATTCAGTTAGCTTGTTAGGAGCAGTTCATGCTAGACAGGCAAGTAGTTTGTGGGGAAAAAGTGCAGGCGAAAGTGAATGAGAAATTAGAATTTATCAATTATATGTCAAAGATATTAGGGAAGTACATTTAAAAATAGAAAATAGTTGAAATGCTTTCCCTCTACTGTTGATTGGTGAGTGTGTGTTAAAATCTACAACTGAGCTCCTGCATGAATCATTAGATTAAAAAGTGATGTCATCCCGACCGTGTCATCGTTTCACAGAGGTGACACATTCCTCAGTCATGAGGCTCATTTAAATTTACCAAATAATTAAGCGGGAGGTGAGGGCGTGTGTGTTGCATGGTAATATTGTGTCATACACACACTCTGTTACATTAATACGGGATTGTAGAGTGTGTGCGTGTGTTTATTTGTCCCATATGTGTCGTCATCTTCCTCCCTCCAAGAATCATAATTCCGGGAATTGTTTGTTTCTTTGTTACACGCCCTGAAACTGTTATTGCGTCTTGAGCCATGTATCTAAAAACCAGGTTGTTGTTGTTTTTTTTAACAGTCATAATATTACTAGATTTACTGTCTTGTCAAGCTGAAGCCGGATTTATGAATCCTCTCTACATGTATATGGGGATTAAAAAAAAATGGGATCTTGAGGAACATGAGAGCATTAAAATGGGGTTTTTAAGGATTACACCTCTAACCTGTTTTTTCTCGAAAGAAGACCGTCAGCCCAGAGGGGGACAGAAGAATTGAAAGAACTGCGCCAGTTCAAAGGGAGGGGAAGAATTTTTTACTGGCACTTTGGGTAGTTAGATGCTGTTTGTTTTTCTATGAAGTCCTTTTACAGAAGCAGTCCCTAAAGAATATTATTGTAGTACTCCTGTGTAGTATACACTGGAGGGTTTCCTCTCATCCTCCGACCTCAGCCTGGCCTGGTTCAGCCAACAGATGCCTCCCTCTTGGGACCCTCGCCACAAGGAGCAGTTTCTCAAGTGCTGCTGATACTAA
This sequence comes from Aulostomus chinensis, assembly GCF_037954235.1. Taxonomy (NCBI): domain Eukaryota; kingdom Metazoa; phylum Chordata; class Actinopteri; order Syngnathiformes; family Aulostomidae; genus Aulostomus; species Aulostomus chinensis. The sequence goes on along the minus strand of NC_141333.1, from coordinate 14,031,511 downwards.
TCCGATCAAGGATGACATATTGCCAGGGTGAAGGGGATTGTCATGGTTCAACTGGGAGGAGGAGGACGAGGAGGAGGAGGAGGGTTAAAATAGGCACATTTTGTGTGTGTATGTGTTCGCGTTCATCAATAATCAATGAAAATCACAAATATTAAAAATATATATAATTTGAAGGAACATGTTGGCTAATATAAGTAGCTATATCACGTGTGCACTCAAAAAAATTCCTAAATTAATTGTTCTTCTTCCACAATGTACAAATGTCCGCATTCACAAAGAGAGACGGATGGATCTGACCTCGTCTTAACCTTAGAAAATAAGCTACATTTATTTGGTGCTACTTTCTTTTCAATTTTAAATTTGACTAGGTATCTGCTAGATTTCAGCCCAATGACTAAAATCAGACCTGTACAGGCTTTGGATGTTTTTTTTTGTTTTTTTTATGAATGGGAGGTTCGTAACAAAGGGGAATTGGTGTAAATCAAGACAAATATTTGAGCGGGATGACACTGGTGAACGGCCGTTTCCTTGGCGATGCTGAGCTAAGCCCATTACTGGTGAACACCTGCGTTTTCTCCTGTGGTTAAATTCATACGGCTGTTTAATGAGCTTTTCAGCCTGGTTTCATCCAGACCTCCGATCCAGACCTAAACCTGTTACATCGCTTTCCCAGCAGTGAGGAGCAGACGTCGGGGGGCCTTTTTGTGACCTTTCTACACTTCCTCTGGCGCTGTGTTTTCATGTGTAGGTGCACATATTAGTTTATTAGATAAACCGAGATAAAACAGTCCTGTTGGAAATCTTCCTTCCATGATGATTATGAGGTTTTTCATGAATTTGATATCAAAGGTGGTGATATTAATGGTCATTGTGGACCCCCCCCCCCCCCACATGGACAATACTGGCATGATGCAAAATATTTTGCAGCAAAAGCTGCTAAAAGTGTTTCTATTTAACAGAACAGAACCAGTTATGGTAGATTTACTCATAATTTTTTTCTGATAAATTTCATGTTTCCTGATCCTGATGAATGAAATAACTGTGTTCGTCACGTTCCTATATGAAATTCAACTTGTTTTTCTTAGCATGAGTCAGCTTTAGCAGATTACATTGCCATAAAACAGTTTTGTGAAGATGCTGAAGAGTGGAGGGTGTTGCACGTTGTGGTTAAAGCTCTGGTGCGGAGGGTGTGAGACCAGGACGGCAGACTGGGAGGTTTAAGTGAATCACCGGAGGTCTGGTTAAGTGGTCCGTGTGTAACCCTCAGATCCTGTTAAAGAACGATGAATAGAAGACTGAGCCGCAGGCTTGGAGGACGGAGTGCGAGGTTGTGGCTGTCTGCAGGTGTATTGAGCTGAACAGACGGTTGAGGCCGAGATACAGAAAAGACTCAGCGATGTAGATCGCATCCAGAATGTGGACTTGACAGTAACTGAGGTAGAAAAAGTATTTCAAAAATATTTCTTGTCATTAAAAGCACGTCTGAGTGAAGTTGCCATGGTAGTTCTCTATTTATCTAACTGTTGTCAAAGTCTTGATCCTGTTAATGTGTTTATGCCTGAGAAACAGGAGCATTATCATAGTCTGTCCCACCGAGAGGCTTACTGTATGAATAGGAAGCAGGTTTACTGAAGCGCTCGTCTCTGTCGTCAGTATCGCTGTGTGTCTGTCTCCGCTCTGTCATCACTGCTCTCAGACGCCCATCAGGTGGATTTCCTCTCCCTCCCTCTCTCCCTCTCCGTCGTTCACCGTCTTCGTTGGGTACAGTATCATGTTTCCTCCCCAGCTGTGCCCGTTGCCATGACGGCGATAGTTTGAAAAGACGTAAATACACACGAGGAGAAAACATTGGCTTAGTGGTTGTTAGTGGCTTAGGAGATGGATCTTAATGAAGGAAGAGGCTTAAGCTCGGTTGTTGTCACATTGAGAGAAGTTCTTTTAAAAGCGTTGAGGTGGAAAAACACACAACATTAGTGCTGCTCGTAAACACCGTGCTCAACGTTGCAACCAATAATCAAGGGATTGTATTGTAGTATTTTGTGCGTGTAAGCACTGACCAGGACAAACACGGCAACATTAGATGAACATTTGCTTCATGGAGGAAATCAGCAAACCACAATCAGCGTTGCAGATTGGCTTCTACTGAAAATGAGCGTCTGACTTTGTTTAGAATCTAAAGTCTCATTTAAGAAAAGGCTCACTGTCTCCTAAAACAGCTGGGAAATGCGTAAAAAAAACCTCTCAAAGCAGGATGTAGATATGTGCAAATGTTAAGGACTTTAAAAAGTGAGAGGGAAAAAAATCTCATTCACATTCACTCACTTCATGAACTGGGGGTTAAAAAGTCACAATCAAATGTTGCTATGAAGTATTTCTGCAGTATTTCCAACTTCATTCTCTCTCCACAAACTGTCGAACTTCATCCGAGTCAGCAGCTCTCATCCCTGACGTAGTCTGCTGTTTCATGTCTGCAGTACTTCCCTGGCCGTCCGATGGTGATGAACCTGCTGAAGTCCCTAAACACGTGGCTGCAGACTCATACTGGTGATACTGGTGATCAGGTTTCCTACGAGGCCTTCAAAGAGATCCTGGAGAACTCGGCACTGGTGAGTCAAGATGAAAATGTCAGTGAAGAGTTTTAGTAATACATGACTTTTAGCAGAAGTGGAGAAACAAAGTAACCAGTTGCCGCTCTGGTGGTAATATGCAGTCATAACTTATTGTCCTTTTTGCACCATCGTGCCTGTTGCTGTAGATACTAAATCAACACTTTGTCCATCTTGTTTTCGGTTATTTTCACGAGTCCATCACACACTACGAAAATCATGGATGCAAAACGGGAAAGAGCAAAAAATGAAATAAAATAAATGTGAAGGGAAATGAAGGGAGACGGATACACGGAGGGCAGAGTGTCACATGACCGATGTGTGGATGTCCGTCAGGGAGTCGGCTGCGCAACCAAGGACACCTGTCAGTCTGGCTTCTTCAGTGGTGTGAAACCCACCTCAGAAGCACCGCCCACAGCAGGAGGCGTGCAAATATATATGTAGTTGAAGATAAACATGCAGATGTGCCAGCGTTTCCTCCTTTGTTGTCTGTGTGCCAGCGAACAACTGAGAATCTGTGTGCTGTTGTCTTTGGAAGGAAGCCCGCATGCCTTCAGTCGCCCCTCGCAAATTGAAAGACTCACTTACTTACATCATTAGCTTTTAGCCGGCCGATCAATGGATCAATGAATCGATGGGAAGGTATGAATTGACTTCACCTCCAGGGAAATGGACTCCACACAGAATCACACGCACCAAATCTTTACTATTGACATGTGAGTAACCCTGTCAATCACACCGGCGATGGCAACAGAGAGAAACGACTTTGTGTCAGAGGAAATATGTTGTCAGATTCGTAGAGATCTGATAGCTCCTGTTCATTAGCCGAGGGCTGAGCCATTAACCTGAGATTGACTTCTCATTGATCAGGAAAACTACAAGCAGCCACTTCCCTGTGTTGAACAGGTTTGGAGATGCAGGACACACACACACACACACACACACACGCAGACAACACATGTCTCATTCTAGTTGTCTCAGGTTCATGTTTGTGTTCTCAGGCTGCAGACGGTGCTTTGCCTGAAGGAGAGAGGTGGGTGGGCTGCCAGGGTTCACAACCTCACTTCAGACGTTATCCTTGTGGGGTGTGGACTCTCTTCCATGTTCTTACTGTCCAGGCCAAACTCTCGGAAGGATCAGGTACACACACACACACACACACACACACACACACACACACACACACACACAGATCTGTGAATGAGAAAGGCCATTGAGAGTTCACATCAACGGGATGGGCAGGGGTGTGCAAGGGTGGGGGTCTTTGTCAAGCTTTGTAAACAAATTAGCCCTGGAATGTTTGGTGGACTCTTGTCACACTGACCTGATTTAATAACACACACACTTAGAAACTCAATGAGTGGACACTGACATCAATGTGTTTGTCAAACTTCTTTTTTTGAAGTTCTCTGATGTTTTGTCTTATTTGTTGCAGCTTTGTTGAGACTAATTGTGACTGTGTGAAACAGATTATGTTAGATTAGTGGAATGTGAGTGGTTAATAAAACAGGCAGATGACCGGAGGCTCCACTCCTAGCAGGGATGTTAATCTGTCTTCACCACACACACACACACAGGCACCCACACACAGGCACCCACACACAGAGGTTAATCCCGGGTTTACGGACTGTCATGTGACCTGCAGATGGACTGTCCAAAAGGGGCATCCATCTGGCCCCCGCAGGCCACCAGCTCAGTGGATGGGTGCAAACTACAGTATTGATGACACCATTAAACAATTCATTCATACACTCACAAGCTGTATTACAGGTGTTAACACAGAGCAAGAGCCTCATCTCTCACACACACATACACACATACACACACACACACACACACAGGCACCCACACACACACACACACACACACACACACACACACCTTTCTCTTGCTGTCCAATCAAATCCTGATCCTGAAGGTGCTGCTAAGCTGAGAACAAAAGCAGAGGGAAATATGTTTAGGGACTGTTGTGGTCCTGAGACAACAACCTGGCCAGCATTCACACAGAGGGTTAACTGCCTTTAATCTCCAGATTGGGTTATCCCTTCCGTATAGATTATTCATCTCAATATGGGGTTAACCCAGCTCTGACTCCTGGCCCACATAACCGTGGGAATCCTGGAGGCCATTAGTAAACTCTCAAACCGCCGCGCCCGTCGACATGATATTTAAATGTGAGGTGAGAGCTGCTTTATAAGGGATTGTGCTTCAGATGGCAGATCATTAATTAGTTCTTCTCATATGTTCTCTTTTTATATGCATATCGCTAAAAAAAAAAGTGGGATGCAACATTTATTTTAGCTTATTTTTCTGCTCCAGATCCACAGGAGGTCCTAAATGCGATGAGAAGCTACGTCCGCAACTTTTTCGGCTGCAGGCCGTGTGCCGAACACTTTGAGAACATGGCGAAGGAGAGCCTGAGGGAGGTGAACACGTTCTCTGCAGCGGTCCTGTGGCTTTGGTCCAGACACAATCGTGTCAACAACAGACTGGCAGGTGAGAGTCCACACAGTCACCTGTAGCTGGACTACAGAGGAGACAAGGGGACTTAATCTTTCCAATTTCCCTTTTTTCTTAATTTCTTGAAATTAAGACCACACTTTCAGTAAATCCTGCTACTTTCAGAGAATGAGAATACCTTTTTTTTGGAAAAAAAATTAGGAAGGTCGAGGGGGAATTCTCATATTTTTCAATCCCTTCTTTCCTTTTCAGTAGCTTAAATGCAGGCTTCTTGCAGTTGCAGAAGTTAATGTTTTGCTTGATATTTGAACAATTAAACTCATTTTGGTCTCCATAAATCCTTTTCACCAAAAAAACCAAACAAACAAAACCTAGCAGCCAGATTTCCCTTTAAAACAACTTAATAAGAATAAAAATTACTGGGTGTGCTAAAGTAACAGTAAGTTGAAGTTGTTTTGACTTTAAATTCAGAAGAGTCGCGGCCCGCTTCAGGTTCCAGCCGCGATCTTGTTTGTTTGGATTATTTATCGCAGTTGTCAAAGGGATCATGTTGAGGTTTTATTAGGAATCTTCATACGCTGATGAAGATAGAAATTGTGGAGTTGAATCCTTGGGTGCTGAGACATCACTGACCCTCACACACACATACACACACACACACACACACACACACACACACACACACACACACACACACACACACACACACACTGTTACATCACTTCCTCTTTCCGGACTTCACCATCCACACAAACCTTACCTTGTTCAGTTTGAGGGGAAGATTTAAGTTCCTCACATGTTCAGTTAGTCCTCATAATACGACTAAAGAGGGTGAGGGGAGGACGGAGGATGGATCCTCAGACCAGACACCAGCTGTCACTCTGTCTTAGTCCCTCAACTATCATCTGTTTTCTCTCGACTTCCCCCTGCCACTTCTAATCTTTCTCACATCCTCACTTTGATTCCCTTCCCACCGTTGCTTCTCCGATCAGCCAGGCATTTGTATTTTCCTCGCCACTTACATCTCCCTTCTCTCCTGCACCTTTTCCTCGTAACTCCACCTGTTCTCTTCACTGAGACTCGGTCTGGAATTTTTTTCTCACTGTAAAAAAGTTTTCACTCATCTTGCGTACCTTCTCCCTTGTCCGTGTGTGTGTGTGTGTGTGTGTGTGTGTGTGTGTGTGTGTTCGTTCATGTGGTTTTACACACACGGCCATCATTAAGAGCCCACTTTGTTCAATCACCATCTTTCCTTTGTGTTGACCGCCCCTCTTCTCTCTCAGGGACAGCAATTCTGCCCTGAACAGCAGGGGCCAGAAGGACACCCGTCTCTGCGTGTGTGTACTCCCCAGACACTTAAACACTATTCAGCACCCCACCCCCACCCCCACCACACCCAACTCCACCACTCCATCAGTCTTCTCTCTCTTCCACTATTCCTGTCTCTTTTCCACCCGCTATCCCCAGGGACTCATATTCTCCGCTTGACAAGTAATGTTGCTGCAGCATCCTCATAGGATGGCTCCCCCAGGAACCAGCACTCCTTTCCGACACACACACACACACACACACACACACACACACACACACACACACACAGAGTTCCCTTGGTATTGTGTGACAGCAGGTGGCAAACACCATGACACAAGCGTCAAGCCCCACAATCCACCCCTCCCCTCCTCCAGTCTTCTCCCCCTCCCAGACACACACACACACACACACACACACACACACAAGCTCTCCAGGCATGGGTCAAGTTGTGGCGTGTGGCAGGGGGAGTTAGTCATGGCAGAGGGTGAGTCGGGGTCCACAGGGGATAAGTCGGGTGAATCAGAGGAGGAGGAGCGGAGGTTTTTGCTTGTGTTTTTTCCAATGAGTGGCAGCGTCTCCCTGAGGAGAGCACACTCCATCCCTCTCTCCATCCACTCAACCCCACCCCTCCCTTTTGCCTAAAGTGGAGCTCTTTAGCAGGTCTCCGTGCCTCTCCTTTCAGGGGCAGCCATCCATGAAAGAGCAGCTATTTGTAAAGCGACGGAACAATTAATTTAGCTGGCAACAAAGAGGCCCCAGGGCCCTCCGCCGCCTCGCAGCGGCAGAATTAAGAGCGGTGGCAGCCCAGTCCTGTTGCTGCTTGTCAACAGGCTGAGACTGATCCACATTTCTACAGACCAACAGCTCTGCTGCAGGAGGCTTGGCGGCCCTCACATCTGCTTCCCCATGAAGGCGTAGTGGCCATCATTGGACTTCCTCCAATATATTGATGGCTGAATTTATGTACAAACACTGAAATAATACATTTTTGCACTGCCCCCAAATGGCCATAAAATCCTAACAAACTTCTTGATCAAGCAGCTGAATAAATCAGTTAACATCCAATACCAGATTTGACTTGACAACGAGATCAAATTAATCACTTGTACTGTGATTGTATCTGTCATGCAATGAACATTCTTAAATCCTGGATCAGTTTTAACCCCGGTTACTTATCTATGCACAGTAAAAGCCTGACATCAGCTGTACTCCCCAGCAGCAGCAGCAGAGATTGTTGAGGGTGCAGTGTGGTGTAGGTGATCCTCACTTTCAGAATTAGTGCTGAGGAAGCTAGTTTGATGTGCTGAACAATACATATTTATACCTAATGAATATGTATGACCAGCAGTGATGACATCGCTGTGACAGGCCATTGTGGCAATCTCAATATGGCTGCTATGGCGAAAGTCACCCTGGCCACAGACATGGCAAGCTGATTAGAATAAGGAAGGAGGTATCCAGTGTGTGTGCGTGTGTGCACCCACTCCCTCCCACCTGCTGAAATGTATAAAAGCCCCCCACACACTCACAGGCTGCAGCCCATCCCGGACACCATAAAATTAATGTCTCCTTTATGTAAAGCACTGTATGCAGAGTACATACACACATGCATATGATTGAGATTCATCCAGAGCAGTGGAGGTGGTGGGGGGGGGGGGGGGGGTGTAAATTGACGGTGCTGTAAAGTGACAGACCTGCTGCCGCTCTGCTGTTTTTTCACACACACACAGACACACACATGCAATGGCCTGTTGGTGACAACAAGCAATTTATTACCAGATTTGTGTGTGCGCGTGTGTTTCCTTGTAGGCATTTGTGCAGTGTGTGTCCCTCTTAGCTTGTGTTGAGGTTCTTCATCCATGTTCTTCATATATGTTTTTATATGTGTGTACACTTTCGCTGCCAGTGTGTTAACTTGAATACATGGTGTGTGTGTGTGTGTGTGTGTGTGTGTGTGTGTGTGTCCGTGCGCACGCCTGTGCCTGTGTATAGCAGCTACATAAAAGCAAACCTGTTAAAAAAGAAAGTTTCTAATTCATTAGGAGGGCAGCTCTCCTCTGAGGTTTCTCTTCCTGTCATGTTCAATTTGAAGATTGGACTTTGCTTTCAAAGGGGTGTGAAGAGACAAGACAGGTGGTCCGGAGCACTGAGGTCTGCTGCCTAACAGAGTGTGTGTGTGTGTGTGTGTGTGTGTGTGTGTGTGTACGTGTACAAGCAGGGAAGCTGTCCACTTTCACCACATCTATTATCTCACCACCCCTCCCGCTGGGACATCCCTCAGCCCATTGATCATTGTTAGACCCTGTCATCCAAACACACACACACACACACACTCACACACACACAATAACAATATCAATCCCTAGATTACATGCACACAAACAGGGCCAGATGATTTACATATACATTCTTAAACACATACATACACATATGCATATTGGCACTTAGTTTTTACGAGCACTGTGACAAGATCAAATGGGTTCAACACAGATTGCATCCAGTCGTCAAAGCACTTACGCCTCCGAGTTCCCGCGCCTGCACGGAGATGCAACAATGGAGGAGGCCTCTGAACTTTGACATTGAATCCACGTCCGCGCAACAGTTTTTGTTTCCTCGTTGTAAATTAGTTTATACTTATTTGTTATGGGAAAAAAAGACAAAAAGGTATTTAAAAAAAGGTACATTTGCAGCAAGATGACGATGAACGTCCAGTGGCGTGCTGTTCCTTAGCTTAGTTGGTTGAATAGCAAAGCATCATTTTATTTGAGTGAATCCGTTTCATGTATGAAGTCACTCTTTAATTAGTCTTTGCCTGGAATACCTGCTGAATAACTGCTATAATATTAAGTAAAGGAATCAAGTTATATAGGAGATATTTAAAAATGTCTAAAGTCAAAAGTCCAAAATGGCTGCCAAAGGAATTTAGCCATTAAAAACATGCAAAGTTTCATGGAATTCAGTGAAATGGTTAAGAAGCCGAAAGGTGGTGGCGAAGTTGATGTATTATTCCCAAAATGGCTCTGAAAACACGAGCTCCTTGGCAGAGTTGAACAAATTTAAAAGATCTCCACCAGACAAGTAATCTGATTATGAAAAACAGAAGTTTCAGGAAAAGGACAAAAAAAAAATTTGAGACAAAACAATCAAATATTTTTAGATCTTACATCTCTGACTCTTGCATAATCCAGGTGCTTTGAGTGAGGACCCAAACTTCCCAAAGATCCAGTGGCCTTCACCAGAACTGTGTCCCTCCTGTCACATGGTGAAGGACAATGGAGAACACAGGTGGAACCAGGAGCAGGTTCTCCCATTCCTCCTCTCCTACTTCTCCCCCAGCAGCATCCTCACAGGTAAGGGTCACATGATGATAATGATGTCTGACTTTCTCTCCTGGACTGATGATGAAATGCACCTAGATCTCTTTTTCTCTGGTCAGACTACCTGGAGGATGAATCTCAGGTCCGAGCCAAGCAGAGGGAAAAACGTGCCAGTCACATGCTAGCTTTGGAGGCTCAGTGGCCAGGGGACAGGAAAGCCAGAGAGGCTTCGGACCCCGGGACTCATCCTCCATCATCACAACCGACTGTGCAAGAAGAGGAGGAGGAAGAGGAAGAAGAGGGGCCACAGGATGAAGAGGAGGAAGGTGTGGAAGGAGCAGCAGCAGTCGAGATGGTAGGCAAGACGTCGGAGCCCACTCCCTGGATCAAACATGAATCTGTGGTGGGCCGGAGACGACGACAGGTCAACAGGAAGCCGAGCATAGTGGGGATGAGGATGCGAGACCTGCAGGAGGACATAGTGGATCTGGACTCATTTGTAAACCAGCACTACAAGGCCAAAGCACTGCGGGTGGCTGCTGCCTCCAGCCACATCAAACGACGCACCCTACAGAGGAAAGTGGAGCAAGATCCCGAGCCTGGGTTTGGGCTCGGCATGGAGTTGGACGCCGGGCTCGGAATGGTGGGCCTGCAGCCTTTGGAGCCAGACTTTAGACATCAAGGGAAGTGGCTGCAGAAGCGAGAACTGAACGGCCCGGACTTTAGCAAGCAGACGAGCCACAGAGGACGCTGGATGTCCGTACTGAGCATTGGATTCTCCAAAGTAGACATCAGCTTGTGTCTAATTCTGTACTTCCTGTCCTGCATGTGTCTTCTCGCCATGTACCTTTTCTTCAAGAACCGCCTCAGGCTGCGGCGGGTTAAGGTCGCCCTGCCCTGAGCCAGAGAGCACCAACATTTGACCCGAGTCGCAGCGGTGATTAATTCATTCGGTTCACCTAGGCCAAGGTCGGGGTTAGCGTAAGGGGATGTGTCAAGATTAGCGCTATCTCATGCAGCCTCTTAAACTCACCTGCAGCCAACACACCTCCACACTGCGGTCACCCAGTGGCGTAGTTGTGTTTACTGTGTCTATGAAGGGAAAATGAGCTAATCTAATCTTAATCCTGCCAACAGAGCTTCTCAGGCAGCTTCTCCGCTGTGGGATGTACATTTTTTCATATGAGTGAAGGAGAATCAATTCTTTCTGCTGAGGGAGGAAATGAAAACCAAAGAAAAATGAAATGATTTTTTTTTCTTTTTAAATGAAGTTGAATAAATCAAAATGTTCTGTTGTACTGAGTGATTTGATTTTTGTTTTAGGGAAATGTTAATTTTAGACACTCAACGTCTTTTTTCAAGACCTCCTCCTTTGTCCTCTCCTGTCACACGAGTTTCAGTTGGAACGTTAATTAAGAAGAGCGTGATACTCAAATAAGCGATTTTTTTTTCTTCCTACTATTTTTACAATCTAAAGAAGAAGTGAGTTCTGTTGTACGTTCAATTACCGATGGACCTAATCAATCACTGAACATGTTTGTTGTGCTTGAAGCATCACAATTTTTTTTTAGTTTTATCACATAATCAAATCTTTAAAGACGCACCTTACCATTGCGTATCGGGGGGGGGGGGGGGGGGGGGGGTTCCAGTTCAACGGAGTGACAGTTGCAGCATATCATTGATTAATGAGACTTCACCTTCAGCTCCGCAGTAACTTTCTCCAGCAGATCGGCTTCTAGTCCTGAAGCTCCTCGGAGGTGCCTCACGGAGCGTTGCATCACGTCTTAGGATATTACATCACGCTGCTGAGTGGACATAACGGCTATTTGCCGACCACGGTTGTTTGTGAAGTGTTGTTGGGAGCGCGCATATGTTCAAACTGGTTTGAGGTTTTAGAATAAGCGGGATTTGTATTTGGCTGGTGTCCATGATGTAAAGCTCCTAAGAGTCATTTCAAAAACACTGTGTTTTTCTGTTTGCTTCTGTGGGAATCAATAAAATTATTTTTGATATGGTCCCTTTGTTTTGTTTTTCCAAACGCCGGTGTGGTATAAAACTTTTTTGTTTATTAGGAAAGGCCACTCTGTGCCCGATCAGGTAACTTTACAGAGAGAGTTTCAAGTGCGATGTCTGTATTATCGAAGACGTTGAACTTATCAGTTTCTTTGTGTGTTTTTGTTGTCACGTAAGAAAGAGCAGGGTGTTGCATGTAGAAATAGGGGGTTAAATCATCCAAGGTTGAAGGAAAAAGCCTGTTGCCATCTGCTGTGCAGCGCAAGCTAAATCCTAACAATTTCATTGGGATTAAAGCAAGTGAGTAATCCAGCTTTCCTTTAGGGGAGAGATTACCCATGAGGATTAGCTCCCTACAGATAATAAACTTTATTAAAACGCAATCGGCTTTTGTGGTGCTTCTTCCCTCACACACTTGGAGGTGGACTCCGCTGGGGGGGCAGGCGGTCGGCAGCAGACCCTCAGGGACCAGGGAAGAGGGGTGGATGAAAGAGGGATAGAGAGATGGACAAGTGCAGGGTCTGATGTTGTTGGGATTACAACAAACTCATCTGAAGGACGCTGCTTGATGTTGAGTTTCGTGTGGGTTGAATCGCATTTACTCCTGCCCATACCTCTCCACCTGCAACACACACACACACACACACACACACACTGATCTCACCCCAAGCCCTGCTCAATCTCCTCTCTCTAAAATAGTTAACAGTCGATGCCCATGGATACACACACACGCACACACACACATACAATCACTGATCAATTAATTAATCACAGACGTATTTTTATTTGAATCACAGCCTCAATTCGAGAGCCAGACTTTTCATAACGATATTTCATCTCATCTATTTTTTGGTTGATTTTGTTTTGTTTTCGTTGGAAACGTCCCACTGAGAGAGGAATTATATCACCCTCTCAAACATTGCTTGACATCTGTGCTGGTTTTTGTTTGCTTTTGTTGATTTGAAATGAAAGACAGAAACCATGACGATTAAAAGCTGGTAATCGTTCATATTTCCTGTGACTTCATCGTGTCTTTTGGTTTAAGTACTTTCCTCCTGCACAGTTGATCTGTTAATCTGTTTAAATGGTTACCTGTGTTTGTCCCAGGACTGGAGTCAGCCTGTGCTCTCTGACTCTACACAAGCTCTTTATCAGAAGACTTGAGCCCCAGCCAGCTGTAAACTAATGATGACTAATGATGGTTAATGGCAGCTATGTTATATTGCTCTGCAGCGTTGCCAAGGCCGAGGGGCGCGGTTCACACAGGGAGCGGAGGCTGACAAATCCAAATCAAGAAGAAACATTCTGGTGAGTTTTTAGTGAAGCAGTTTATTTGCTCAAGAAATTAAAAATTTGTTGGATCCTGCAGATCAGGTAATGCTCATTTACTCTGGTGCAGGGCAAAGAGGCTGAGCAAATGAAAACAGTAGAAACGCAGAAGAACTGTATTCATTCAAGAGGAAATAGAGTCTCTGTTTAATCTGTTTAATTGAAAATGTCCTTCCCAGCTCAAATAAACACAGGTGGAATCCGTTTTCTCGTATGTTGACTATATTTTTCAACTATTTGATAAAAAAAAAGCACAAAACGTTACTGGAAGGAGCCTGAAATTCAAAATTCCAATACAGTTCTTGACATCTTTTCTGCCAAAAATTGCCCGCATTCTGAAATCGATGAGTTTATTTTCACTCATCCGGGTTCAGGGGTGAAGCTGCTTTCTCCCCAACCCCCCCCCCCCCCCACACACACACACACACACTTTCTTTTAAAACTTTTTGGGGTGTTTGCAATGTTGAAAACAAATGTGCGATACTGTGTTATGCGAGCTCCGACTGAAGGGTAAAAACTTCACCTTGCTGCCCCGTTGTTGTCTTCCATAAATTAGACAATGCAGGCTTTTATAGCCGCTCCTCTGCTGCGCGCTCCCTGCCTCCATGTTTATTGCTCCTCAGCTATTGATATTAGAATGCAGGAAGGGTTTAAGGCATTTTTCTGTCATCTCTCTTTCTGACTTTAATAATACTATAAAGCTTCCCGCTGTGGACAAAAGGAGGCGGGAGAGATGGGGGGGGGGGTGCATAAATTATGAAAAAGAGGTTAATATACGGTATTGGTTTATGTCACATCCAAACTAAGCCAGAACCCCTTTCAGGTTCAACATTCAGCCTTTTAAAAGCAGGAGTCAAGCAGGGTCAGATCCATCTCATTTTACTGCTCCTCCCCCTTTCACATGTCGTCTGCTGCTCACCACCAAACAGCTGCTTGTGAGCACGAGGAGATTGTCGCTTTACCGATTGTTTTTTACAGTGAGGCGCCGACGCTGCCGGTTCTTCACAAATCTGGTACCGACTCCAACAGCTTCCTCCCCTCCTCTGCTGCTGCCTGGTTGCTGTTTGTACAGCATCTGTGATTTGAGCCAGTTGGAAGTTCATCTGTGCAGAGCAGAGGGAGGAAGTCAGACCAGGGAGGAGGGGAAACCATAGAAATCAATAACCTGCATTTAAACCATGAAAATACGCTGGACTGCACTGTTTTAATTTCAACACAAATCTGACCTTCTTTTTTTTTTTTTTTTCTCCCCCTGATCTGGTCTGCTCTGTTCTGGTATACTCACCTCCCTTCCAGGGCAGCCGTAGCTTACAGGAAGTGCTCAGGTAATGAAGTTGGAGGAGATCCAATACTTGTCAGTCACATTGTTTTAATTCACTCAGCTGACACGGCTCCTGTTGTTGAACGGGGGAAGAGTCACTCCTGCCTTTCCAAGCTTATACGAAGTTCATGAATCAGCTGGTGAACAACGTTTATCTTCAATCTGACTAGTAAATAAATATATCATCAAATCCGTAGCACATAACATCTCAGATTTTGTTGACAAAATTCATTTTCTGTTTCTTCCCGCTTTCCATGTTGGGAAAGTAGCTTATTTCCTGCATACTATTCATTTTTGATTTTTAAAGCTGTGCCATTTGATGATTGAACATCATTTATTTTCTCAGCAGCTGAGCACCAGTGAGCAGCATCGTACTGGTCTGACGGAATTCTCAAAAGAATGAACTGTTATTCAAATGTTCCATCCATTCCAGCTTTGTGTGATCAAGGTCAGAGAGTACTGTGTTTCATGCAGGGCCACAAGCTTGTCTCAAACGCTCGTACACTTTATTGCCCTTGCTGTTGTTAGATGTGTATTCATGTTGTGTGTATTTATTCACTCCTTTAGCAGAAAGCAGAGGAAATCTGGGGTCATCGTGCTGGGTTTAGACCCATTTTTGCCACAATATTTTTTGCTCTCTTTGTAGTAATTAACATATGTACACCGTATTAATAAAATAATAGTAATAATAATAATAATAATAATAATAATAACAACAACAATAAATGTCCTAATACACAATAACAGTGTCAAGTGCAGCCTCAATTAGCCCTGCCAGTGTGTTGTGAAAATAATTAAACACCTCATCTTATTTGCAGGATCTCAGCTGAGTGTTTTATCAGGCGGACTTGGCTGAACTCTGGTACCAGTTGAGTCAAATGAGCCTATTACCGCCTCGTCTTAGCACGACAGGGTCAGGTTCAATCAGGGAATTGGAAAATATCATTTCTGACGGGAATAGATTTGGTTTGTTCAACCAATCTCTTCTACTAATTACCCAAATGGACAGGAGCTGTCAGGAGACAATAACTATTCCCTAATAGAATTTGCCCCCCAAGTGCAATTTAATTTTCTCCGCGCCCTCTCCGAAGGTTTCCCCCGCTTTCTGCCTCGCTCCCTTTCTCTGTTGCTCTCCTGCTTTCGGACCAAATGGTTAGGGACACGGCGCCATTGATGCCTAATGTTGCCGCAGAAGTGTGGACTAATTTCCCTGCAAGCTTCAGCTCGTCCTGCAGAAGTAAAATTATAACTGGGCGACATGGCGGAGAGGAGGAGGAAGAAGAAGAAGAAGAAGAAGAAGAAGACGAGGGGAGTGATTAGGTAGGTCTGCAGCTGCTGCTGCTGCTGCTGCTGCTGCACACTCTCTCAGCTCCAGATTCAACACACACAAACCAGTAAGGACCGAAACTTTGAACAGCTGGTGTGCGATCATCTGCACACCAAAATAAATTCTTGCTGTTTTCCTTCTTTATAAAAGACGCATTTCTTCCGTCAGTGTGTGTCCCGTGTATGTGCCTAATTTTTTTTTTTTTTGGTGGGGTTCTATGTGGTGTTTTTACATTCGGTGTGAATGTACTACAAATGTGAACGCGGGTGACACTGGTTTCACCTCTGCATTGTGCTGCTCATCAGCCTCCTCAGCGTGCGGGATGGATGTGTTTCTTTATTTCTGACTCCTCGCTCTGAGAGATGGATCTGTGAATCGCAGATGTCAATAAACTCGTCCACTGAAATATTAGATCTAATTAGAGGTGGCTGGGTCAGCGGCGGTGGCAAAGGAGTCGCCCTCTGTTTGAATTATTGCCCCGAGCTACTTCCTCCTTTAACTGCCCTTCCCCCCCCCCCTCTTTTCTTAAAGTGACACCTTGCTCACGTGCGACTCAGACTCACCTCTCATCATGTGCATTTTTATTTCATTTTAAAAAAATAGCTATGTTTATGTTCAAAGAATTGTTTGATATCACATGAATTACAAGACTGATCAATACGTAATATTTGTCGTTTCTGACTTTAGTCAAACATGTTGTCATTCATCATGTGTGATGAAACAGATGTGGACTGTTCTGGCATGATTTTTCTCGTTTCCCTTCCACTCCATTTAACGGACAGTAAACGCACCATCAAACCAGATGTGCGACTTTATATCTTCTTTTTTTCCCCCCCTTCTGGATTTTGCATCCGTCAATTATTCTAATTGTGTTGCCCTTTGCTGACAGGTTAAGAGCATTTTTATCTGCATTGTTTTCCAGGGCAGCTAAAGGCCCTCGATACCAACAATCAGAGTAATTGAATAGTTGAATAAATTCAATCTTGACGGGGAAAAGTGTATATATGAAAATAAAAAGAAGACGAGATGAATGCCTCGTGCCAAGAAAGAGCAACATGGATGGACACTGGAGAAAATGCCAGTGATATCCCAGCTTCGTTTTTTTTTTAATCAGCTTGATGCGCGTTTTCATTTTTACTAAATTACATTTGAAACATTAAACACACAGACAAAGGGCTTAAGGGATTGGTGCTCCTAGTATATAAGCTGTGTGTTAAGCAGTCATAGTTTTAAACAGACAAAAGATATGAGGATAAATCAGTGAAATTGGAAAATGTACTTCAGTCTCGTTTTCTTTCTTAAAGAATATCCGACTTTCCAAGACATATGAGCAGTGTGTATATATATATATATATATATATATATATATATATATATATATATATATATATATATAATATATATATATAAATTTATATATTATAAATATATAAATAGATAAATGCTGCATTTTTCATTGCTTATTCAATTAATAATAGTTTTCCTTGTATAATTTGCCGGAAATATTTCAGTTAACGCACAAAAAAAATCCTGTAAAATGTCTGAAATGACGGTGATGATAATAATGCATTTATTTGCTGTGATAAAGCTGACATTCAAATGGGTAGACTTAAATGAACGGCACCTTCCAACCCAATAAAATAGCATTCAATAGAAATGAAGGAAATATCCATTGAATCTGTAGTGGTACTCCAGATGTGTGCGTGTGTGTGTGTGTGTGTGTGCGCGCGCGCGCGAGCGTGTGCGGTACGTGAGCCGAAGATATTCACCTGGGACCTGCAGACGGACGCGCGGTTGATGGAAACAACCTGGTTTGAAGCGCCTGCACTGTGTGCTTTTCTTTTCATGCTTGAAGTAAATTGGAAGCGAAGATTGAGTTCATCTTGGTTGAACCAGCAGCCCTCCGGGGGGAATATCTTATCCGGGAGAGCAGTCTCAGATGGTGGAGTTGAAATGAACAGTGTCAGGGGGACTGCGTCCGGACTCCTAATCCTGCCGCCTCTCACATCCAAGCTGCTGCTGTTCAGCTCTCACAGGTGAATCCGATTTACACGCTGACATCACATCTTTGATGGAGTGTCAGCAGCTGCCATTCGGTTTCTTAACAAAATGTATGTTTTCATTGTTTCAGTGACATGAAAATGAAACAGCGGGACACAGTTCTTGAACGGAATTATAATACTGATCAGGTTGATTTTGAAGTTCTCTGTTGGGTTCCAGTTCAATATCTAAGATGTAGTTCACTTAAGCATCACCTGCAGGGAGACTTAAGTGTGATGTGTTCGTGAATGCGTGTGAATTTGCACAACTGAGGCAGCAGTGAAATATCCCCCAGTCTTCCCGGAGTTTAGGAGAGGCAAAAGTGAAATGAGAGTGTTCCTCGTCCTCCTGGCTGGGACTGTGGTGCTGCTCATCGCCCTGCTGGCCCCGGGTCCCACCGGGAGCCACTGCAGTGAGCTATTTATGGTCTCCACAGGAACAAGGTCCCGCCTCTCCGGAGACGTCTCCATTTACCATGTTGAACGCCTCTCCTCCTCTCACGTCTTCCCCTAGCTTGTACACCTATGGAGGATGCTTCCGCCCCGGGGGCCTCCTCTTCCTGCGGTCCTATTGGCCCACGCTGAGTCTTTGCCTCGGTGACGTCAGGCCCTGCCGCCCCTGCAGCGCTGAATGGAACAAGCAGCTTGTCTGATCCACTCCAAAACAGCTCGGCACGGCTCGACGCAGCACGGTACGGACATCATCCCGGGAATAGAGGAACATCAGGAATAGAGGCTTGACGGGACAGCGGAGAGGAGAGCAACCAGGGCGGAGGAAGGCCGCAACATCACCAGCATCATACTTTGGTTTCTCCAGGAGACGGGACGGGGGAGTGCGCCCACCGTGTTGCGGGTGTATGTGCGTGCGTTTGACTCCCGGTTTGGATCACGATGATGCAAAGTGCGGCGGTCCTACCGACAGAGAGTCCTGTGAAGAGTTTACCGGAGATTCTCGGAGTGCCACTGCAACGTAATACATTTTCTTACCTCTTTGGTGTGTATGCGTGTGTGTGTGTGTGTGTGTGTGTGTGTGTGTGTGTGTGTGTGTGTGTGTGTGTGTGAGTGAGTGTGTATGTGTGTGTGAAGCTGGCTGGCGAGGGTGGTCTGTGCTGCAGGGTTGAGTTTACGAGAGGATGAGGGGGTTGAACATCTAAGCTTGTCACGTACAAGCCAAAGATGTCCGGTTAGGATTTTAGTGGAGATTTGATCATCCCCTGGCCTCTTGTAGCTGAGACAGACCAGCCTGGATGTCCAGGTGCCCCCCACCCCCACCTCCCAGCAGGACTGGGAGATATTAATGCAAATACCCCTGGTTATTTTAGACAATCGTAGGGAAAAGAAGGGGAGGGGATCAATATCAGCATCCAGTGATGCTGTTTGGCCTAAAAACTTTGCAGTTCCTCCGCATCCTCCATCCTCCAGGTTGTTGGGAGGCTTCAGCTGTTAATGTGTAAACGAGGCTGCACGGTCAAGAGATCAGACGCGGTTGTCATCACCCGCCGGACGAACACACGCTGACTTTGATTGACACTCATTACTGACTCAAATAGATCATACATCTTCCTTTCCCCCATCAGAGCCAAGAGCTTTTAGAAAATAAGGGGCGATTCAAGCTAAATGCCTCGTTTAGGCTTTTTTTTTTTTTTTTAAATAGGATGAAAATATCACACTTTTTTCCCGTATGTATTTTCCACTTTTCAGCATCAAAGGCGAGATTACGTCTGTTCGTCCCGGCGTGTTAATCTATTCCAGGCCCTTTATAATCTCATCGTGCCATCGAGATACAAGATTGCTGCTGTGACCTAATTATTTAGAGGCGAGTGAGTAAAATATACAGATGGACCCAGTTGAAATAATAATCCACGATTATAACAATGATAATAATAAAATAGGATAATCCAATTAGATAATTACTGGTCAAAATTAAAAGCGTCATTTACAAATAAAACATGAACTATGTTAGTCTGTCGCTGCCTTTTCAGTAAAGTATTCAAGGAAAATAGCCTGTATGAGGTCGGCTTATGCTCTTTAATTTTATAAATCGAAGCAGATTAACAGATTGGATAAAGATCCTGCCACTCAGCCCCCCGCAGCGCCAGCATTCATCCTGGATTTAAACCTGGATTTTTCCAGGAATAAAAGCTATGGTCGTTTGTTCTTCGTGGACGGGAAAACACTCGCGATTCAGGGTAATTACAGAAAAACCGTCACCTGCAGGCAAGTATTCTGGAGTATTTAGCCCATGTTTGATCAGACAGTTGGGATGGGGAGAGGCCGGTGGGCTGACTGCGCCTCGTCCCAAACGAAACCCTACGCGTCCACGTGCTCGGTCCACTTCCTGTGTGAGATGACGGAGGTGATGAGGCTGGACGAGGCGACGAGTCGACTAGAGATACCTAGATATGAGGAAGACCTTCTGACACACACACACACACACACACACACACACACACACACACACACACACACACACACGCACACACTGGACGCTGTGTAATTTTGCTGCTTTCCTTTCAGCACCACCACCACCAACCTTTCGATTCATTTTCCTTTTTTCTCTTGATAAAAAAAAACAACTTTGTAATTTGTCTTCCGGCCAAACCACAAAGCAAATATATAAATCTAAAATAATTTCTTTTACTTTCTTTCTCCTGATATCCCCCCTCCCTACGTATATTGCTTCCACTGGCTGAACTTTTTTTTTTAAATTTCTTATTCAGAAAAGTCATAAAAGATATAAACCAAACCTAAAATGTATTTTAAAACAAAGAATATAAATGATCCCAAATTACTAACCACTGGTCCACGCTTGTAGTCGAGGGCTCGATGCCTTCCACGCGGGTCTTGGCTGTGCTCAGCCCGCCTCCATGAAGCAGAACCATCGTTTTGCAATTGTGATGAGATAAAAGCATCTGAAGCTTTAGAGGTTTATTATGAGATGCTCAGCGGAGACCTACGTGCGTGAGTGCGTGTGTGTGCCGTAGGTTTTTTTTAATTAATTAAATTTTTTTTTACTGATGCTCTCTGACGTCTCAGCATTGGCCCCTTTTCCTCTACATCGATTTTTCATTATCGGAAATCATGTGGATCGCGTGTGTGACTATGAGAAGCCGCCAAAGACCACGTGATGTTGCAGACATTCTTGTTTATAATTTAAAAAAAGCGAGAAATAATGGAACGATTACCGTAATTATTGTTGTTGAGATGTTAGGATGAGGCCTTTTTCACAGCATCCGCCGCGTATTACGAGCTTTATTCAAAGGATGTTTGATATTTTATTTCATTTCGAATATACGAGCGATCATAAACGTGTCCCGGAATATGTTCGATCTATATTTGTTCGTTATATTTATTGTCACGTTTTTGTTGGTTTGTTTTGTTTATAAACGGTCGGTTTTTGGAGCTATGTCCTCTGTTGTTAATGAAGCATCAAATCATTGATTAATTTAATGTTACTGTTTGAAATTTGCCTTTGAATTGATTATCAACGCCTTTATTGTCGAGGCTGGAAGGATAATATGATTTTAAGTTATCCCCGTTACCGTTTTCTGTTTCTTCATGAGAATATCTGATAGCCTACAAAATAGCTTTTTTTTTTTTTTTTTTTACAGTCACACACTCACACACACACACTCAAAAAATGACAAGTATTTAATCCCGTCCAGAGTCTCATCGATCATTTACTTCATGTAAAACAGGCTTCAGGAGGACGGAGCGTGTTCCGGTAATGAAGCATAACTATCAGCACCATGGACAGCGCTTCAGATACTCGCATGGCGAGTGTTATGTTTAGCAACACATTCAATAATCCTGCATTAACTGAAGTGGATTACCACGAAAAATTGGGTTATAAAACAAACTTAAATTAAAAAAAATATTAATAAAATAAGCTAGAGTTGAAATATGTAGAAAAGCTTTTGAAAATCTGAAGGAATACGGATGTTTTACAATAAAAAGATGAAGAAAGCAGCTACATTATTTTGCATGCGGCGAAAAATACAACAATCCAGTCTAATGCGATATTTTAATGAATTGATGGTTTCATGTGCAATATTCTTTTAATGACCCAAACCGCGCATGCGCATGCATGTTCTTTTTTTTTTTTTTTTTAACTCACTAGCTAGCTAACACGTGGATAGGACTATTATGACCAGAGGTTGCTTATTAGTTCGATATGTGTGAGTAATGTGACCTGAGTGTGACCCGGTGCTGCTGTGTCCCCGCAGAGATCCCTCAGTGTGCCGGCTGCAGTCAGCACATCCTGGACAAGTTCATCCTCAAGGTGCTGGACAGACACTGGCACTCAAAGTGCCTCAAGTGCGCCGACTGTCAGACCCAGCTGGCAGACAAATGTTTCTCCCGGGCAGGAAGCGTCTACTGCAAAGAGGATTTCTTCAAGTTAGTGGCGCTTTCTTTTTTTCTTCTCTCTTTTTTTTCTTTTTTGCTTTCCTCTGTTTATCACTGATTTTTCTGGACTAGCAACGATCATTATGGCGGCTGAGAGGAAGCACACACGTTAGCAATTAGCTATCCTGAAAATGCTAACTTTCAAAAAAATTAAAATAACTAAGGTTAAGTGAGAAATAAACAATTTAGTCGCTCCCACCACTACATGGGCTAGTGTGAGGAGAGGTTACTTTCTTATTCTGACAGATAAATTTACTAATGGGTTTTCTTTGACATTTATTCAACAAGCTCACTATCCAATATGGCGGAAAAAGTTGCTAGCAAGAGTTGTTAGCCTGCCCCTTTCTCTTTGTGTAGCAACTCAAAGACAGTGTTACTAATTTGTATGTTATTAATTGAAATTTTTAACAGTTTTTTTAAAAAAAAAATGTAATAAAATGTATCATTATTTTCAGTAAAATGTTTGATGCAGGAAGGTTTGATCTAATCAACAGTTGGTTATCCCACAATTACAGTTGAAAAATAAAACCAGGAAGAGGAGGTTGTTTTTATTCTGTGAATAACTTTTGAAAACCACTATTGTTTAATATTCATTTATTATTATTTTGTGTAATTATTATCATGATTTTATATGAGCCATCTAATAACCCACCCCCTTTATTATAAATGATTTTCTTTCCTTCTTTCTTTCTTTCTTTCTTTCTTTCTTTCTTTCTTTCTTTCTTTCAGCGATTGGATTTCTGAGACATTACAGAGGAAAATTGAGTTTGACTTTTATCCAAAACAGGATCAGCAGCTCCAGGCTTTTTACTAAATCATGTTTGAAAGGTTTTAATGCTTAAAGCTTGAATGAGACCTAAAGAGCTCTGGAGGCTCACTGAGAGCTAACTGTGTTAGCTGACCCACGGGACTGCGGCGAGGGGGGGGGGGGGGGGGGCTTGGCATGGTCAAACTGTGGTGATGGACACACATACATACATGACCATAGAAGTACAAAGACACATACACTCACTTGTGTGTGTGTGTGTGTGTGTGCTTTCCAGTAGTGATTTGGAGGCTTCACCTTGCTCTTTTTATTTCTGTGGGTTGCTTGTGTGATTTAAAGCCTCTCCTGAGTCAGTGTTTTATTGGTTCTCCTCAGGGTGTGTTTACTGTGAGTACCCCCTCCTCCTCCTCCTCTTCCTCCTCTCTTTTTGCTCTTTTTTCTTTTCCTCCTCCTCTTCCTTCACCTCCTCCTCCTCTTTAGCTCTCAGTACTTCATCTGCAAACACATAAACATGCACACAGGCGTGCACAGCAGACATACACATACACACAATGCAGCCAGTGCATTGATCCTCTCCATCCATCAACCTGTGGACAGGTCTATCGTTAACAGAAATGCATTCCAGGGCTGATTTTTCCCTCCTCAACAGCTGGAGTTTCTATTAACACAGACATTGTGAAATCATTCTTGGCTTCAGTTGAAGAAATATGTAGCTGGCTAGCATGTGAAATTTTAATCTCGGTTGGTCTCACTTTCTCCATCTGCCTGCAAAGGGGGTATAAATAGGAGAAGGAAATCACTCCATCTTCCGGTGTTTTGCATTAAATGCATCTAATGGCAGTTCTCTTCATCTTCCCTGCAGGCGTTTTGGAACAAAATGTGCATCATGCCAACAGGGGATCCCTCCGACGCAGGTTGTGCGGAAGGCGCAGGACTTTGTGTATCACCTGCACTGCTTTGCCTGCATCATGTGCAGCAGACAGCTGGCCACCGGGGATGAGTTTTACCTCATGGAGGATGGGAGACTGGTGTGCAAGGTGGATTATGAGACTGCAAAACAGAATGGTAGGTCTGCAAATGTCCAGAATGTATATCAAATTAAATCACATGAAAATGCCTGCTACAAAGAAAGCAAACACTCGTGACTCGTTCTTGCTATTTTCAGTACTCGAGTAAAGTTAAATTATAGGCTGAATTCACAAATCTCTACCTCAGGAGGCTTTACACTGTTGATTCAGTGCTAAAACGATCCTGAATGAACTTCTCCACTGTTCAATGCAGTGAAGTGACTGTGGGATATATGGTGTTTGTGTCTGGGTGTGTATGTTGTCTCTCTCCCTCCCGCTCCTCTGACATTTCCATGCATCTCTGATTGATTATGCAAAGTGAAGCAATGCTCTTGTATAGTACGGCCCCAGTAACTCCGTTGCTTCAGTAGATTTATGTCCTCTGCTGTAGGAGTGAGACAGATGCACAAGGACAATAATGCACTTCCATACACGACCATTCACTTCATTTAACACACACACATACTCCACACAAGGCCGAGGGCGCTGCCTGTTAATCCAAATATAAGAAGAAGTCACTCACACTTGTCATGGTGGTTTTAGACGACTCGGAGGCGGGGACCAAGCGACCAAGGACTACCATCACAGCCAAGCAGCTGGAGACCCTCAAAAGTGCCTACAAAAACTCCCCGAAGCCGGCACGCCACGTCAGAGAGCAGCTGTCCTCCGAGACTGGGCTGGACATGAGAGTAGTGCAGGTAGAGGATTTACCTCCTAGTATTTACTCTGCTTGATTTCTCCAGACAATAACCTGCAGGCTCTGTCATAATCAAGCCAAATATTTTAAATCTGAGAGGATTTACTATTTTTTCTCTCAAATATATATGTAAAATTGGTGTTTTTAAAGTCTACATTGCCAGATTTGAAATGTTCACAAGAAAATTAGATGACCCTCATTCTAAATGACTGCTTGTTTAATTATTGTACTTTTACCGATGAGTAATTCTGAGTGATGATGGGTTTTTCCAACAAAAACGCAGGTGTAAACAGTAACACGAGCAATGGCTGCCTCAGTTTCAGGTTCACCGCCACGTTTGTGTACTGTGGTGAAGTGTTTGTTCTTTTGTTACAGAAACAATAAATTTGATGCATCAGTTTTATTTTGGATTTTTTTTTTTTTTTTTTGGTCAGGTGTGGTTCCAGAACCGGCGAGCAAAGGAAAAGCGCCTGAAAAAAGATGCAGGTCGTCATCGCTGGACTCAATTTTATAAAAGTGTTAAACGCAGCAGAGGAGGTGGACCGAAGGTGGAGAAGGAAAGTTCAGCCGACGACGCAGGACTCAGTGACAGCGAACTGAGCTTCAGAGGTAGCCATTGTGGAGAACTTCACCTGATTATTTTTAAAAAGAGAATCCTGAAAGGGAGTTGTCAGTCATGCTGTCATTCTAATGGGATTAAAGGAGCCGACAAGCTGCTAAATGAAGCGGGTCTGAGAGCGGCAGCAATCGAATGTGTCTTTGTGGCAATTCATTTGTTTTCTTGAGTTGTTCTGTGCTTGGCAAATCCAAAATGGCATTCTCATTTCACATTCCCCTCACACCTCCCCGTGGCCACTTCCTCCTGCGTCTGTTTGTCACCACGATGGAGCCTATTGGAAAAGCTTGAGGGCCTTTAGCGAGACGCAAACGACATTTTAGACATCCCTGTGTTATTTAAAAAGAAGGCTATTTTTATGAGAAATGAAAAGATGGTGACAGAAACTCTATAAAGTATGTGAGGCTTTTAGTCAATTAGAGAGAAAGCGCTCTGGGGCATTGTTGTTATTGAAGCCACCCGGGGGAGGGATTGAGATGGAAACAATATATTTTGTACTGCAGTAATTGTACACACACAGACGTCTTTTGTTTCTCACTTCTCCACCAACAAAGCTGAACTGCTTATTAGACAGTGACTGGTCCATTTACCTCCATCGAAACCGCATAATAAATCTCACGCATAAAACCACTTAACTGTATTGAAATATAACAACTCTATAATGTTCACACAACACTCCTGATAAGTTTTTACACCCTCATGCTAAGCAATGGTCTCTCCTCCACAGACGACCAGGTCCTATCAGATCTTGGCCACGCCAACGGACTTTATGGGAGCGTCGGCGACGTGACTAACAGTGCGGTGCTGAATGGCGGATTCTCTGTGGACGCAGCGGGGCAACCTTACCACGACATCCGGGCAGGAAGTCCTTATGGTCTCCCTCAGTCACCCTCCTCCATCGCCTCGCTGCCCGGTCACACCCCTCTCCTCAACAACCTAGGCTTCAGCATGGACAGTCTAGTGGTGCAGGGCGGTCCGGGTGGGGTGGGACAGGCTCTGAGAGCCATGGCGGGAGGCCCAACATCAGACCTCTCCACAGGAAGCAGTACAGGATACCCCGACTTCCCTACCAGCCCTGCCTCCTGGCTGGATGAGATGGACCATTCCCAGTTCTGAATAGGACAGAGCAGACACTTCTCTCTCTCCCACCCTCTGAAACTTTTGTGACGTTGGGTGTAGAGGAGAAAGACGTCCCTCAGCAGCTGTAACTGTGAGGCGGCAGCCGGTCCAAGCAGTGAAGAACACCTCCGCCATCGCTGACTGGGGAAAAAATAAACACCTCTGAATGTTCAATCTCAACAATGTATCATACAATTTTTGTTATCAACTGACTTCATTTTGTTCATTCACTCTCTGAAAATGAGACTGGATTTCCAATATGTTGGAGGGTCATGCTCACAGGGGAGGTAATATTGTCTTGTCCCCCTTCAAAATAAAACCATCTCACAGCTACAACAGTAGGGCTACAATCTACGGTAGATCAAAGTCCCTTGTAAGACCCGAGAGGCACCTGCATGCTTCTGATTGAGTAGAACTGCTGTCTGGCCATCTCTAAAGCCTTTACATTGGCGATGCACTTTACTCTCCTCGTCTTTTTCTGCACATGTGGACAGGAATGCAGAGTGAAAGAGAGAAAAGGAGGAGAGACATATGCACAAGGCAAAAACAGTGTTTCATTGGGAGAGAAATTTACAAGAACAGTGGCACAAGTGTGAATTTTGAACCATGCTGATGTTTGTTTGGTTTTTTTTAATGTATTGCTGAAGCTTACATAACTAGATGGCCGTTGGTTTGTCTGTCCGTCTGTCCGTCTCTGTAGAAGCTGATATTTCCTCTGTTTGAATGAGGGCGAACACTGTTTGCTACACAGCAGGTCTCTCTTCTGTATTTATCGGTGCTTGACTTGTTCTTGTCTGTGTAAAGCTGTCAGCCCCTGAGCTGAGAGCAGACATCTGTCAGTATTAAATTATCTGTTTCCAGACTCTCACGAGGAATCAGGGCTTTGTGTTGGTGGACAGTCAAGAAGTCGAGAGAGAACCATTTTTTTCTTTTGATTCCTTTCAATACTTTTGATTATTTGACATTAAAAATGCCAAAATGTATTACTATTATTATTGCTATAAGGAAGGCTGAAAACATGGTCCTTTGTGTTGTTTCCTCAGTCTGAGCCAGGCTTCTCTCAGTAATCTACTCAGTACAGTAGAGATCTAGCTTTGCCTGCTATCAACCTACTTACTAACCCCCAGATGTGTCGTCAGCCTGTTCTCCAACTGTCTGGCCTCCGTGTCAGAGGGATTACCACAGAGTCCCCCCACTATCAGGGCTGATAGTCCGGCATCAGAGCTGGCAGGACTGCTGGGCTCCGATATCTTACACTTCAAAGCTACATCATCTTGAATCCACTAAGACAGGCGAGGGAGTTGAGATCTTATCTACAGTTTTATCTGCTGAAGAAAACAAATCTATGTAGTCACCTTTTTTAAAAAATTTGCCAAGTCCTGTTTCTTTTTTTTGTTTGTTTTGTTTTTAAAGCCAGAATGCAAACCAACACATAGAATGCAACACCATTTTGAAAACTGCATACAAAAACATCACACTTTGTTTCATTGCCTCAGAAGTTTGCATCTTAATTGTAAATTTTGTACAGTTTGAAAACCGTGTTGATCGTCTTGTTTCATGAGTGCTATTTATTATTGCCATGTGTCTTTGAAAAAGATGTAAAAGAGAGCACTGAATTTATTCATTTATGCCTTCTGTGTAATGGTATGAACTGTGTACAGTCAAATCTATATGAGGAAATAAAGCTGAATTGTCTTTGGGTTATACACTTGGCTGCGTTTCTTTTAAATATACGTTTGTTTTCACCATATCAAAAGAAAAATATCTTCTGTAGGTGTTTTTATGATTTTGTCTTATCTAAACGCTCTTTTAGAGAGAGTTAACGCGCAAATTCATTTACCCATTGAGAGCATTTACCACACACTTAGGCCTCTATTCAATTGTGGAGATCCATTTAGTACCACCAGCAGACAGTGGTCAGTCAGTTAACAGTGATTGATGCGGCTCTCCCCTCTGGCTCTCAGGGCGGGGGTGACAAGAAAGATACATGACGAGAAAAGAGATAGAGGGAGGGGGGAAAAAAATAAAACAAGTGGAGAAACAGCTGCCTTGCTGGCTTTCCTGATCCTCTCAGTGCTTAGGAGACACAGCAGCAGATTGCAGGGCTGCACAGTCAAATCTTTGCTTAATTCCCATACTGTTGACTAATTGTGGAGGGCTTTGTGAAATTCATTCTTTGTGGTTAACAGAGAATATGGCTCATACGCAGGAAGTTATTTTGTATGTCAAAAAGCTGATCTGGTAAATAAGCTAAATGTACAGCTGAAGCAAATGAAACTACTGATTTCCAATGCGTCAACTAGTTCATGATTTAACTTTAAAAATAATCTTGTCTTTTTCAAAGCCCTCCCATGCAAAATTTGAATTTCATTATTCACAAAATTAAGAATTAAAAAAAAAAGTCTCGATAAAGAACTAGCGACTTTGAAATAACGCGAATGTAGGCATGCTAACGTGCTCACCACAACAATGCAGTCCTCTTTAATTCAGCTTCAGAAAAATAAAAAAAAGCTTAAGAGCAGGTAGTGACGTCAACAACGCTAACATGCTAATGTTTAGCATATAGGTTTGTGTGTTTACTGGTGCAAATTTAAGAGTTAAATGCAAAAGTCAACCTTGATTTTGCTGGAATTTGTACCCTTTCAGTTTGAGGACTCTAAATCCAATTTTTTGCAGTCAATAATGTTGTAATTTAGCAAATGCCTGGCATTTAAAAATTGTCAAGATCTAGCATAAAAATATGAACCTAAATGACCTCCGCGTCCTCACTAGCAGCTTTGGCAACACTGTATTACACGGCTACCGTTCTTAGCTTTAGTTTCTACATCACGAAAACATCTCAGTGGATTTATTCCCAGTAACTATGATGTTGGCTAACCATATGTTGAATTATAATGAAATTACACCACATTGTACATCTGTATGAAACTCATTTGTATGCGGTAACGTGCAGCATTTGTCTGAGAGCAGGCCAAACCTAACCCAAACTTTAAGTGTTATCGATTCTTCTGTGTTTTAGCTATTCCTGTTGCATTATACAAACAAGAAGCAAAGCATCAGCCTGGTTGGAGTTTGCACGTTTGCATAAAACGCAGCAAATTGAGCTGATTTTTATTTAAGCATTGATTGGCTTGGCTATGGGCATTAATGGATAGGCTCTAATAGTACTGCCTTACAAAGATAAAGAGCCACACAGACAGTTAGGATAATTTACACGCCACTTACAGCACTAGTATACAAATAAATCTGTGGAAACCCCACCACTGTTGCTTTTGCGAAGATGACAAACACTAGCACAAATGCCATTATCATCGATCGCAAGGCTTTTATTACAAACTTCCTGAAGGAAACAGTTTTTTAAATGTCCGAAGCAAAAGGGAATAAATTAACATGCAAAATAGACAAGATTTGTGTTGGCTTGAAAGTCAATCTACAGCATCAAGACAAGACATTTTTCTTCCCAAACGACTCCATCCTCGCTGCAGTGAACAATGATCTGCAGGATGACGGAGTGAGTCTTAAAGAGCCGCCGGAGTCAAACAGAGGCCTCTCAATGACACCCTCAAGGTTGTGAGCTCAATGCTGTTTTAATGTGAAACTGGGCCTTTTCCCACTCGGTAATCATTCGCCTGCACTTATCGGATAGATGGCGTGCACTTGGAAAACATGACAAATACTTTGGTGATACAGTATGTTTGTCGAAGTTTTCATGTGTATGACATTGATGGTCTTTGTAAGGCTGCAAACTAGACCATTAGCTGGTCTGAAACCTCAGAATTAGAGTATCAGTGTGCAGCAGAAACATTTGTCATCACCATAAACTACGCCAAACATTAAGCTTTATCGTCATTTACCCTCTTGCTAACCTTACCTCACACCAAGTATTCACCCTAAAATGTAGCCTGATGATTTACGTCATGAGAATATAAATCTCCCAAAAAGGAGTTGAGTCCCAACGATGTGACAGAGTAAACAGATTTATGTGCCCACAACATGAGTTTCTTTGATATTATAGTGGGAAGTGTTTCAGCAGCAGAGATTTCTGCTTACTGTTGAGTTCCCAGCCACACTGCCTAGGGTGGGATGATGCAGCGTGAAGAGGAGGAGGAGGAGGAGGAGGTGCATTAAGAGGTGGCCAAAGCAAAAACACAGTATTGCTTTTAGGGAAAAAGGAAAGGTAAAAGAGGAGAGCGAGTGAGGAGAACGATGCAAAGGTAAAGATGGCAGGAGGTGCAATGAGTGCGGTAAAGCATCCTAATTAATCTACAGGTACTTGGAAACACCAAGAATAAATAAAACCAGAATAACCTTTTTCACCTTACCATCAACTTGACAGGATGTCAATTCATCTAAAGACATCGAGCATCATTCAGGAAATGTTCTTACGCAGAAATGTGAGAAATAAAGGGGCTATTTATGGAGAATTTTCCTGCCTTTCTACAAGGTCGTCTCATTCACACACACCGATGGTGGAGGAATCCATGCAAGGCACTGACCCGCTCC
Organism: Aulostomus chinensis; assembly: GCF_037954235.1. Classification (NCBI taxonomy): domain Eukaryota; kingdom Metazoa; phylum Chordata; class Actinopteri; order Syngnathiformes; family Aulostomidae; genus Aulostomus; species Aulostomus chinensis. The sequence continues at coordinate 14,000,613 of NC_141333.1, read as the reverse complement.
TCAGGAGGACACTTTGACGTGGTCACTGTGGGAAGTGAGGATCGAACCAGCGACCCTTTGGTTACCAGATGGCCACTCCACCTCAGAGCCATATTGCCCATTGTTCTTGGTATTTTTACGCCTCCGTGCCAGCAGCAGCCGTGCACTAAGAGACGCCTTGAAGGAATGTCTTCAAATTTGGCTCAAAAGCTTACTAGGAGTCAAAGGATGACCTGAAACATTTTAGTGGTCAAAGGTCAAGGTCAGTGTGTCAGCACACATTGTGGAAGCTTATAATCACAATGCAATATTTGTAGTTTTACCCCTCAGTTGAGGTTACATACAAGAAATGATTGCTATTTGTAACTTTGTTGCCTTTGACATTTATTGTGTACCTCTTGTAACAGTCACTCATCCAAGCTTGACAAGAGGTAAACAACAGATGTCAGACGGAAGGACGTACACTTGAAATTGGTCCTTGTGTTTCGGTGTCAGTTAAATCTGCCAAAATAATACAACGTGTAAAGAAAAATTTGATCCAAGTTACTAGTTAGGTGTGTTTACTAGTTGTAGTGTATTAACTCGTGCTAATTTGCCTCTTTAAAAGTAGTTTTGCACGTTTGCAGTTGTTGGCAGAAAAAGAGCCAGGCTGAATCTCTTTTGATAGAGTAAGCAGTTAAAAACTAGTTAGTTAGAGATAATTCAGTAATTCAGCAGAGTAGTTAAGCACATATATATTTCTTTTCAAATGACAAATATGCATAACTTTAAAAACAGTTGAGCAGTGTTAAGCATGTAGTGTGTGAGTGTGCAGGAGAGGGAAGGAGCTGCAGTGTCAAAAGTGAGAAGCTCAGAGGAAAATTGAAGCCCCATAATGGAAGCATAATGGGCTTAGTGTCAGAGTCTTGGAGACGAGTCGGGGAGGGGGACGCATGGCTGCCGTCACCCTCTCTTACCTCAAGCAAGTATAACGGGGTTTAGGAAGCAACGAGGAGACACCACTCGGCCCCAAACAGGCTTTAGAGATACACCAACAGCCTAATGGCTGCATGCGGATGGAATCCATAACGACGAGATCGTTGCTGGTTGTCTCTTTGTGGGATTGTAGCGCATCTTGTCTGAGACCCGGGCTGAATACTCAAAAGGTTTCAACTCATGAAAGACTCCCTCCGTTGATTCTTCTAAAATTTCATAAGGGGAGAAATGTCATTGAAGAAGTCTCAATGGTTGGACTCCATAAAAAGTGCACAAAGAGGGAAGGACATGAATGCAGTTATAATGTACTCTTAATATTCTAATTCAACTCATGTATTGCAGCGCTGTCTTCCATTTCAATTCACTGCGTACGACTTGCGACAATGTACGACTGTAAAGACAAAAATTGAATGTGAAGCGGTGTCCCTGGTGATGACTACCAATGCTGTATCTGTGAGTGACTGACAGACTCCAATCAGACAAGTTGAGACCGTTATCTAACGCCTGGTGTCAAGGCAGATTTACCGTTAAGTAAAAAACGCCGGGGAGGCTGCAGGGGGACAAGAGTGGAGTGAGACTGCGTTACAGAGTAAAGGATTAAGCTGTTGTACACAAAATGTGTATTTGTATCTCCATGAAGCTGTAGTTAAGAACCATGATCCAGATTTAGTGTATTCTCATCTACTGGAGTGTGTGTGTGTGTGTGTGTGTGTGTGTGTGTGTGTGCAAGTTGAGGCAGAGAGAATATGCTGATCGGAGCAGCTTGATGGCAAGTAAAGCAGATTTGAACTAAGACCAGGCGCTGGTTATTTTTGGACAACAGATCATCTCCTACATGACATAAAAGAACAGAGGCAAGTTGTGAACACACTGTTGGGTTCAGAGAATGCTGTTCAGTTTGCTGGTGTTTGGATCGAATGTTTGAAACAAATCCATGAGGATGCATGGACAAATGTCTGCAGTTGTACAGTATGTTCAGTATGTCTGCATCCAGCAGTCATTTCGAGAAATAGAGTCCAGAGTCGGACAAGAAGACAGATACATGTCTCTCCTGTGTTTGGGAATTAGAGAGCTGAGATCCATGGAAACCAGCTGACCGCTAGTTAGCTTAGCACATTTTATGGTACTGGGTAGGAAGTTACCTCTGTCAAAAGTTATCAAATGGATAAAGTTAGAGGTCTTGGTTTGTTCAAAAGGAATCCTCCTCATTCTCTCTCACAAAGTCAGCCATCAGTAGTAGCAACAGTTGCTCTTCTCGCTTTCGACACTTCGACATAATACACTTTTTATTTTGTTGGTTACGAAGACGTGCTGCGTGACATCGCTACGCCCAGGGATTTTGACTCTGTGCTTGATTCTGAAGTTACAATGTTTCTATATTTTGTTGCCTCATTTATCAGGAGTGCTGAATATGTGACTAGCCTAAACTACAGTGCATGATATAGCGCTTTACATCATGTCTCCTGTGATTTTGCTTGATGCTAAATGAGTGAATGTTATTCACAGCACGCAAGACGTGACTAAAATTTCCTACAATTTGTCCGGGAGAGCCAGTACAGTTTGCTCACTACCTTGAACCACCTTGGACGGTTTCTATGTGGTGACCAGTGATGTGGGTTAAAGATGGTTTCTTAGTTTTCCAACTATCAGTAGGTTATGTTATTGGTAGAACTGACCACTAGTGTTATTTCTAAATTTACCAGAGAAATAAAAATGTGGCAAAAAAGAGAGAAGAGATTTGTTGAAGACTTTAATAGTGATAAAGGGTACATGTTAAAAGCATTCCTTGGAATGTAACACAACTGAATTATGATCAAACCGTCTGTAATGAACCGCTGGGGAGGGGGGGCTGACAGACCTGGGCAGCAGGGGAGGACGACACGTATGAAATCTATGTTACTTAACCTTGTGACAGCTGCCTATCGTAACATTTCTGTCAATGTATTCTGTCACAAGATAAATTAGCACATTAAAATGTCTTTTTTTTTGGGGGGGGGGGGGGGGGCTCGAATACCTGATAATTTCAGGCACTTGATCTCACTGAAATTTACTTATTTTCATTTCATCCAACCCTACTGCACAGATTTAGTCAACATAGTTTATTTCAGATGAAAGTGCGTCTTATGTCTTGTCAAACGATCAGGTGAATGGTTACATCCTTACATCGGAAGGTCAAACCCAAGAAAACAAACTCACCTCAAGTATTTAGGAATAAAATCAAATAAAACCATCGCAATCCCGGTCTATTAACAGCTGGAGTTGAATAGTCTCTTCAGGGAAAATGAGGATTGATGTCTGGGGTTTACAGTATGAAGTCGAGCGGGGATGAGACTGGGACACAGGAGGTTGTCGGGCAGGTGGGTGGTAGATTTAGCCTTTTGGAGAAGTGTACTGACGCAGGAGAGAGGAAATGGCACTGGATTCAGTGACCTCTTCCGGGAGAGAACCCTCCATGTCTTTGATGGAGGGGTCGGCTCCAGCGTTCAGCAGGAGCTCCACGATGTCGGCAAACTCACATGCTGATGCTGTCGGGAGGAGAGCGGGAAATAAAAGATGAATTAGCCGGAGTGGAATACGGCGAGTACGAGGACGGACAGCATTTGGTGCAACCTTTCTGCAAGGAATGAATCTGTTAACCACGAGTGCAAACTAGTGCAAACTGAGCTGCAGATGGAGCTGGGCCTGGCTCGAGGCTGAAGCCAAAATCTGGTTGTTTTTCCTGAGTAGAATATTATATTTTCCCTTTATTTTCTTCTCGGAGCTCATCTGAATGTTTACGTGTTGTTCTGGAGCCGGATGCTGCCACAGCATCCTATGGTGGTTTGGGTGCAGCTGCATTTGGACTGAGTTGATGGTTTGTATCAGGTCTAGAAAAACGTTCCTCATTCCTCCTCTGTAGTTTAACACATCACATCCAGTCTTGCAGTTAATGAAAAGCCCATCTGCAGGCTCGGCCCTGCCTCCAGCCTGGACCTGTGGTTCTCTCAAACACTTCATTTCTGCCCCATTGGCAATTTGTGTCCCACTAAAAGGGTCTTCTCTATTCCTCTTAGCCTACTAAGGGGGGTGGGGTGGGGTGGGGTGGCTGGGGTGGGGTGGGGGGCGGGGGCTTGCACTTTCTTAACCCAGTTAGTGAGTCTCTGCGTTCCCGATGCACCTCTCGCCCCTCTGTCTCCTCTCTGCTGTGGAGTACTCTTCTCTGTCAGTGTCAATCGCTCACTCCTTTTAAAGAGCAGACTGTGCTCCGCCATGATCGCTGATGTCAGCAGCCTCCATGATTGACAGGCAGACCTCCAGTCCAGGGATAGCTGGTGGGAATGTGTGCGCATGAGATATGATGATGATACATCAGACTGTGTGTATGCGTGTGCTCAGGTTATGAGTTGTGAGGTGTGTTGGCATTAAATACCTGAAGAATCACTAACCTAGATCAGTTAAAAAACACACACGCTTGGCTCATTTTTCCAGTGAAGCTCGCAGTCGTGTTGTTAGTCTTAATAGTGTTTTATTAAGCTGTAGTGTGCATGTGCGCGCATGTGTGTGTGTGTGTGTGTGTGTGTGAACGTGGCGAGTGTCTGGACTGGGCCTTGAGCTGTAAAAAGTGGCTGGCCCTCAGGGGAGCCGTAGAGGAGGAGAACAATTTATGGTGAGCAGTAAACCCTCAATTAATCACTTGCCAGCCACTGTGGCCCTGTGCAAAGAGAGGTGGAAATGAATTTTCATTCTCTGCTATTTGTCTCTTGGAGTTCATCGCTTATGTTTATTAGTCATCTTTTTATGCCCCATCCTCAGTTCTTCCTCTGTGTGTGTTTGTATGTGTGCGTATGTGGATCTCAAATGGGTGATGCAACATGCCCACTCCAACGCCACCAAGCTGAGGGACAGATGGTGCAGCCACACACACACACACACACACACACACACACACACACACACACACACACGCGTGCGTGCGCGCTGAGTACAAGGGAACCGCCCCTCAGGGACGTGTGTTGGGGCATGAGAGGGTCAGGGGAGTCTGAGGACCACTGCTGATTTCCTCTGGGAGGCCTGGCGACTATTACCCACACACACACACACTCGCGCACACGCACGCACGCACGCACCCATGAGATGAAACGCAGGAAACTCAGATGAAAGGATAATAACATGAAAGACGAGGAAGTTGGACAGAGAAAACATCATAATGATGTCAGTGTATCATTAACGGAAAGTTGTGTTCAAAATGTGTGTAAAAACAGTCATGAGTGCTTGCAAAAACGCTCAAGAGCAGAAAATAATTAATTATTCTATATTTCAAAGTGACGATGCAACACTTTGGAACGCCTCCTTACCATAGTGTAGCGCTGTTTGTCCTTCGTTGTCCTGCGAAAGACAAAAACAATCATTCCTTCAATAAACTTATAAGAGGGGAATACTGACCTAAACAAGAGAGCACATGCCAGCATCACACCAGGAGTAACAACGTCCTCGCTGACGACATTCGTCAGCGAAGTTCTAAATTATATTTGCTCAAATTTCACAGGAGTCAAAATGAATTATTTTTCAGCTGTTAGAACCAGAAGTATAGAACCAGTGACCTCCTACGTGTCGGACTAAGAGTGCCTTGTTTTCATTGATCACAGGAGGATTACGGGAAGATCTGATATTGATCGGTGATTCAAACCTGCCCACAACACCAACCCATGTTTGCACATCTCGCCCCATCCAGGCTGTTCATGGCGCGTTTGTTTTTAAAAAGTCATTAAAAAAATGAAGGCTAGCACGGTGTTACATCGTGTGGTTTGAATTGAACCGCCAGGTTTTAAAAATCAAAACAAAACAAAAAAACTAAACAAAACAGTCCTAATAATGAAAAAAAAACCCTATTATGAATGCACTGAGTCACTGTTTGTGTACCGTTTTTGTTTTTTTTTTTGTAAAATGCTCTTTAAGTGTGTAAGATCCCCATTTATTAATAATCGGCTCATAACTTCGCACATCAGGTATACTTGAGCTGTAATGGAAACGAAGAGCCTTTCCAAAATTACTATCATTTTCACTGAAACATACCATGTTGAGTTGTTACTAACGATGTCAAAGATGATGTAAGGTGTTATTAAGAGAACACCTTCTTGTCATCGTAGCTTGCAGTCAGCCAGTAAACCCTGTGTACATTTATGCTCATGTCAACAAATGCTGTAAAAAACAAACAAACACACAACATTATTTCTTTCAGCTTCCCTACCCTGTCTGCGGTGATCAGATCCAACCTCTTCACAAACTGCTAACAGATTTAGTTTTCCCTGCCATAGAAAGGCTCGTTCTGCTTCTGTGCCTGAAGCTAAATGAATGTAGAACAAGTTTGAATTTCCTGAGCAGACAAAAACAAAAAAAGAGCATGCTTGGTCTTAACGGCCATGGTGGGCTGGAGAGAACTGCCAATCTCACAGTCGGGGTTTGGATGGAGCAGCCATACACAGCTGGCTGGATATTTCACTGCACAGTCAAACTGAATTTGGTAGTTTCAGCCAGCAAGCAAGCCTTCAGTTACACAAATATTGCTGTGCACAGTAGATGAAATGTCTTGCAGTATATCGACTACTGCAGAATGACTGCATTGTGATACTGCTGGAGTATCACGGCAGCGTCGTATCCTGGGTTGTCCACTTCTAGTTACCAGGATCAATTCATCGCTGGTTTTGGTGTTTACGGTTCGATTTTTGGGCAAACATTACCAGTCTTATCCTTCAAGTTCATTAATCACACAAGATCCTGACAGTTTGGAAAAACAGTTTGGGGAAAACCGAGAGAAAACCGAAAGGTCCGCGGTGGTCTCCTGTGTGTGTGTGTTTCTGTGTGTTTTGAACAGTAAAAATGATACTTGAGGATCAGAGGTCAATGGTCGAGCTATAATTCTTGTTAGAACCAGGGGTTGGTGTGTGTGTGTGTGTGTGTGTGTGTGTAAGTATAATAAGACCCAATATATGACAGGCATCATCAACAGGAGATTCAGGTCTTAATCACTGCTCCAACCTGCCTTTGCACCTCATAATGATGATGAATGGTCAAAGTGTTGCCTCCAGTCTCAGAACAAGAGCACTGCTGATGCTCACTACAACGCTCTCAAATGCTCAGAGACAAATTAAAAGCCAGCAGCCTTGGTGACATTTCCTGCTCAACTGCAAAATGTCACTGCAGTGGAAATACTTCCAAATTATTAAAACTGTTATGGTGAAATTATTCATTAGTCGTTCCACCTTTGCCCTTCTAACAGCACATGTTCTCGGTTACTTCCATGTCCTTCCTCTTCTTCCTGCAAACCACACCTCCCTCATTTCTTCCCTCTCATTACCGAAGCCGCCGTCGTTTCTCTCTTTGTTCATTCACTCCTCTCGTTTCCTCTTTTCTCTGCTTTCATTACCACATCCACCTTTCCCCCTCTTTCCCATTCAGTCACCTCCTCAATCTTCATCCCACCCCTTTCATTCCCTCCTTTCTCTCCTCTCCTTCCTTCCCTTCCTGACCAGGCCCAGTGTAGAGTGATCCCATTGTTGTACCCCCCCCCCCCCTCCCCATCTCAGGGGCAGCACTTCGGGGACCTTCTGATTGGATTAGAGCTTTCTATTCCCTCTGGGTGGATCACAGAACACAGATGCAAATCGCCACCAGCGGAAAGCGTGCCGTAGTTAGCCCAAGACAACAATGCCGTCTGTCTGCGAGTCAAATCACAACCTGTGATGTATTGCTGACATCATGTCTGTCTCTCATGATCATGTTGACTCCAAAGACAAAGTCGCTAGGAGAGAATTTTATTACCATGGTTTAACCTAGAAAAAAAACACGTACAACTACTCCAACACATGGGGACAGCGACAAGTCAAATGAAGAACCCTAACGCACAAATATCGGGGCTTCCCTCTGACACTGAATGGCTTGAAAAATCGGTCGGAAAACCACCTTGACCTCCTCTGTTTATTTACGCATCTTTTTAAGCAAGAACGTAAACCTCAAGCATGGTAGATTTATCTATGTAAAGCCCAACATAAGCTAAGTCGTTGTGGTTGTAGGCTGTCCAGTCACGGCCAAGAAATACACTTCCTGAAACTCCTTTATACCCACTGCCATAAACATTTCAAACAAACAATGAGAATGATCAATTATTAGTCTAAAATCGCATTTTGTTTTGTTTTGTTCAGGCTGATTTCAGTGCTGATTTCAGTTGTGTTTTGTGAAGAGAATGTTGAGTGTTTTTGAGCTGCATCTGAGATGATTTTCTGTTATGACAGACAAAGTTTTGTGAACGTCCAAACTCTCATATATATGAACCAAATCCTAGTCCTAGGACACATATATACAGAAAGTAAAAGTGTAATTAGCCAGATTTGCTCCCTGCTGATCAACACAACTCCAGGTTGTCTGCTCAATCCGTCACAAGCCTGGAACACAACACAACACAAACTCTGACAATCAGTGGGACCATTTAAGCCAAGCAACACTGGAATAAAAAAGGGTTCCGCAGTATGTTTTTGTATACATGCATATTTGTGATTAGTGTGTGTGTGTTTGTTTGTGTGCGTGTGTGTGTGTGCGTATCGTACATGCGTCTTGCATGTTCATGTGAGGGGTCAGCGGCCTGTCCTCTCAGCATTCCCTAATGCCCCTGGATGTAGGACGGAGGCTTGATGGAATCACAGGAAATTGGATTGTCTTCCATTTGCTTTGGAAGCAGCTTGGACGCCCCCCCCCCCCTTTCCCCGCACCACCACCCCATCATCATAGTACCTGCAGTTAGCTACAGTACCCCCCCCCCCCCCCCATCTCTGTTGCACCCCTGTTCCCATCCCATTATGGAGGCATGTCGCACCAAACCTCTGCTTTTACATGTCATCCAAAGTTTCCCCTTGCGGTGCAGAAATGCCAGGCTGGATGTCAGCAGAGTGTTCAATAAAGTAGCTGCTTGCACAATAGCAGCAGCAGGGATCCAGCACAGAGCCGTGTATCACCCTAATGGGGTGGACCAATATGCTTATAGGAGCAGCATGGAAAGGGATTGATCTATTAGTACGACTGCAGTTTCGCTGAATTGAAATCACACCCATTTATCATTCCTACCACAGAAAAGATGTAAGGAAAAATGAAAGATAAGGAGGGCGAATCAAGCACAAAAGAAAAAGACATGGCACAGACTCAGTCCATAGAGAGAGATTCCTGAAGATCAGAATATAGAAATGTTAGGATGAATCAGAGTCAGGCCGTGAGGCCGACCAGTAACAAATGAAATCCGCGTCTGCACTGTAGCTCGACTTATCCGCAGCAGATGTGCTCATTTCTGGAAAGTGCCTGAAGTGGTTTTATCCATCACCCTGTTTCCACAAATCTCAGATGGCTGGCTAAGAATACTCCAAACTGTTTACACACCAGTTTAAGTGGAAGCATCAAGGGCAGACAAACAAACTCATTCAGGGATACAAAATAGGGCACAGAGGTCCCTTGAGTGTCCACTTCCAACTAGGTTTCGGTCTGATTTTCTGTGTGCGAGTCAAAGGAGAGATTTTTCATTGAGGTTAAAGCTGGTCTGTAAAATCCACCACCAGCTGTGGAATCTGATGGTACATTACAAAAAAAAGGGCGGCAGCGTGTGTGTGTGCGGGCCTGCATGCGTTTGAGGTGTCTCTACTGACTACCAGAGGATATCATCAGTGCACTCTCAAGGGCACTCAACAATTTCACTCCCAATTTTCCCTCATGCTTCTACCCTTAAGAGTTTGACTGTAGGTCAGTGAGTTTGAATAATTTGACAGTCAGTCCTCCTAATATTGATTAATACGAATAGTGAGTTATGTAGCATTCGTTGTCAGACCTCATCACTGTCTGTAAACAGAAATAAAACTTAAAGATGCCATGTGCTAGAATCTATCATCACTAAATCATGACTTATATTTTAAGATGTTATTGTAATTTTTAGTTTTATAGGCAGTTATCGCAACGTAGTTATTAATTTGCATCAGAAAACAGTGTGGAATATGTGCAGATTAGTCCTAGATGCCGTTCCTCTGATGGGCACCAGGTCACTGGCAGTATGACATCGTTGTGAGGACATTTTTTGTTCAGGGAAAATGTGTTTGGTATTTAGAAAACAACATTTGAAAGCTTTACCTTTAAAATTAAGATGCCGTGAAAACAATTAAGAAAAAAGATACTCTACTCCATCTTCTCTCTCTGTGCTTTAAACTTCACATTTTCTCTTTGCGTAAACTTTCTTGGGGCCCTCACCCGCTTTCTCCCACCCCCACCCCCCCACCCACCCATATCGCCCCTGACAGCAACATTAAACAAGTGGGGAAAAATGGACAAGCAATTATGATTTATGATCAATGCATGCAGCAGCTGCTGACTTTTATAATGACAGTGGTTGGGGGAGGGGGGGGGGGAGCGAGGGTGTATCTCTGTGTATGTGTGTGTGTGTTCGTCCAGGGTTTGTGTGTTAGAAAGATGAGGGGTGAATCGATACGCGGCTGGGATCATCGGCATGCAGATTCCAGCAGATAGCATTATGATGAGCAGGTGCCATTAATCAAAAGACAGCACACGCAGGTCTGAGCAAGATGGAGGAGGTGGAGACTCTCTACCCTTCAGCAGGTCCCCCCAACAACACCAAGGACTACTCAGGATCAACCTCAAGCTCAGTCACAATCAATTAGCTGGATTATTTTGAGATAAAATGTACCTTTTCGTGGTTGTGCAGACCGATAACTTTTGTTCCATTTTATAAATGAGAAAATCAACCAATTCCACATCACGCGTCCATTTCTGCCCGGCGCATCTTCTCAGATTGTTTTACCTCCCAAAGCTCCCAAATACACAGTATCATTATCAACACCCACAATGAAGAGTTCTTGAAACAAAGTGATGAACCTTGCATCACTATACGATGACATTTTGAAATATGAATATAAATCAACTAGTGAACACTCAGCGAGTCCATAGTTTGGCTGGCCAGGGAGTTTACGATAAGAAAAAACACGAACGTTAAATTGTGAAAATCAATTCATTAATTTTCTTCCTAAACCGCAGAAATAGTTCTTCCAGATAATCAATCCATCTGCGAGAGAGTAATATTTGCCCTCCTAATGAAAATAAACACCGCAACAAAAGTAACCAGAATGTGCTCGGATTTTTAATCATAATATTAAAACAAAAAAGGGTTGGGTATCGCAGTTCCAAAAGAGGATTGGGAAATTGGATTGAACCTTTATCTAGAAAAATACTTTGAATACCTACAATTAAATCCTGCCAAAGGCCTATAGAACAGTGTTCAAGATCCAGGACCTACAATTTGATCCAGATCTCTCCAAAAGGTTATCGTGTGTTCATGAAAGCACTGTCTATAATTCCACCAAGTATCAACCCAATCTGTTCATTCATGTTTGGGATATCACATTTCAGTATCAACTAAGTTTGCATATAGCTACCAGTGCCTTGTGTGTGTACCTACCCTCAGATGTGTGTGTGTGTGTGTGTGTGTGTGTGTGTGTGTGTGTGTGTGTGTGTGTGTGTGTATTGGGAAGGCCCCAGTGTTAAAAGGATCTGCACAGCGGGGCCGGCCCTAATTGAATCTGGGCCTCCTCTCTGAGAAGGGAGAGGTAACCTTGTCACTCAGCGTGTGAGGACTGCCACCCACGGTCAAATTAGCCTGACGCCAAACTCACTGCCCTTCACACCGACTGGGAGTGTCCTTCAGGTGCCCAGTGACCCCCCCCCCCTCCTTCTTCTTCACACCAATGACTATCATCAGCATCATCAGTGTATGGGAGGAAACCCTGCATGATTCAGAGGAGGTCCTGGAGGATGCCAGGGATTCTAGATGTGTCAGAGCTTTTGTCAGGAGACACAAAGGTGCAGGACATTTTTACACTGCAGCTTACAACAACCCCTGAGGGTCGAGGACAAAAAGGCTCAACATACCTTCACCTTTTCTTTGTCACCCAACCTCCTTTTTCTCTAAATCTGTTTTCTCCTCCTCTGCTCATGTCTTCCTCCCCTCTCCATATCGCCAAGCTTGCTTGTTCCCGTGGGACACCTTAGCCTCCATTAAAGCCATCAGAGAGGAGGATAAGGTTGAAGCAGGGAATTAACATCGCCAGAGGCCCCCCTCCTCGTCCGTCCTCCTGCGGCTCATCGATGATGTTTAAAAAGAAATATATGAAATAAATAAATGCATAAAAGAGTGTAATATGAAAATCAATGGCCAGGCAGCGGGGCTGCGGCTGAGGCATTTGGAGTGAGGGACTCATAAAGCTGAGTACTGCGGGAGACTGATGGAAGGCAAAACACTTACTTTGTTTATTCTCTCTCTCCTCGCCCCCCACCCCCCAGCTCACTGTGTATCCAGCACCCCCTCCCTCCCTCCGCTCTTCTGTCTGAAGCGGTCGAGGACAGCTTTAATGCTCCTGGCAATTTATGTGGATGGTTAAGAACGATGGAAATCAAATAGTTGAGTGTAGGCAAGGCCCAGTGAGTGGCCAATAAGAAAGAAACAACAGCTGATGATGGCAAAGAGGACTGTTACCTGCTGGAATAGCTCTTTAGACAGCACTATTACTGTCAAGTCGCTTGGCTCTTTTCTGAGTGCTCATATTATAGATTCATAACTGTATCTATGTCCGATTGGCCCTTTTAACACTGCAACAGCTTTCATTTCATCCAGTCAGGCTGATGTACAGCAAGTACTAAATATGAATCTTATACGACCAGTGTGCTTTATAAAAACCTAACTGGTGTGTGTGTATATGTGTGTTACTGTGTCTATTTCTATTTGCTTGAAAATGTTAAAAACCTGTTGGTCAGACTCTTCTGTATCCATTAAACTAGACTTAATCTTCCAAAGGAAAGAAATAAACAGCAAGAAATGCCAAAAGAAATACTGCCATCCCCTACATTAACAGATGCATCAATAGTAATAAAGGTATGGTGGCAGGAGAGGAAAATAGGCCAGCAGATGCACACTTGAAGACGCGAGAGCAATATGTCTCTGGGCCTATTACAAAGAGGAGGCAGGGGAAAGCCTTCCTAAATATCCGTGCTAATGTGTGCAGTAAATGAAAGTGTAAAGGTGGCTTCATGATTTATATGGAGGAGCTCTGCAAGCCGCGGACACATCAAAAGTAACTTTATGTCCCCATATACACCTCCCAGCAGTGTCAAAATTCTATTTCTCCCAACTTTCTTCTCCATCTTTATCATTTAAATCATCCAAATATTCCTTTTTTCTTATTTTTCCAAACTGCTGCCTATGCTTTCTTCACTGACCCTATATATTCTGGAGGAGAGGGTTGCACATTTACACAAACACACATGCGCACGCACACACACACACACACACACACACACACACACACACACACACACAATTATGACGAATCTAGCTGGATATTTGTTATGACTGGGCTGACTGAGCCATTAGTTATAAGAGGCAGTGCTGGGAAAGGGGAGGGACACAAACGTGTAATAATGCCTCCACCGTAGAATTTCAATCAGCTACCTTGCTGTGTGTTTTTGTGTATGTGTGTGCGTGTGTATACCAGCTTGATCACACAAGTAGTTGACACCACAGTGGAGGACACAGATGAGAGGCTTCTTTGTGTGCTACAACGGCGCCTGAACTTGACTTGGCGAAGAGAAACACCCCAGGATGCAGGATTTAATATTTGCTGAATGCTGCGACTTCAGTCTGAAACGTAGTAAATACTGATAGAGGTTTTATTATAGTTTTTCATGAAAAATGACCGTGAACAGATGCTTATGCTCAAGAGCTGATTTGAATGACATTTTTTTTTTCCTCAGACGTACAACTTGATTTGTGACTAACAGATTTTTAGGAAGCTGTCCAAAACCTAACTCTGCTATTTAGTAATTACAGCAGTCAGTATTTTATCGATTGTCTGACTTTTTTATACTTTTCTCCATCAATTTGCTAGCCGATACATTCATAGTACATCACAGTAACACTGGATTATCAATCTACTCAGCAGTGGTGAATGGCAGAGCTAAAATCCCTACTCAATGGAATCGGTAAATCTATCCAAAAAAAAAGGAAAAAAAAAGCAATCAGAAATAACGTGATAGTCGATGTATTGCTGAAAGGAAAATTCCACTGTTTTTTAATTGGACCAAAACTGAGCCAGAATGCTATGGATACGGCTACGACATAAACCTGAAAGATACATCCACGTCAAAGTCGGTCCACTAAAAGTGCAGACTGATTGGGACTGTTCCCGTCAGTCCGGGAGACTGACCATTTGGTTTTAGTTCCACTTTCTTTGAACGACACGGCAAACATGGAATCCTTGTTAACTATCATATTTCCACAAATATCAGATGTCTGACAAGTATTGGCTGACCAGTCCCTCTACAGAGCCAATCATCTGATATTGTGGCAGATGAAATAATACCATTTTTCTGGGTTCAGTTTTACAGTTTATTATTCCACACAAGTGTCTTTTCTGTAAAAAAAACAAAAAACAAAACAAAAAACGAGCAGGAGTTACTAGAGCTATTTTAAAAACATGACTGTTGCAAATATAAGAAAATATATAGAATGCCACAGTGAAATAAACTGAACTGAACAATATATCAAAATCTTACTGAAACTGCAATGTGGCTTTGTGCAGTATCAAAATTGCTGGAGGTGCAATACACCTAATACTAAAGGTCAGATACGTGTCAAAATACCATTCGAAATGAAGTATTGGGGGTCAGAGATGCTGGACAGACTGAAGAAAGCATCTTTGCATCGAAAAGATCCCTGCAAAAATCCCTGCGTAGTCATTTCAATACATATTAATAACTCATCAATGTGAATTGCTATGTAATCTTTTCTCAAAATCGTTCAGCACTAAATGATGAATCAAATACTGTCACGAATTTACTCTAAAATCAATTGATCCATAATTTAAGAGACTTTGGCGTAACAAATAAACTATGCTGTCATAATCACACACACACACACACACACACACACACACACACACACACACACACACACACACACACACACACACACACACACACACACCTAACAACCCTGCAGGTTCCACCTTGTGCGAGACTTGTTTTCTGTTCTCTGGCCACCAACTGTGGGCCACCCAGTCAGATATTTATTACTATTGATCCCGCTGGTCCTGGCTGGAGACTTTTGTTCTGTCGGCTCGAGTCTCTGACCTCAATTAAGTTATGAATTTCTATCTGATAGACTGGGAGCGCGTGGGTCCTGCCGTGGCTGTGCTACCACGCTGGATTAATTAGAATTAGCAGTGCTGCGCGTTGCCCTCTCTGCCTCATGGATCATGTTGTTTTAATACAAAGCAGAGAGGCGGAGGCAAGGAGGGGACGGAGTGAAAGGCACACAGACGAGGGGTGGGGGGTTAAGAAGAGAGGATGGAAGAGGAGAGACCGGCCATCGTGTGAGTCGTGTGATGTGGGACATCCCTTCTTCCTCTAAATCTTCCCTTCCTATTGTGTTTGTGTTGTGTTAACCTGCCTCACCTGTCAGCCTAATCCCGCCCCCCCATCACTTACTCTCAGTAATGCCCCTCTAAATCTGACATTGTGTAAATATACTCTGACCTTTATTATCTGTAGCACCTCAGAACCAAAGCTTCGCTCAAGTTTCCACAAATAGGCGGATCAATTCTGGAAATGTACATTTCCATGGCAACGTTACAGCTTTGTGGAATGTTTAGATTTAGGGTTTACACTTGAAACCCAACGTTGTGTGTGTTGATGAGATTTAGGTGTGGGTGTGCGGTTGCAGTGTCTGGACAGAGAGTGATAATACGAAGAGGAGACCCTCCTCTTGGATATTATAAGATAAAATAAAACAAAATAAGGAGTTCAGAGGTATTTTTTAATGTGATTGACGATCATCTTTTTCCTAATGCTTATTCTATTATTATCCACAAATCCCATGAGGAGGCCGGCACCAAAAACAGGTCAGTCTGCCTCTTAATACTTTGTGTGCATGTGTGTGTGGGTGTGTGTTATTTGGACCACAGCCCATTTTTACAACTATAGATACTGATGGACAGTTTCATCTTTGAAAAGGGAGTAAGTAATTTACTAAAACAGATGATTTTTTTCTTCTTTTTTAGCAAAGATTACACAAACAGGGGTTTGCTGGGGATTATTTTCAGACATGGACTAAAGTCAGTGTAAATGGGATTGAGAAAAAAATAAAGTTTGATCCCTTCAATAGATCTTGTCACCCGCTGAGAAAATGAGCTTTACTTCTTTCATTTATTTATTTCACAGAAATTGAAAGAACCATTTCAATTTTGAGGCAGACGACAACAAAAACTGCATTTCTAAATCAGCAGAGGTTCAATTAAAGTCTAGGCTGCGTTGTTTATGAACAATTCTCCTGTGAGCAACCACTTGGTGACAGAAGTGAGGAAAAAACTACCTTTTAACGGGATCAGGCTCACACTCGTGGCCATCTGTCTCGAACAGTTGGGTTAAGGGGAAAGACCACAACACAAAGCACTTATCAGTGTGTAAAGTGTTGCCATGTATGATTTCCTGAAAGCATTTTTTTAATCAAGACACAGGAAATACCTCACCAAAGACATTTAAATTCAGCTTTCGGGACTAAGAAACTTTACAAAAAATATGGAAGTTTTTCCAAAGCTAATAACTCATGAAAGTCAACGGTCTGCTCTGTTTTTACAGGCTGTGATACGATGGAATGTCCCAAACTTAAGCTTCTGCCTCATTAAGGCTCTTAAATACATTCTAGCACACAGAATTGAAGTCCAGTGTTTAAGCTTTAATTTCCATTATTACGTTAAGTGAGGGTTTATTTCCCACAGTTTGTGCCGTCTGCCCCACTTTTCCTCGGTGTATTAGCTGAGGGAGCGGTGATACTGCGAGGACGGGGACGGAGGGCTTAACGTACAGTAGCAACACCAGGGCCTGATCTACAGTTGGCAGGTGGCAGAGCCGTGATCTGTGTATTCAAACACACACAGCTATCCATTGTAGTACGTCCTGCCTTGATCCAGGATTAACTATCAAACAAGCCCTTAATGCAGGTTACCAGGGTTTGGGAACAATTCACTAAAACAATCAGTTGATTAATTTCAAACGATTTCCCTCCTCTGCCAAGCAAATAATACTTTTTGTTTTAACTCTCAAGTCCCCCCCTCCCCCTCTTTTTTTAATCAACAAATTAAGCATAAATCATGTTTGATCTTTATTTACTGGTAACTCGGCAGTTGGTGGAGGTCAAGAGAGATTACCGGTGGTCGCTCGGAACAACCCAAACATTCCTCTATTTCTCTCACCAACACAGGAACTCTCAGACGCTTTCTCTCCTGTCAGACAAGTTTTCTGCCAACAAGGTTTTTTTCAGGATAGATATTTGTTCTTATTCTATCTTTTAAGCAATCATTCTTTTCTCCATTAACAAAAATGAGTTTTTCTTTAAAAACAAACAAACAAACAAACAAAATAACGTTCAAGCAAGTTCTACTCAAAAACACATTACAGGCTTCACATTGTGAGATAAATTGACAGTCGGACAGTGTGGTAGGATTTAAATGACTATATTTTTCTCTCAGGTTTATTTGCCACCTCTGAAATTTGGTTCAGAGTTCCAGTTTCTTTAACGTTCAGATTTAAAACCTCCCCACAGCTGGCTGTCCTCCTCATCATTTTAATTTTCCAAACTAAAACCAATTTGTGGATTGAAAAGTCTCGTATAACCCTGTTTATCACGCTCAGAAGTTAGAAAAACGCAAATTATTCTAGCTTTCCGATGGTACGCGTTACATTGATTTGATTGTATTCATCTTGACATTGGTCAAAGTAACCAAACCTCAGCTTCAAATTTTGATTTCTCATCAAAATATGGTTGTGTAAAAATAAACGTTTTTGGCTAACCAGATCATTCAAAAAAAGTTCAAAAAGATTCTGCTCTCCTCAGCACAACTGGGAAGCCATAATTGATTCAGCTGAGATTAACAGTCAAATGATAAAAAGCCAGTGAACATCAACTGCGGGCAGCAGGATGCGAATAACATGTAAGTAGTTGAAAACACCTGTAGAGAGTACGTACAGGTACAGAAACACTTGATCAACACTATTTGTAGCACTTGTACAGTTGCCTTCGTGAGCTGTTTCTTCATATGGAAAAGACTTTATATTTTGGTGACAGGAGCAAAAACAACAAAAAAAAACAAATAAAAAAAAAACTAAACAAAAACAGAAACCACTTGGTATTCACAGGTTAAAAGAGGCTTTAATCATCATTTGACTATGACGCTCCTCTCTGCGGAATGGAACATTCCAGCAAGTTCCAGTTCACCGTTTCGCTGTTTGACTGCTTATGAAGTGTTTTGGTTGACTCAAATAAGCTTTTAGGGTTTGTTTTTTTTTAGCCAAAGCTCGTTTCAAACATGAAGCTCTAAATCGCCATCGTGCAATACCTGAGAGGCACTAACCTGAAAACACACACAGTTAGCAATTAGCTGAAGAGGATGGTGCAGCAAAATACCTCAATGTTTCCTTCAGGGTTATGAAAGAGAGGAATAAAAAAGGAGATTTCTGATTTCAACTTCAGATAAATTATAATGTTGCATTGTGAAATAGGACAAACAAGCTCAAAATATCAACTCATAAGGAGGGAAATTGCAAATATTTCTTCAAGAAGTCCACAAAAACTTTCAAACAGAGCTTAAAGAGAGTTTAAATAATCAAAAAGTATCTGAAATGTCTTGATTACTGTTGGTCCTCCTCCATTGGCTACAAATGATTCAGTATCGATGAAGAAACATGGGAGTATTCCTCTTAATAGAGTTTAATAGAGAAAGAAGTAGAACCAGACAAAGTGTGAGGGGGGAAAAAAATTAATTAAGAGTCAGCCATGCAATGTCATTGCCTCGGTAAAGATTTATGTTTCCGTCTTTGCACAGAAAAAAAAACAAAACGCGGAGATACCAATTTATTCTTCAATGATAGATATATGATATAAAATATGCTGCATCTTACAGGACAAAAGCCTCCATCTATACATCAATCCTGCTCTGCTGTCATTATCTTGATACGGCCCTAAATCATCAGTGAAGTGTTTTGTAGTTATCCCACTGTTAAGTCTTTTATGAACCATTCTCCGCAAATCCACCCCCTCCCTGCAGCATTCAAAACAAAAGGGCCACGTATGACCACAAAAGGGAAAGTCATTTGTGAAATGTCCTGATTATGTGGGTTGTGCAACGTAAAACAATTTGCCTGATTACTTCCAATTGATTCGGCCTTACAGTTAAAGCCTAAGTGTGTAGAACTGCACTATGTCGTGCAGCCCGGCAGACAGAGGAGTAATTTCTCCGATGCGCAGCTGAGCCAGCTTACAGCCAAAGCTAAAGCCTCCAGGATGCTGCTAAACCTTGGAGAGGCTAAACACGCGGCTAGCTACCAGCCAACTCTGTGGGCTAAAGCTCAGGAGGATTTGTCTGTAGCACAAAATGAATCAAAGGTGACCTTCTGTAGGGGATGGAAAGACAAAGGAGAAGGGCAATAGGGATGCTGAACATGTCAAAATATTCGTTGTCTGATGCGATACGCACAATCAAGCACCTCCGAACACAGGCCTAAAACAAACGACAGCCTCTTGTCCTGATTTGGGAAAATCAATTCAACGCATCTCATTGTTGATTGATTTGAACGAGTCAAACCAAACTGTTTCTGGGAGCAAACAGTCCGACAGTGTGAATTATATCATTTGCATGATTGAGTGCAAATTAAGTAGAACGTGCCTGAAAGTTAAGCCAGCACCTCTCCAGTTTCATAATTTACAGTTATAAGAGTGAAATCTAATTACGTTATAAAGATCTGAGGTGCTGCTCCGGTTTAGCTGAGTGACTGTTCCCTGAAGTACTTCTTTCATCCCCTTTTGGGATGAGGCGAAACACAATACTTATATTTTCATCCATGAAAAAACCCCAGAGGCTGGAGTTATTGATTGCTAACACAATTACTGTTTAATGTTTGTCACATAATTTAATAAAAACTAGATAAAATGGCCCGTTATAGGTAAATTTGAGGAGAAGCGCCAAAATAAGAGAAGCTCTTTGTCAGATCAATTGTCACACCAGGCGCTACCCTAAATTCAGAGGTTCAGGCACAATCTACATGCCATATTTTCAGAGAGAGGAAAATGTTGTTCACCTGACTGTTGATGTCTGCTTTGTGCTGCAGTAGTACAGACACCAGCTCCTTGTGTCCTCTGTCACAGGCCCAGTGCAGGAGAGCCCGGCCCTGCAAACGCAAGCGAACACCAGTTAGACCAAAACAATGCGCAGAAGTTTAGAACTTAAACTAAAAAAAATGGTACTGATATCCCCTTCCAGGCAAAAATGTGTCCCTCCTCTTGTTCCCACAGTTGATTGTTTGACCTTCAGAGTGTAAGAAGACGCGTTTAACACCGGGAGGCTATTCGCACTTTCACTGGTGAAAGTAGAAACTTTCTCAGTGCTCAGTGAAGATGGGATTTTAAGAGGCAGTCCTAAAAACAGCATTTGTGACATCACAGATATTTTGAAATTTTCATTACCCCGGTCCAAAATTCAGCATACATACACGACACAATGTGGAAATTTAAATTCTCCAGGTCGAAAACAGTGTGAATGGACTTTATAGAGAAGAAGGAGGCATCTTGTGTCCGGCAGTTACATTTTTCCAATGAAAAATATCATAATGTATTCATGTAATCTGGAATTTTCCATGATGGAGAGAAGTAGGTGGAGTTTTAAGGATTTAAAAAAAGGGGTTATTATAATGTTTTTTCTGCTTTGATAATGAAATACAAATCATGGAATTTTTGTTAGAATCTTAGTGAGAAAACATATCCAGACAGCTCATGTCTAGAGGGGAGCTTTAAATTAGCATCATGTGCAATTTAGTGCATGTTTCAATTCAGGCAGCGTACATCAGCTTATCCTCCTCCCCTCCCTCAAAGTTAACTGGATGTCACTCTCTTCCAGACAAAATGGATGATGCACAACTGTTCAGAACTCAGAACCTTGGGAACTTCTGTAATGACCTGCAGACAGAGAGACCGCCTATGTGGTCTGTGTGTTCCATGTTGAATCAGAGAGGCTCCAGGACAAATTACAGCAACCTGTGCCGTTGGTAAATCTTGATTGATGGGAGGACGTACACCCCCAAAAAAAAAAAGAGCGACCCCCTACTCTACATCACATGGACACACACGCCACGGACACTTAAACACACACATATACCATGTCCTAGATCCTTGTTCTGACACAAGCTCATTTTTCAGTGAGACCAATTAGGTAAAGCAAACTCTACAAGTCCAATTCTGTTGCTTAAATCATATTGATCACCACGGCTGCATGTTAAAATGGATACATATGAGCCAGGCTGGAATACAAATAGCTTGTTCCTTCCTTCACTCCCCCCCCCTCTCTCTGTCTCTCTCTCTCTCTCAGGTGTGCTGCTTCATTTTCACAGAAGAGCAGGATTTGCTAGTTCAAACAGGACGGATAAGAACAAATTCAGATCCAGGCTGCAAGAGTGGTTTAAGCATTTTTTTTTGTTCAAGTAGTTTGGAAAACTCCTGGTCACTGTAGGGGACAGAGGGATTGCGAGCACTGGGAACAGAGGGGACATCTCTAGAACCCAACAAGCCTGGTTAACCCCCCATAAACACACTTGTGGTTCCTAATATTTCATTATTCCCATTTATATGAATTAGACTTCAATAAATAATCCTCATCAAGGGAGTGCACAAGTGTGTGTGGTAGTCCTGGACCTCGTCTGTTAGGATTCAGAGCACACTCACATGTTCTTCTCCATTATGCTGCGTATCCTATCTTTCCTGTGTGGAGTCAACGATTATAAAGTCTATAAATACACCAAGCTGGATACTTTGCTTAGCTGTGAAGGATATTGAGGAAACTACAACAGTTCATTCAGGAGAGATGCACCTTGAAAGTCTTCAAATTCATGTGTTGCCAGGTTTAGTTCCAGGATTTGTGTTACTAATAAAGCAAACCCACATTAATATATTTATTAAAAGTAAAAGAAAACACAAAATAGCAGAATCCAACATTTCCTTGGCCTTGGTGAATTTCCTGCTACAATCTGAGTTATATACAATATTCAAAAGACGTATAAATGGTTTGGATTTTTTTCTATTGATGTTGCTTGAGTGTAATATGATATTAAAAGGCAATTTGTAATATTAAAAAAAAAAATCAATGAGCAATATGCTTAACAAATAATCTTGTGTATTATCTGAGCTCTGAAGTCCTTTACCAACCTTCAGTGTAAAGCAGTCCTCTGGTACTTTGGGATGTAACCTGAAAGTCTAACACAATTGTGTGTCTGCAGGTAACATTTGACACTGACACTGAGCCTCTGCTGAGCTGCTGGTGTGAAACTTCACCACTGCCCTCTGCTGTTGAGCAGGCCAAACTGCAGCTGAACGCACACGGACAACAGTGGTCAGATGATCAACCATCTGGCCTTAGAGTGGAACCTACCAGCCAACCTCAACTGAAGAGCACCTTATACATCCTGACTGATAAGACATTTTCAGGGCAAACTGAGAAACAAACTTTAAATGGTAACAACTCCTGACACAATTAACACATTGCAGTGTGAGGACCACGTGGTTGTGGCTGAAGATCCTAGAAACCGTCGTTTTTGTGATAATAGAAAGGGCTCGTTTTTTTTTTAAAGAAAATATTTCCATCCATCTTCCATCAGAAGACGTAAGTTGCAGGAGAGCAGATTGAATGTCTTGTTGAAGCTTGAGCAAATGCCTCCTGACATGGGGTTTGATTTCTCTACTTTACTCGGGTCCGTTCAGCCCGTCACTTACATCATTTATAGACATTACAGTGTCGTCATGCTAATAATCGATTTGTTACTTGACATATTTCTTGGCTCCGATTTTCGTTACCTCTTCGTCTTTAGTATTGACATCCACTTTCTGGGAGCTGATGGCTTGGCTGATGTGGTCAATGTTGTTTTCTCTGCAGTAATCAAAGATGTTCCTATCCTCTTCCCTGAGAGACACACGAGAGAGAGAAAAAGGGCCAGAATCAGTCATCACTTGCAGGTTAAAAACTTAAATGACTTTGCTTGCCTTGGTTTTCCCTGCAGAGATTCTTTTTTAGATTTAACTCTGAGATTAGAGATTGCTCACAGCTATGGAAAATTATATTGGAGAAAAAAAAAAAACAGCAACTTTTCCCAAGTTTACTGCTATAATACTAACCTACTAATATTCCACAGACTCCCTACTGAAATTAATGTTACCGCTGATACTTTTCAAGGCATCAGAAACTGAATTCTGTCAATTCCTATTCCATGTCTGTGATGTGATTCCTAAAAGCACAACTTGGTTAAACCACCACTTGCAAAGCTAAAATGTGAGTTTAGAGCAAAATATGTTCAGTGTAATTTGAATGAACCACCATTGAACTGTGTGTCATCCCAGTGCTTCACTTGCATTTACACACACTGGGAAAAAATAATTTAAATACATTATTTCATCAATACATAGATAATACATACTGTGATAGTAGCAGCTGCCACATCTCTTGGGAACACACACACACACACACACACACACACACACACACACACACACACACACACACACACTATCCACCTCTGATTATATCTCTGTGTCTCTAATCACCTCCTGGCATTGGGGACAGGAATGAGTGCTGGGGGGGGGGGGGGGGGGCAGGTTGCAGTAGTGGAGGGCAGCTGACTGGGGGGGGGGGGGTCTCATTTAGAGCTTTACGCCTTCCCCTCCCTCTTATCCATGCCGGGCATTCAAATTAATTGAATTTAGTGCTCTATTGTCTGACAGAAGCCCCACGTAGTCATGCAGTGAGTCAGTCGTCCCCAAGGCCAAATCCCCTGGTTCCTCTCTCTGACACCCTACACATCCCACAGCACCCACCTGGCCTCAGCTGCAACCCCAGGCTCTTCCACCGTGAACACAGGGTGGTGGTGAGGTTCTTAGTGAGGAGACAGTAGCCTCCACACAGTCAGTTAAGATCTGTCTGTTAAAGTTCAACCATAAAAAGTTAGACTGAAAAGAAAGAGGAACCAGAAGATGGAGGACTCTGGAGGACCTACTCCAAAACAAAATTAAATAATGGAGGAAAAGAACAACAAATGTGTTTAACCATAGTTTAGAACTGTCTATCTTCAGCTGAAGTTATAACTCATCAGGCTGTGAGTGGATTATTACCTCTGCTAAATAATTACCTGAGAAGATGGATTTGCTCCCACCGAGAAACCAATAAGAGGCCCCACCAGAGAGTCACTCTCGGGATTTAAAATATCACCCATGATTTCCACCAGACATTGTACACAAAAGGTGGGAAATTCAAATCATTCATTATCCAACCTGCAGAGGAGCAGCCGGTTTCAGGTGTGACTAGCAAATATACTGTGTAAGAGCTCTTTGATTTTGTCATGGATCTTTTACACCTTTTAGCAGTTACTCCAGTGACTATGTGTGTGTGTGTGTGTATCTGTGTATAAGCGTCAGATATTCTTTGTGTTTTCTTTACTTCAAAGTAAGTAAAGTATTGAACCAATAAGTGTCCAGAGACTGAAGTTGGAATTGGGTTGAGGGTGGGAATCATGCAGTAACTCCCGACAGGATATTATCAGGAGTCTTTTCCCATGATAATGACGGAATCATAGTACAGCATTTTGGCGAAATTCTAAAAGTTGTTAGGCAGTTCCTCTGTGACACACGTGTATACTGGTACATCATCATATTTACGTAACTTCAGAAAATACCACCAAAAATGTGTAAAAAAAACCCAGGGATTATGTGTTTATTTTCACTACATTGTTGTGCCACGTTCATAGAATTTGACAATTTGGCAACTTGGATCTAACAGCAAATTGTATAACGTCATGCCTCTTCAACACACACACACACACACACACGCGCGCACACACACACACACACACACATACACGTAAAAAGAAAAATAGATGGCAGAATCCACTTATTTTAACAACTGTTTTAACAAATACGTGGATCTTTGGTGCAAGTGGACAGAATTGTCACAATAGTGCAACATCACTGTTTTGTCCTACTCATATTGAATGGGTTTGTTCTAGGTAAAACAAACAAACAAACAAACAAAATGCAAAATGAATGCGACAAAAGTAGAATAAAACATGAATCAGGGAGATCAGGAAAAGAATCAGGAAAACAAAATTTGCCAGTCAGAGATCCACTGACCTTTGACGCGACCCCTTCCTCAATCCCTTGATGTTTCAGCTAACTACCCCAAACGACAACACCTGACGACACAATTTACTGCTCTGGGAAAATACGGTTCAAAAATCAACACCGCCAGCACGCACAAACAAAGTTTTGTCTGTTCTTTGTTCTTTAATGAACCCCTGAATCTCCCCTTTCCCACCGTTTCATCAACATGCTCCCGCTCCTCTTGTTCCTTCCCTCCTTCTCTCCTCCGTCTGCTCATCAGTCCGTGATGAATTACGAATAACTCATTACACTTTGATCACTGCTATGTTATGTGTGAGCACATTCATTTACATACTCCTGATTACCGCTGCAATGTTTATTCATGAGTTTCCACACTGAGCCACACCCACTTCCTGCTCTGATGGCCATGGTGACCCCAAGTGTCCCTGATGTGTGGCCGCCATCCGTCTCCCCCAGCAACTAATCAATAGGCCAGCTCATCAGTCTTTGTCGCTGGTGGGACAGGGGTGCTGCGACACACACATGCACGCACACACACACACACACGCACACACAGGCACATACCTAGCTAAGTATGTAAAACATGGTTATATAATGCAAATGCTAAAAAAACCTCACGGGCACACACAACCTGTATATAGTTTATAACTCAGTAAGAACACACACGCACGCGTGCATGCACATGCACGCCACGTACACACACAGGCAATAAACCAACACAATGATTAATGTGGCTCCTATAAATGACGTGACATCAAGTGGGCCGCAATGCATGCTGGGAAGGTCACAAGCTACTCTGTCATCACAACAGCTGGGGTAACAAGGATTGTTTGTGTGTGTGTGTGTGTGTGTGTGTGTGTGTGTGTGTGTGTGTGTGTGTGTGTGTGTGTGTGTGTGAGAGCCTGCGTCCAGTCTTGTGTACTGGCATATATGTCCTTCATCCATCAGACTAAACTGGCCACAGTGGTGGAGAACACTCATCTACCTGGCCCAAGCTTCACTGATCAACACCACAGCCACACAATCCATCACACACTCAAACACACACACGCACACGCACACTTATACAATCTGTCATCGCATGCTCAATAGGAGCTTGGGTTACACTCTCAACATGGCTGGGCTTCATGGAAGTAGAGGAGTCAGGTCAGCGCCAGACAACAAAGCATCTGATATTTGTCAGAATCCTTCTTCAAGCTGGACAAGAGAATTAAAAATGTTGTATTCAACAGCTCCTCAATCACACACCCTTCAGCTCAGTAACACTGGTTTACTGCTAATCAATCCTGCTTTAGCAATACACACACATACACACTTTTAAGAGCGAGATGAGTCGTAAGCAATGCAATTAACTCTCTGACTGGTTAACAGGTGCTTAGCTGTTTAATATTAAAGTGTGCATGTGTGTGTAAGTGTGTGTGCGCTTATGTTTGAGGAAATTGGAATGCAGTAGAGCAGTGAATGTGACAGTTCCGGCAGGTTCTGCATGGATTCCGATCCAATCGTGGCGACTTATAGCAGCAAGTGCATGTTCAAGTGTGCACATGTGTGCAGAAGACGTGTTAATGACTTCCTTCTTGCTAGCTCCCCGTGGGGCACGCCGCTACTAGGTACCGGTGAGGGGATCATCGTTCTGGGAATCTGCTGTACCTGAAGGCCCCTGCTGTACCCGCCATGTCTTCATTACCAGCCCCCCTGAATTGTAGCGTAATTAAAAAAGGGAGAATCTGGCCTCTGCTTTCCAAGACCATGCATACTAATCACATGGAGCCATTTAGGAGGAAAACCTGCAGGATTCACACATCTCATTTTCTTCTCCAAAAGAGCTCTTTTTTTTTTTCATTGAAATGAAGATGAGGTTTTTAAGCTTGAGTAAGTCTGCCAGGCATGAGTAAATGGAGAATATATTCCATTAACATAAATCAGAACTGTATGACGTCTCCAGGCTCTAACTGCAGTTTACAGTCTGTTGAACACAATCAAATACAGCATCAAGACTGGTGGTGAACAATGCCAGAGTCGGACCGAATTGACCTGAGCATTGAATAAGTGGCGATTCACAACAGGAGGAAAAGTCTATTGCAGCACCCTCGCGAGTTGGGAAAGAATTGGATATAGGGTGTGTGACATTAGACACTTTGGGTGTGTGTTTGTTTGTGTTTCTGATCAAATCAATACCTGATCTTCTCCTCTTGGTACAAAGAGCTGACTGCTGCTCCTCCGAAGCCTGATCTCTTTTCTGCACCTCGTCTTTCCTGTCAAACGGAAGAACATTGTTAACGTCGGACACGTTTGAAACTGAAATGTGCTGACTAAACACGCTTATGTTAGAACAGAGACAAGTGTACTGATTCACTTCTGTTTCCCTCTATCCGGCTGTTCTTTGTTTGCAATCACCGTGAACAGCTACATTTATTTACCTATAGTCTTTGCAAAGTAAGTGAAAATGTGAACATTTCAGAAAAGTTTTTAGACATGACCTCACTGGTAATAAATGAGCGACAACAATCACAAGAGCAATATAACATTATAGCGCCTTCATTTTACTCTAGTAAATCTTGTGAGCTTTCTTTCTTTCTTTTTTTCCATGAAATTCCTTATTATGATCCGCTCGGCCAAGACTTTATTACCCAGCCTATTCTTTGCAGACCAACCTTGACTCACAAAAGAAGTCGCACAAATCTGATTTCAGAAAATGGGCCGAGTGGGGGAGAACATGAAAAGCGAAGCAAAACAACTGTGCGGGGCACTTTTGGGACAACCTAATTCACTTCTGAAACTCAGAATATTCGCTGATGCACTGGTCCTGCGCCTCTGCAGGTTAATGTAATTTAAAGCCAGTGCCTGCTTAACAATTGAGGACGGAACAAAGGCCAAATCCTGGCTATTATTCTCCGCCTATACACTCCTACTTATTTAACTGTGCCTCCAAAATAATAGCCACTACCGTACTGAGGTGCTTTGTTAACACTAATACAATCAGCCTCTTTTCAGGATGGGGGGCATCTGTGGGTTTGCTGGCCTCCCGCCTGGCATTGTGGGACTGTGGCATGGCCCGAGAGAAAAGAATGTGTCAGGAATGGACATGTACTTGACAGTGACACTATTATAGAGACACAAGGGGGGAGAGTAAAGGAAGGGGTAGAACAAGAATGGGATAGGGGGGTTAGAGATGATGTCTGGGGCAAAAGAAATTCAGGCAGTGAACAGGTGGAGAACAAAGTGGAAGGAGGGAAAGGAGCAGTAATGAGAATGTTAAGGAAACCAGAGGGAAACTAACAATGCAATGTAGTGAGACATTACAGTGGGTCACACAAGACATCTGACAAGCCTTTTAAAGCAGACATAAATGTATTATTTTGCCTTTCAATTCCAGAATAAACAACTTAATCCCATTTCTCTGGGTCTCTAGAGCAGTCTGTGAGGGAATCTAGTCAATCAAACGTCTGCCTCCTGTGGACATGGCAGGCACTTTAGACATTCTTTTGTCCAATTTCCCTTAATTGTAAGGTATGGCAACATGTACCTCTGTTACTTCAGCCACTACTGTACATAATAATATCTACACATATTTTCAAATATATTCTTAAATTTTTATGATCGGTGATTACTAAAAACAACAGTTCAGCGGCTCGTGAGTATAAAAAAAATCCGAACAATCGTACCAAAAGAGGCTTTTAAATCAACGCTTTTACTTATGTTTAAAGCTGCAGCCTCTAGACTTTGATAAAATGGTAGTAGAGTCCACCTTTCTATTTTTCAGGGTGTGTGTGGTGATCATTAGCATCTTAGAAGCATTAGTAAGTTGCAGGGTTTTTCCCCAAAACAAATCAGACTACATTTATTTTCTGATGGCACTGAAATGTTCACGTTTACATCAGAACTGACTTTATCTGTAGAATACCAATCTAACTGACACGTCTTGCTGTTGTGAAGAGGAATTCTGAAGAAACCTCAGACCTGAGCATCCCATTTTTCCTTCTAGGAAACTTCTGGACTCGACTGTTTTATTGCTGCATTCATTTAAATCCTTTTTTGAATAAAGCTTTCTCTTGAACTTGACATCTTAAGGTTAATGATGAATGAATATGCCTTAAATCCATGCAAAGCAAATCTACATCAGACTGCATAAAAGGTTTTTTCTTTATTTTATTATTATTGTTATCAATAATAATAATAATAATAATAATAATAATAATGGCGTCCCTTGCTGAGCAGAGTTGTTGTTGTAACTGAATGCTCTTGTTGCCGCCCAAAATGACAGCCTTTCCATGACAACACAACCATCCTGACACAGTCAAATGGCACAAGTCCTTCCACATGTAAACAGTCTCACTTTTTTCTCACCACACACACACAGGAACAAAACTGCCACCCTGAATGTTTCATGCATTATTCATACCCTAAAAATAACAATTGTTAGAGGTGACACAATTTCCTCATGTATTTTTCAGGACACAGGTACGAAAGAGAAAGCCATAGAAGGTCCTGGAACAAAACAACACTGTAACACTGACCTCTACTGGTAATTTTAATGCACTGCATTTGAAAATGGATTTTTCTGCCATTTGTTATTTCTTCTCTGTTGTGTTTATTTGAAATATATTGAAATATTTATACAAACATATGGTGCCAGGTTGTGACATTTACCAACATGTCATGGTCAGATGGGGATATATTATTCACAGAGCAACATTTTGGACACTCCTGAAAAATATTGGATCTAATGAAGGTTCAGCTCAGTGTTGAACTGCGTCCACTGAGGGGGGAAAAACTATGTAGCAAAACTGTAATCTAGCATCACAATTAATATGAAAGAGTTTGTATTACCCTCTGGCTGCCTTCAGGGTCCAACACATTGACACAGGAAATGTACTCTTGCATCGCCTGCTCTGGCTCCATGTCCCCGAGCTGCTTCCAGGCCTGCCTGTAACGATATAAAAATTATCATCATTATCTACGCCTGTGCACAAAGGATGTGTGTCTTTAACTGTACAAATGCTTCCGAAAACTTTGAGAGAGAGGAGTATCAAAATAACACATTTCATTATTTACAAATTGAAAATGGAGTTTAGGGGCGATTAGATATTGGTTGTTTATATTGTTATTATTAGTATTAGTATATTATTATATTGTTTATATTGAACTCTTTAGAGAGATGTGGTTTTTGTGTCATAGAAAGCAATATTTCTAATAACATGTGATCACATAATACATAATGTCTTACATATTATACCAAGATAACATTTGTGTATGTCTGTCACATTTTTCATATGTGCAGGTTAACCAATGATACATAATCACATACCATTTTCTCTGTCCTTCAAAGTCAAAGAAGCCAGGCTTTGCTGTATTGCACTTTCCCACTTTGACCTGCAAAACAACTGCAATTTAGTCACCTGATCCCACGTTTACTAGCCCTCATTAAATCACTAAGCAATGGTGGACTGGATACAAAAGCCACATTGTGATAGTTACCGACGGGTTGAATGTGGCTTTTACACACCAGTGACATTTAATCCCACTCTCACCTGTTTGTAACGAGCATACAGGTACAGCAGCTGGTCCCTGCTGGCCGTCTGAACCAGATCACCTACGCGGTCTGCTGCTGACTCAAACTCTCTCTCCAGCTCCTCGCCTTCCAGCCGGTCCCCCATTTCCATCGCACTGCAGTCAAATTTACCCAAGCCCAGGTCCGAGTCCGAGTCCGAGCCTGCTCCACCGAGGGGCTCCCCTGTGTCGGGCCGAGCTGGGTCCGTGCCCGAACCCGTCGCAGTGTCCGGGGAGGACGA
Organism: Aulostomus chinensis; assembly: GCF_037954235.1. Classification (NCBI taxonomy): domain Eukaryota; kingdom Metazoa; phylum Chordata; class Actinopteri; order Syngnathiformes; family Aulostomidae; genus Aulostomus; species Aulostomus chinensis. The sequence continues at coordinate 13,969,590 of NC_141333.1, read as the reverse complement.
CGGCGACCTAGAAGCCATTGTTATCATTAACAATGTGACGTCAGGGACGACGTGCACCAGAGATTTGTATGAAAGCGTCAAAGAGTAACACGGAGTAACTATGTGATAGGTATTTGTAAGCGGCTATTTCGTTTATAATCCGGTATCGATGACAATTCGTGACAGTCGGATTTGTTTCCACCTTAGGTCCGTCTTTGGTACTATCAACTATATGTACCGTCTAAACCTGCGTTTAGAAAGAAAGGTTCCGGCTGCTTTGCTCCACTTCCATTTGATTAAGTTTAGGAACAAAAAACGGGAACGTAGACAACGATACATTTTTTTTATTTTCGGAACGAACAATGCTTTTAATTTGTTAAAAGTCGACATTAGAAGAGAGTTGCTTTATGGCGTTTGGCTTCTTTTTAATGTTAACTAAAATCTCAGCTAATTAACTTGCACAAGTCATGCTTCGATTGTTTGGCTAATAAGAATCCTCCCTATAAATGTGGGATATCGTCATTGGACACAGCTGTTACGTGAGTATTTCATGACAAAGGGAGCTGTGACATCTATTTTGGCTTGTTGCTCATTTTGCCTGGATTTCTTTAAATGACAGCTAAGAGGTGCATTTTGAACAGTTATTGGGCTGTTAATATGTCTGCCCACATTTGGTTTCAGGGACCACTTCGAAATATCTATTGAGCAGCAGTTGCAGTAAAATAAAAAAAAAATAAAAAAAAGTTGTTATGGCTATGTGAGTTTTTATTGGGACTTTTATGCGCCACTGCATATTAGCGGTAAAGAACAATTCTACAATTTGTCCAGCAGATAGCGCTGTCTGAATTTTAATGATCGACTCCTCCTTCAGCAGGTCCTGAGCCGGGGGTCTCTACCATCAGCGCTCGTTAAATTCACTGAAACTGAACAAACTCAGACTGAAACCAGGACACAACTTTAAATCACTCTTAGCAATCCAGCGAAGTGCCTTTTTGGGGTCTGTTTTATTCTCATTCCATTGTATTGCATTAACGTGAGGCTCTTTTGAGTGTGCAGAGCATAATAGTTTTTTTTATAAAAAGAAAACAATAAGAAATAATTTGAATGGAAAAATCGTTTCTGAACCAGAAAGTTTTTCTATATATCTTCTAAAACACCGAATGTCAGGATGAGACAGAATCATTAGAACACAGTGGCGTTGTCATCCGTGGTACCGCTGGAACCTTTATCAGCGATGGTCGCCGTAGGAGACTAAAGAAACGTTTATTATAGAACTTTGAATGAGATTTGCGTTATTTACTTAAAGGACAGACTCTGATTATAAAAAAGTCACTCTATGATAAAGTGTTAATGTTTTACTGTATTCTCTCTTTCACTGTAGGCACACAGCAACTAGAAGCTTCTCAGACGGTGGGACCTCTTGAAACTTTGGTCTGACTATCGTGATCATCGCGAAAGACAAAATCTGAGTGTCTGAAGTGAGGGAGATCCCTGGCTGTAGTGCCTGCAGTTTTCACAGGAGGTCCCAACAACAACGCCCGGTGGCACTGCGCGCTCTGCTGACGCAACCACGTCACTGTGGCTCAATGCGATGGCGGACCGCAATGTCCCCAGACCTGCCCAGGGAGGGACGGAGCAAAGTCACTGACAGTCACCGGCTCCGTTGTCCTGCCGTCCGACCACCTGTTAAAGACATCTCGTCGTTGCCTTCCCGGGAGATAGTAGTATGTGGGACGGGAGCCGCTCGGAGTGCACTGACCGGGACGAGCCAGAAGTGGAGTGAAGAGGAGCGGAGCGCGGCGGGCGGACGCGCCGCATGTTGAGCCTGCAAGTTGACTGATATCAAAGTCGCGTTGACGCGGAAGGGTCCAGCCACTCTCGGATTTAACGGAGCTTTGAGAGGACGGTTGTTCCGGCAAAATGAAATTCGCGGAGCATCTTTCGTCCCACATCACTCCAGAGTGGAGGAAACAGTATCTTCAGTATGAGGTAAAGTCTCGTTTATTCTTTATTAGGAAATATATGTCTTCTAGTGAATGTTAGCATGGAAACATTCACAAGCACACTATTCTCAGTGTTTACTTAGTGAAGGGGTATTTACCATCTTTGAGAAAAATAAATGCTTCTCAAATATGTCATTTTCTGTCTTTAGTTTGAGTCCTGAAAGCAATGAAAGAAGAGAAAAATGAGGGATGCCCTATTGTTGATTATGGAGGGGAAATTGACTGCGGGTGTGAGAGCCACAGGGATCAGACAGGGTTTATTATCACTGTTTGTTGACTTTTAAACATTTATTCATTTAAAAACAGTTGAATTAACAAATGGATTCATCCCAGACTGGAATGATTAGAAAAAAAATAATGTTCTTTATTTAAACACCTCACAGTCTTAATATTTCATCGTATCGTATGAATAATTGATGTCTCAAGCTTTATGTGTGCTTATTTTTAGTGACACTAAATCGGATTGATTGTAGGATAATTAGCCTATGTTATATACATGTGTGTGTGTATATATATATATATATATATATATATATATATATATATGTATATATATTCAATTTTTGTTTAATTTGTTTATCATAAGATTGAAGGGGTCTGTGTGAAAATAACTGAAAAAAATGTGTTCATTGATCACCACCATGTTTGATCAAAGGACTTTAAAAATGAGCTTTTTTTTTTTTTTAAGATGATTATTATTTCCGTATCTTTTTGCAGGACTCCTATCAGAGATGAGGCAAATGTTTGAAGAAATATTTGTGTAAAAAATAAAATCAAAGAATTGTTTTTCACAACAGTTTTGGAGATATATGATAGTGTACATCAATTGTTCTATACTTCTCGATCACGCACCTTTTAAAAGCAGAGCCTCCTGGAGTCCACCTTCATCCAGGGGGATATTCTGTCTGGGTTCGGCTTGCTGATGTCTGTTATTATACTGAGATCTTTGTTTGCACACATGGCTTTTGTTATGTGGTGTATTCTACTTAAGGAGTATTTTATTTTCACACCCTCCTTCTTTCTGCCTGTACATTAAGAGCTTTGGTGCAGACATGCAGTGACAGGACAGGCTTCTCCGTTCCATTTAGCTCTATGAATTATGAACAAAGACCCTGTTCTCCTCAACCTCAGCAGCCCCAGACTCAACAGAAGCTAACTGTACTTTGTTTTATTTTGGAAACATGACCCTATTATGAGGAGGAGTAAGCGCTGGAGCAGACATATCCATCCGTCTGCCTTGACATGAATGACATTGTGTAGTAAAACATCCTCACAGCATTCAAGAAGAGAAATATGAAAATATTTGACACATCTGGAGAACATTCTGAGATGAACTGCTCATTACTTCCGATTTATCTGAATTTGTTTCTACCATACATACATACACACATACAGTATATATACATATATATATGTGTGTGTATATATATATATATATATATATATATATATATATATATATGCTGTATATATACTGTATATATTTATATTGGGTTTGTGTGGTGACGCACGGTGAGCCCAGGGACAGATGCATGGCCATACCGGCCATTTTACACCTCCAGTCTTCAGCACAGCAGTCACTAACCTGAGATGGATGATGCTGATGGATTTTCCCTGTCATCAGCATTTAGGGTGGCTTTTTATTTACATGTGTTTCAGATATGGAACTCTTGCATTCAATCTCATAGAGTTATACAGCTTTTTAGTAATATATGTACACCAATAGCAATCAATAGAGGAATTATCATTCACTGCTGTGTTTTTTGAAATGGTGCATACTAATCCTTTAATACCAGAATAACTGGATTATGGATGATTCGTGGGCATATTTGAATACTGTCATATCATCTTAAATAAATGCCATGCAAGCCCAACTATGATTGGTATATATTTATGTTTTCACAATGCTGTTTCTTTTTTTAAGCTTGTCAAACAGCCAGCCTGTTTGATTTTTGAATTATGTAGAACATGAGGGTCGCTCTCCCTTTCTTAGAGTTTTATTCTTCCATATATTTTAATTATTTAACAGTTTGTGTGTTGCAAGGATGGTGTGTGTGATTGTGTGTGTGTGCTTTGCTGTGAACGCCATGACCTCCTGAGTGGGCGGGGCAGAGAGACCTAGCTCACACCTGCAGCAGCGGGTCGTCTTACCTCTATGGCTTTGATTTCGTCCGTGGAGCAACACTCAACTTTTCAGCAGGACCAGCAAAGCCTCTGAAAATGCATGAAAACATTCAGTCATTTCATAAAGTAGTCATCATACGCCGCCCCACCAGAATACATTCTTCAGTTTGTGTCACAGTTGCCATGGCAGCCCACACAATTGCTATATTGTAATGAAGTTGTTTGTCTATTAAATGACACCCTGACACATCATCCCTGCAGCAGAGGTCATTTTAATCTTCCGTGCACACACTTATTATGCCACTTACATCGTAACTGTATGCCGTTATGCATTAATACAACCTCCCACATTCAAATTGAGGAACAATTCTTGCCTTTATGTCTGGTTTAATTAACTTGCTGCCCAGTTTTCACATTCACACTATTGTGAGGAAAATGGCGCTTTCTTTTCAGAATGGTCAGACAGTTTCTTCGCAGATAAGAGGGATGCAACGAAGCGACTGTTCCAGCTTTAGTGAGTGGGGTAGCTCATCTGAACATGGAGGCATTGACAGGGCGATTGAGCGATCGAGCAAATTAGGTGTGCGCTTGATCCTGTGGGATTTTTAGTTATAAACCTATATGCTAAATAGCTGATTGGTATGGAGGATGTGCATGTCCAAGTAACTCTAGAGGCTTCTGCCAAAGAGCAAGAGATGGAGGGGAGTTCTACAGAATGGAGTTGAGGAGAAAAAAAGCTATTTATGAACTCTGACTTACTGTAAAATGTTGTCCTCTCAGTTTGTATAAGGAAATCATACAAAAGCAAATGTAAGAACAGATATGTATGATGGAAACCTTTGAATTCAGATATGTTTTGTTTAATGTGCATTGAACCCTGAAGTTCTAGAGAGAGAGAGAGAGAGACAGACAGAGAGATGCAGGTGCCTGTGTGTGGGCGAGCTAGTGAACAAGGCCACTTATGCATTTACCTCTGCAGTTGAATCACTCATGTAAGCTCTGATGAAGAGGAGGAGGAGGAGGAGGAGGAAGAGGAGGAGGAGCGTGCATGTAGAGACTCACGCTTAATGTTAGGGAAGTGGTGATATTTGGATGAATTACAGGTACATTTGTCATTCCAGTGAGTGATGGTTGTTTGTTCAAAGGTGAAGCTTTGTCTTGTGCAAATTAATGCATGTGTTTCCTCTAAGCTAAGCTAAACTAAGACGGCTGTTATGTAAATAAACCATTGGTCAGATTGTCCACTCTGTGCAGCGAGAGTGTGATTCATCAGCATGTTCTACAATATGAACATTATGTCTACAACAGGCATGGCAAGGCAACTGCTGAGAACCCCCCCCCCCCCCCCCACTCCTTCTCTCTGTCCCTCCATCCTCACCTCATCATTCCTCCCCCCACTGGGAGGACATCTGGTCCCCGACCAGTCCTGCCCTTTGCTCCCCTCCTCCTCTTCCTCTCCTTCCATCCTCCCATCCTCCCATCCTCCCATCCTCCCTACCCTTACTTCTACACGGGGATCCACTCAGACACAGAACGATGGCTGTCTGTGTGAGATCTCTTCACACTAATGATGCTCACTGTCTGATCTCCTGGAGTACTGGGACGACTATCTCAAGCACCTTAGATGAATGATTCAACCATTTCGCGCTCAAATATTTGGGTTGCCGGCTACTCAGAATGTCTCAGCCATTATTCAATTCACTGAACACTGCAGAGTCCAACATGTCGTGTGTATTACCATCATGTTAACGCATAGTCATACAAACCTCATTAGATTGGTTTAGCCATTGTCTACAGGTTTCACCAATGATTACTGGCACGCCTGTGGCTTTATCCCAATTCCCCAAAGAACAGCCCCGCCCCCACCTTCCTATCAGCACCATCACCATGGCGATGCCTCCATCCTAATGAACACCTCCCTGTCTGAATCTGAATGTCTATTTTACACCTATTAGCTAGCACTGCTGTCTAAATCAGACAAAGTAAAGAGACTTATGTGGATTGTGTGACCCCAGTGTTCAGTTCTCATTGTGCATTTGATTCTCAGGGGAACTTAAGTAGAAACAATCCACCATGATACTAACGCACAGCAGTTTCTGAGTGGTTTCCACCCACATACAGGATTACTCATACCACTCTCTAAGTTAAAAACAGCAGCATGTGCTATAGGACTCAGGTTCGGTACCTGGCTCACATCATGTAACAGGATTACTCATGCTGGATCATTAGTACTGCACCAAACTTTATATTTATATGTGTATTTTTTTTTTATGAACCTTATGATTCAAATGCATGTTTTGCTGATTTCAGTTGTAATGATGTACTCCTGAGGAGACCATTATAAAGTTTCTTTCTTTTCTTTTTCTCAATTTATTGGGTCAGTTCAGTTCCAAGACATCTTAATATCAAAGAAAGATCCGGTTACAGTCTTTTCTCTGATTACCGCTGATATGTTCAAATGGGCTACCGTGCTACTGCCTGCCAGTTTCCATTATCACCAGGATCAAGCAGTTAACTCTCACTCTCTCTCGTGTCTGTCTGCCTGTCGGGAAGTTTCCTAAATCTTCTGTTTTAATTGGAAAGACCTTCTTTCCTTTGAGGAAATATTTCAATAAAAAGACTCGACCTGTGAAAGGACGGGAAGCTCAAACTGCGTTATAAAAGTCATGGCTGTCTGTCTGTTGTCTAAACACCATATACAGTAGGACTGAGCCGTTTTATCATATTGTCCATATTGCTTCATATTTGCTCCGCTTATTTGCACTCTTACAGAAGAAAAGGTTGTTTTTATGATTCTTTACCACATTTCTATTTGTTTATTTTGGGGTTAGATATGAATCCTGTCAGTGTCTGTGTTTAAATTGTCACTGGAACTTCACTTTGTGATTCAAATATAGTATTCATTTTTTTTAGCGGATATGAATGGAGTCATTTAGTGTTTCATGATTGATTTTTGGGATCCATGTTTGTAGTCTGTACAACCCTTAAAACTGTAAGCTGATGTGACAAAGAGAATAAAGTTTAGTGGTCCGAGTTTCATGTCACCGTTTATATTGTTAAACCGAAAATTACCATGAAATCACTGTGAAACACTTCAAAATCTATATTCCTCTAATATGCAGCTCATTATTCCATTTTCTACATAGAATGTTTTGAGTTGTTTTTTTTTAATCCATATTGAATTGATGTGTTTTTAAAGCTGCTATAGCCTTTAAAGTGAATAGGTTTGCATTTGTTAATTTTTTTTTTCTTTCTACGATCATCATATTATGTTCTATGATTTGAACATCCATGCTCTGGCTGTCTCTGTGTATGAGTTTAATTAATGAGGTGATTAAACTGCCAGCTTTTGTGGGGTGTTCATTATGTTAACAGCCGTTGGTATAATCTTCCCGTACATGGAACATGAGTTAAGTTGATGGCTCACAAATGGTTTTAGCTGGTGAGATGCTCCTCTAGCAGAGGACGGTCATAACAATAGACCGATGGCGTTCACTCCGCCCTCATCACCTCTCTCTACTAGATTTCACTGTGTATTGTAAATACATCGTTTACATCATCGATTTGTTTTTGATTGACACTGTTAAGCTACCTTACCTTACGTGCCAGATTGACTAAAACTGACAGCATGTTCAAAAGTTGGACACACCAGTTCATAGATGGACTTTTCTTGACCTCCTTCTGCTTCCTTCCAAAAAATACGAGTGGAATATATATAGCTACTGGCTGTATCCATCCATCCATTTTCTACCGCTTATCCTGTTAAGGGTCACGGGGGGCTGGAGCCTATCCCAGCAGACTTTGGGCGTGAGGCGGGGTTCACCCTGGACGGGTCACCAGTCCATCACAGGCCAACACATAGAGACAGACAACCATTCACACTCTCAGCCACACCTACGGTCAATTTAGAGCAGGGGTCACCAACATGGTGCCCGCGGGCAAGGACCACATGAGTCGCCCGCGGGCCTGTTCTTAAAATAGATCACCATAGCGCTACTCACCAGTGAGCTGCATCTAATTTTTTTGTTTCTATTTTTTTAATCACACCTCCATTGGTGTGAATTTAAAAATGACAATAGGCCTGTCCCAGATTTATCGATATATAAAACAGGTTTTTATATATAGATGAAAAACAAATTTTGTATATACAATATATATATGTGTGTCGAACTGGTAGCCCTTCGCATGAATTGGTACCCAAAAAGTAGCTCTCAGCTTCAAAAAGTTTGGTGACCCCTGATTTAGAGTATCAGTTAACCTCGTCCCCTCTTGATGTCTTTGGACTGTGGGAGGAAATGTCGAGTTACAATGTCTTTCTTTTCCTCATTAGGCATTCAAAGACATGCTGTACGCTGCCCAGGACCAAGCCCCGTCTATAGAAGGTAAAGAAACTCCCACACACCCCTACCGACACACACGTCTGTACCCACTGCCCCCTTTGCACACTCCAGCCTGTTTGGGCATCCCCAGAATAACCGCCCTTCCTCCTCTAAAAATAGGCAGCAATCACTGCAAACATGCTGCCACTCACTCTGCAGGCTCTGACTCACAGACCGAGGCCAAGAAACAAATCATTACTGCCCAACTTGTGTTTGACTCTCAACATGTATATGAAGTCAGATATGTGAGGAGAAAACACGCTGAGAGGTGAAGTTGTTTGTTGCTTACCCGCTGTGGTTGAAATGATGCTTGTTGCTATTGACACTGTCTAGATGCAGTAAACTTAGAAGTAGGTTAAAACAACATCCTGCAACTCTTATAGCCTCGTAGTCAACATGGAAAGGCAGAGTGGCGCTCAAAGCTGCCAACCGTCTGCTCAACACGGCAAAAATAAGGAGGATATAATTAATTTTTGGCATCAGACAGCAAGGGATGTATGATGGGAAAGAATTTAAACCATTTTGTTTTAATTTTAGATACTTGTTTTGTTACAGTAAACAACTTTCTTTGGTTCCAGACTTTGTGCTGTGATGATGAGAAGTTAGCTGCACAAAACTGAACGTTACATTTGTTGTGGGTGTATGAGCTTGTTCTCCTGCACCCAAATATTTGTGTGTGTCATGGCTTTTTTTTGTGTGTGTGTGTGTGTGTGTGTGTGTGTGTTTGTGTTCTGCAACACACCCCCTGACAGAGCTGCGACTCTCAGTGTTCCAGCTGAGTGTGTTTGATATGGAAAAGTGTGTGATGTGATTGAATCCATGAGTGGTGAAGATGTATCGCAGCCACTGGGCGGGTGGGTAACAGAGCTCTGCCTGTGTGTGAGTAAACATCAGGCTCAAAGATTAGTTTCAGGCATTTGTCTTCCAGCTGAGGGTTTATTAAGCAAAATAAACCATCAAATGAGATTTATGAACATTTAAATCTCATATTCAGGTTTCTAAATATGGCGACACTTGTAGGACGTCTTGTTCTGTGATGACATACGAGCTTCCTTCCAGAGGCTGTGAAGGAGCTCAGCAGGGATGATAAATCACTTCCTGTCTCAGGTCCGCGTGGTGCTCGTAGGCCACTGTTCTTCCTCTGTCAGCTTGTCTCCACATCGGTGAGAGAGTCTTATGAACAGAGACAGGATCAATCAGTCAGTGAATTATTCTACTGTGGCCGTTGGTCAGGTTTTGTTCTGACATCTCAACATTGCCTGCTAAATCAAATGGGTTTGTTGAGTTCTTTTATACACAATTCAGAGAGTTAGCAAACTGCTGAAGAGGGGCGAGAGAGGCCTACCAGTGTGTAGGAGAAAGGATTTTTGTAGCGCATCAGGCGGGTATCTGTCTATCTAGTGGAGGTTTTTATTGGAAATAAAGAAAAGCTGTAATGAAAACCACATCAGAAACAGATTTGAGCCCTGTGAAGTGGATTCTCCTGTGACTGATATTTTATTGACTTTCTATAAGAGAAACAAGATTAGCCGGAGCTATAAAATAGAAGCCGACTGCAGCATTTTCTCCCTACATGCCCTCTCAACCCGATTATATCCGATGAACTGAAACTTGGCCACAACCTGGACAAAAAATAGAAATGTAGTGCACTATATCGTGATACTGATGCCGATTCACCCGTTGCTTCTTCATGTTACCGTTTGAGTTGTTTGTTCGACGTGTTGCTTCTCAAGAGGCTCCAGTCTAAGATTTGCACTATGATATGCATTTGAACACAATAGAGTACAGAAATACATAATTCCTGCTTTTTTGGCATCGTTTCTTCTACATACAACTGATACTGTGATTTATTGTAGATGAACTGTCTTGCAATACCACAGAATTGCTGCATTGTTATACTATTAGTATCGGGACCAAAGTACTGTTATAGTCTTTGGGGTTTCTCTTGTGAGTCACACTGATCTCTTTTAAGAGCAAAGTACTTCTCTTGCAGATAATCATAAAAAAGATTTCATTATCTACCAACCAGTAAAATGCATGTTTAATGTACTCTGTTGGGTCCAATTTGCCTTTGTACACAGTTTATGTTGCAACTGTGCATGCATACTTTGTTTAAAAAGCATGCATGCATCAATCCAACACTGATCATTGACGAAGAGACTTTTATTCAAGGATGCAGGAAGTCCTCCCTCCTTCCTTTTCTTTTACACAACTCAGGAGACAGTTAACTGGGTTAAAACTACTTGCTCACCCGCTTTGCTCTCACTGAACATCCTGATGTATCAGACAGAACTTTGTTACAGACGTTGCACCGAACAAGCAGCACTTCAAAGCCTCCGTCTGAGCCTCTGGATGTGTGTGAGGTGGGAGGTTGTTACTACAGCAATGGCAAGTCAATCATAACAAAAAGAATCAAAGGAAGTTGACAGCCCAGATGAATTTTTCATGGGGTTTTAATGCGTGGAGTTATTTCTACAAGCAGAGTGTAAGATAAATCTGATAGGTTTGTAATACACTCAAAAATCATGGCCCTCAACAGGGAAAAAATCTTTCTACGTGTCTTCCATGCTGTTGTATGTCCGCTCTCTCCTCTGTGAGAACATGCACTCGTGAAACACCAAGTTAATCACTCAGTTTCAGCAAGATGGATGTACAGTAATGAAGAGGGCTGGTTTCATGGTGCTGCTGCATGTGACCCTTCACCCCTCGTTAAAATCTCTCCGCTCCTTCATTGTCTCCCTCCTCTGAGAAGAGCCAATGGGGGGCAAAGGAAGATCAGCTGCTTGGATCTCTGGTTCCCTCAGTTCCAACCATTAAAATGAGTTATATCACAATGTAATTCAATTAGCCTGCTGTTTATAACAGAAACAGAAACAATTGCTTTGGATAATTAACACACATCTTTAACAGGAGCACGTGTGAGTGCATCACACTACTCCCTGTTACGTTCACATGCTACCCCTGCCATAAATAGCGAGATGAAGCGTGTGTTTTAGAATGGTTTTGTAATCACTGCCTATTTCATTCAGTTTATTCATTCATTCATTGTGTGTCATCATGTTACTGGAAATAGCAAGAGTGGATTACTGTGATGTTATCTGTACAGGACTGTGGGTAGATGGTGAGGTGGGGCTCATATGTTCTCCCATGAAAAACACACACATGCACACACACACACACACACACGTATGCACGTACGCATACACTGTCCGATGAGGAGGAAATGGTGCCACATTATTGACTCACAGCTCAGGGGATCAGGGAATGAAGTTCACTTGAATGAAAGGGTCCTAGATGTGACAAATAAATGAATCAGCCAAAAAAAAAGATAAGTAAAAGATTTAAAGAACATATGTTGATTGTATGGTTTCTTTAACCACACACTTTCTCTCCTCTATCGCTAAACTCCTTCATGAGTAAATCTCCATCTTGTGTTCATTCCTCTCCTGTGGCTCTGCTGTCATGATTCCTTTAGGGCTCTTCATGTTTTATGCAGTCTAATCAATAACAGTATAAAAAGAAGTGAATGTAGGAAAGAGGATGCCCCCAGTGCTTTGTGTGGTAATAAACTTCTTTTTTATCAAAAAATGTGATGGCATTTAACGAAAGTTGATACAACGATATATATATATATATATAATTTATTTATTTTTATTGGATTTCTACATTTTATTGTGTCTTCTTTCATTTAAGTCGTCGCAACCTCGAGGATATGAGAGAACATTTCAACTTTTCTTTTGTTTCAGTTCTGGCAGGGCAATCGCCTATCCTTGTCGAAATATTGAGAGCAAAGACTGAAACTGCACATGGTTCTACTCTCTCAGCACCTTTTTAAGTCACAATAATTTACTAAATTGATATTTATGTGTCTATGTGCGCCATCACACCTACCAAACCTTTCAACCAGCGATTATTCTGTTTTTTTTTAACCATGTTGCTGGCTCAGCCGCCATTTTGTCTGCTGTTGTTGACGAACATGATGAGAGGTTAGCAGAAGAAGGCTGGTAATACAGCGCTGATTGTTATTCTGCTGGCGTAGATGATGGAACAGCAGCTGTTATTACTGGTGTTGGCCCCCTTTGGAGGCAGTCACCCCCCTGTGGAAAAACATTGTGATTTCTGTCATTTTCTTGCCATGTTGTGCTGATTGAAGTATTTATTTTCTTCGAAGCACTTGCTATTTTATTCCTAATTAAGCTATTTACTGTCAGGATTTTTTTTACTTTTAAGTGAGTTTTGTTTCTGTTTGTTGAAATATAGCGATTGCTTTTTAAAGGATTCAGAACTCTTGACTTCTCCAGCGTGTGTAGACGTTTGTGTACAGATGTTTGCAGGAGGTTATGCAGCTTTACCCAGAGGTTGGAGGGAATGGGGCAAGACAGATGGACCGGCAGGGGCCAGGTAGACAGGCAGGAGGGTTCAGCAGGACAGCAATGTGTCAGCCAGGGTCACCCGCCAGCGTGCATTATTGATGGGATCTTTGACAAGCTGCTGCCCCGGATCAGCCCCGAGTGCTAATTGTTTGTTTGCCTCAGGTTTGGTCCAGTTCTTTCTTAATCTTGGAACCAAACACACACACACCCACACACATACACACACGCGTGCACACACAAAAGTAGAGTAATATGGGGACTGTAGGTAGAAGAATGAACTGCTCAATCTAGATCTTTTAGATGTTTTGTTTTAGAAACGATGATGCAGTGTGGAAGTCTTAACAAATGTCTAACTTCTTGAGCTCAGGCAATCTTATAGAGTGCGCTTCACCTCTCCAGCGCAGGTACAGGTTCAATAGTGGGTCCAACAAAGCTGTAAATGAGGGAGGTGGCTTTTTTGATGTGGTTGGGTCTTTGATGGGGCTTCTTAGGGTATTAGATAGGAGGGTTTAGTGTGTGTGTGTGTGTGTGTGTGTGTGTGTGTGTGTGTGTGTGTGTGTGTGTGTGTGTGTGTGTGTGTTGGGGGGGGTTGGTCAGGGTCAATGCAAGTCTAGGATTGCTCTCTCAAGGTCAGGAACTAATCAAACCAAGCTAATGATCTTTAAAAAAAGGGGATAATTCACTGGACAAAGAGAAGAGCTGTGATGATTATGAATGAAATGAAGCGGGAAAAGAGAAAGAAAACACTGATAAAGAAGTAGAGGGGGTTGGTCAGTGAGCAGTGTGGAGGAGAAAGACATAGGCTGAGAGAAAGACACAGAGAGAGAGCGAGAGAAAGAGAGAGAGCGAGAGAAAGAGAGAGAGCGAGAGAAAGAGAGAGAGCGAGAGAGAGATCCTTCAGGCAGCAGTGAGACAAACAGACTGAATGGGAGGTCCCTTGGCTCATCTCCAATGCATGTTGCCCTGCATTAGCACTACAGCCATCCCGCAAGAGAAAGACAGACAGAAGAAGAGATCCCTGATAGATGAAATCTTCTATCCATCCATCCATTATTCATTGGTGAATTAGATCTCGCCTGAATGAAGTAGAGGAGAGGAGCAAGGAGGAGTAGGGGGGGATATAGAGAGAAAGGTATGGATGGGTTTAGAGTGCTTAGCCACTGTTGTGGTGAACAGTTCAGATGAGGATTTGCCTGGTGAAAAAGAAGTGTTGGTAAAAAGGGGAACAGATTTTGAGGAATAAGGGGAAAGAGGTGCAGGAGTGGAGAGATGATGTTTGTGTGTCCTTGCGAGGTAACAGAGGCCGCGAGGTTTGTGGCGCTCAGATCATCTGTGGTGTCTCTTTATGAGGGCGACTAAAGGTTATGCATCCAGTAGTCACCTGTTAGTCATGACTGTGCCTCTCCTCCCCTGTATGTATGTCAGCATTTACATACATGTGCACACCTGTTCTCACCTCTGCGAGGATCCTCAGGTCTTTGTCCCTCGTGAACATGCTCCCACTGGGATGACCAGACTGACCTGTGATCCTCAAAACATTAACAGAAGCTAAATGTTCTAAATAATCCCATAATGGGTAGATAAACAGAAAACATATGATCTGGCGGTTTGCCAGGTGTACACCAAGAGATCGTGTAAATAAATCACTAGCAGCAGTCTATACAATTTCCAGCATGGGAAGCATGTGAATGTAATGAAATCTGTCTCTTTGGATTAGGAATCAGCTGTCGGGGTCTCAAGGGTTCGGTATATTTGTTTAGCATTAGCGAGGCTTCCAAAGTATAATCTTAACCTCACTTGTATTTTTAATCGGTGCTGAGACGTCTATCAACAGCTTTGGCTGCCAGCCAGCACACGTCAGTGACTCTATCTGTCATGGCTGACTACGTGGTCTTCAGACGGCTTCGGGACGCGTCAAAGTTTTCTAAATTGAAAAAAGGTAATCACACTTCACACTCTTCACTCTTTAAATCCAGAAAACCAGCAGTTGAAGGGTTAAAAATCAACAATACAAAAGGGGGGGGGGGGGTGGACGAGTAGAGGCAAGAATGCAGACGTGTGACCTTGTCCCCGCTTTGTGTGTTCTGATGTTTTTATCTTATACTAGCTGCTCTCTTCCACACCCGTATGCAACTGACTATAGAGAGAGGGGGTTACTCAACACATACACACACACACACACACACACACACACACACACACAGACAAACACACACACACTCATGTAGAGGCACGCTGTGAGCTACAGCAGGTGTGGGTGTGATTGTGAGCTATAGGTGATGACAGTGGTGCCATATGCTGTATGCATTTCTGTTTTTTTCTTCTCTGGTGCTGCAATTACACAACTACTATTTACACCAGAACCACTCTAAAATCTGCTGTAAATACTGCAGTGTTGTGATACGGGGTAAATGAGAGAATCCTCATTGCAAAGTGAGATATTTTTCAGTTCTCTGAGACGATTCAAAGTGCAGTTGTCTGTGGTTGACTTAGGCGGAGGTGTGCGGGTGGGCTTGTCCCATTTATGTGCTAGTGGGTGAGTAGAGTATTACAGAAGACGCAGTGTCCTTCACTGTGCTGCACCGTCTCCCTCATAATACGGGTCTCAGTTCTCCATGTCTCTGTTTCGGGGGGGGGGGGGTGTCAGTGCCAGTTGTCATGACCAAATGTAAGAAGTAGCCTTTGTTTATGTTTGTTTTTTCTTGTATTCGCTGTACCTGAGAGGAGGATGAGAGAGACATCCTCAGAGAAAGACAAAGAAGTGTCAGTGGAGAGTGAGGGGAAGTGAGGGATTGTAAAATGAAATAAAATGAAGAGAGAGGACGTATGAAGGGAAAAAAAGAGAGGTGACATTGGTGGTAATTGGAGAATGGGAAGCTAAAGCCTCAGGGAGCCTCTTTTCCCAAACGTTGCAACAAGTCACAGAAATGATGTGTGAAAATCAAAACCTGGAGGCAGAAAACACACGAGCACCTGATTCAGTGCATTGGGATTCAACACACATTTGCAAAAATGACAATAAAAATTTTATGCATTTAAATTCAGGGGTTCCTTTTTAGGGCTAATATTGTTGAACGTATACTTTTTCTTTGACTAATTTACACAAGACAAGAGGAGAGGGCAATATCAATAATTCACAGCCATTGTCCCCTCCCGGACTGTCTGTCTGTTTTTATATTAAATGTTGAATTATTAAGAGTGTATGAGACTAGAAATGTGAATGACTCTTCAAAAACTGTGTGGTAAGTAGAAGCCACAGAAGTGCTGCCTGCAACAAATACAGGAGCAGAAAAAGAATGTGAATCAAAGCAGAATCAGAGTTATTTTTGATTTTATGGTATAGAAGAAGCAAGATGAACGATTACATCCTGACACGCCCCTTCACTGTTGGTTGGCTCATACCAGGTGGCTGGTGTGTGTCTGGCCTTGTGTTTTACAACAAGGGTACCTCTGTTAACTCAGAGTTTACGGAGGTTAAAAAAAAAACACAAAAAAAACCCTCCGGTCAATTGTGATCATTTCGCTTCAGCCCAATTCAAAACTTAAATGATGCAAATATCAGTTCGCATGGCTGCCCAGTTTCTGCAAAAGTAATTTTGTTTTACGTTGTAAAACTACTTTAAGTGGGAAAATGCCAATGTGTTGAAACATAGAAATAGAGTTGAAACAAAAGAAATGAAGTTAAACCACATTTTGGCCGTTTAATTTGAGTTAATTTCATTTCTACAGATCACCATTAGCTGGATCCAATTCCCCCTGGAGTCTAAACAGAAACACTGTACTAAACATTGTGGTAAATAATCACATTCTAACCTTCCGCCACAACAATTAACAACATAGGACTTACTTCATGTTAATAACATTCATTAATGGTTAGATCGTACCAATTAAAATGTATATGGTGTATTAATCTTGATATCAGTGGCAGCACAAATTAAATATTAGCAGACACAGAGAGCTTCTCAGCTAGGAGATGTTTTCTCTCGGGAAAGAATTGTCACTATTTTCTTTCATTGTAGATCCAAGCAGAGTGTTGTGTGTAACCATGGCTCTGTGTACGACAGTTTTTCCAGTGTATTTGTTTTCACCTTAGGTAGTGTGAAGTTTCCTTCTCCATGGTTTATATTTTCATTTTAAGAGGTTATTTTGAGTGTGAAAACAGAAAAAGGAGATTTGCAATGTCCATCCATCCATCTATTTATCTTTTTATACCGCTTATCCTGTTAAGGGTCATGGGGGGGCTGGAGCCTATCCCAGTGTGAGGCGGGGTTCACCCTGGACAGGTCGCCAACACATAGAGACAGACAACCATTCACACTCACATTCACACCTACAGTCAATTTAGAGTATCAATCAGCCTCGTCCCCTCTTGATGTCTTTGGACTGTGGGAGGAAGCTGGAGTACCAGAGAGAACCCACACAGGAACAGGGAGAACATGCAGACTCCACACAGAAAGATCCCGTGCTGGAGCTGGGGCTTGAACCGGGAACCTTCTTGCTGTGAGGTGACAGTGCTGACCACTGCACCACCGTGCCACCCAGATTTGCAATGTTTATTCTGAATTCTGTTAAAAGCATTTTAAGTGGTATCGAAGAAAGTAATGTTCAGGAACCATTGTGAAGGTGTTGAATATCGAAGAGTAGCAGTAAGTACTCACATTATTGCTATAGAATTGACTGTATTACATCAGGAAAGTGTTTGTCAATCTTAACAACTCCTCATAGAGATACTCACTGCCATGTTCAGGCCTCAGAGAATATACATATTTCATATCCACAACATGTGACTAATTTATTCATGCGATGTGTTAATAAGAATTCAGAAGGGTTTGCTCACTGTTAAAACCAAGTTCTGCATGTATTTATTACATAGATGCCTGATGAAATGCTGGATGACACTCTGTCAGGATTATAATCGAAAGAAGTGGCCTCTTGACTTCTAACCAACTGAATTATAGAGAATAAGTCCATCATGGCTTTTCGGTAGAAACAACAGTTTGTCGCTGTTTTGCATTTTGTCCTCGGGGCAAACTGCACGGCTTCTTCTTGACAAGTGCCATCTGATAATTAGGCCTCCTAATCACCCTATTAGTATGCAGCTCAATTGAGCAGGGAACAGCTTATTGTTCCCCTGGCAAGAGCAGCAGCCAGTTGTAAGAGGATTACTGTAAATTTCTTCGTGGTTTTTATGAAAGCAAATCAAATGTGCATTGACTTCAATCTTTGAATCATTTGTTTTAATGTAGCCAAGTCAAGTTGCATAAATTATAACGATGGTGATTCATCCTCCATAAGAATTGGTTATTAATATTCTTAAAAGCATGAAATGACTTCGGAAGTGTGACAAACCTGGGTTCTGTTTCTGTACCTTTCAGCTGTGACGTGAGGCTGAGCTGAACTTCCTCCATCACAGTTACCATGGTACCAAAGAAAGAGACCAGAATCACTTGAGCCCTGTTTGGCTCCTGTGGTATTCAGAACCCAAACACAATGACCACAGAACTAAGGACTGGTGTGTTTGGGGGAATTTTAATACTGTCTTCTCTTGTGAAAGCGAGCTTAAACCTCCTCACAACACAGGAAATGAACTGCATTCATTCTGATGCTGAGACACAAAATTCATAGTGACAATGGGAATGTGCTGCACGTTGCAGGATAATGCCATATTCTACAGAAAGTTGAAATGCTACGTGAAGGTGGATTTTGCATCAGTCAGTGTTGCCTAACATGTCTACTGGCATGTTCAGTTGCATGGTGGTGCTGATTTTGATTGAACCTGTCAGTTGTAATCTGGGTGCCTGGAAAATTTCTCATTAAATATGATTGATTGGTGGATTTTTTTTCTGCCATTTAAGGTTTATCGTTGCCTCCTCATCAGCCTCATAATGTGATGCATCATAGAGGACCTTCTGTGGAACATACACACAACCCCCTGCTATATTAATATTCATACAAAAAAGCAGGATCCTCTGCACCTGTCCCCGTTTGATGCCTTCATTTTTGTGTTACGTCGGCTGGATTTCACCGAGGTGAATGAGATTGAGAATTTATTTTAACCTTTTGTGTGTCATCAAAACACCTCACACCGGGTAATCACCAAGTAGATTTCACCCAAACAAGGCTTGCTTTGGTTGCGAAGAGGTTGATGTATTCAGTGACAATTGTCAAAATGTTACAACATGTCATGTGAGAATAGAGTGAGAACTATTGAGTCACGCTGGTGTACAAACAGCACAGGCAATTTAAAATGTGTCTTTTTTCTGAGTTGTCCTGTAACAGCAACACATCCTCAGTGACTCAAGGTGTGTGTGTGTGTGTGTGTGTGTGTGTGTGTGTGTGTGTGTGTGTGTGTGTGTGTGTGTGTGTTCAATCAAACAAGGAGCAGGTCTGATCTCCAAGAGTTAGTTTGTCTGCTAGATAATGTTAGCTGCAGGGCTTTAGAAAGCTCGGCACACACACAGGCACACAAACACACTCTCACAACACACATACACACACATGCACGCACGCACACACAGGAAATCTCCATCCCTGATTTGTCTGTTTGTGCTGATGGGATGGGGGGATGAATGGGTAGTCAGAGCCCCAGTGCTTGTTGGTGGTTGACAGACAGAGGCCGTCTCCTCTCTGTGTGCTTTGCTTTAAACTCTGCCAGTGTCTACCCCACGTTGCTGAGTGACACACACACACACACACACACACACACACACACACACACACACACACACACACACACACACCAATCATAGCTCACGTCCTTCAGCTTTTTTGCCACATGTACATACTCTAAACAGCATTCCCAGCAAACGGCCCACCTGCTGCTTGAGAATCCTGCTCATCAAAAGAGATGTGAAAGATTTGGGAAATATGGTGACGCAAAAACAAATGTTATTCCCAAGACCTGCAATTAAATAAGACGCTCTTGGCATAAACTCTTTTTCCTACTCAAAAGTGGTTGTACCCTGTGAATGAAACCTTGACAGATCAAACACGAACAGGAAGCTGCCGTGGCCAGTCACTGGTCACACTGGTTTGTAATAAAGTCACCTGCATTTAGCTTTACTTTGTTAAAGTTCACATCTAGTTACTAAAGGTCAACCTTTTCAGGCATCTGAGTGTAAATGACCTGGGCTCTCTCTGCTCATGTTCATAATGTTAATTCTATTATCCTCAAGCACCACAAGGTCAGTATGCTCCTAATCAGATTGTGTCAGGAAATTGCCTCTAATCTAATAAAATCCTCATGTATTGAATTCCTTCCTCCATCATTTAAGATGGTCAATGGACAGTATGATGGCTCATTCATAAATAAGAGATACAGTTTTACTACAGGGATGGAAAAATACGCTTCAGGGGAAATGTGGAACTAAAAAATTGCCATCTTTGCTGCTGCCCCTACAAAAATACTTTGACTGACATTCCAGTTATGATATAGTACAGTTTTAGTTATAGAAAGAGAATAACAGAATATTTTTGTACACTTACACAATATTGCAAAATGTGACTGCAGGAATCTTCTGGGACTGTTGATGTTTATAAACCTAGGCTGTTCAGAAGACACGTTCAAGATGCTCTGAATACTGAGAAGTTTCTAGACATTGTACAAAATGTGTTTCCGTTCTCTGAGGAAAACGCCTTGTTCTATGTCCGCTAATCTGCTGGCGTCTAAATATCTGCCATGTTACAGAAATGTTTGTGTCAGCGTGTTTTTTTGAAATGTTTTCTTTTTATATTTTAGTTCATTTTTTTCACCCTACAAAATAAAGCTCTTTTTTTTGTGACTCTTATCGAGAAGCTGCAGCTGCTGTTTTGAGAATGCCATTGCAGCCTAGAGGGACACATGCACACAAACACACACACACACACACACACACACACATACACACACACACACACACCTTGGTTTACGCAAACCAAGGTGACTGAGGCATGTGCTTCAAAACAAGCATGAATTAGAGCAATATAATTAACTGTAATGTTATATAGCTGATGGATTCTCATGGGAATGAGGGAGCATCTCATTTAGTTTTGCACTAATTAGGATACACACTTCTAAAATAATATGTAAATGCAGCTCCGCTAATTGTGCTGTTTTTAATGTGTACATATAAAATACACAATGCTGAGCAGCAGAACATGATGACAGTGGTAATTATTGTTGTTCATGCAGGATTCTGACCAATAACCTTAGTGACAGCTTCAATTCGGGGGCCTGCTTAAGAGTTTAAGGGGAGCTGTGTTGAAGTGTGATGTGCATGAATAGCCTGTCTGTGATATACGATGATGTATTTCAAGCTACGGCCTCATCCATGCTGTCAGTGTGCCGGCGTTGCCTCTCTGACCCTCTCTGCTAATGGCATAGCCACCCTGTAGGTTAATGGAGAGTGGATTTCCTGCACCTCTGCACGTCCTCGCCGCGTATGTGTCGTTTACACTGGTGCAGCCGGGGTTTTTATCCTGCTTAGATTAATGGCCTCGGTTTGGACTATTGACACAACGCTTATCTTGTTTTTACGAGCCCAGCGGCTTCTATCTGTAAACCATATAGGCTCACGTGTGCGCTCTCAGTCCCACACAAAGACACACACCTCACAGCGGCTCCTGCAGGTAATTCCGTTGACTGATTATAACTCAATTGATGTTTCCAGTCCATTCGTAATGGCTCTGAGCTCAAGATAAAGCGGAGCAGGCCTTTTACATAGCTCACCCATCCCATTGTGCAAGGAGCAGACTGCAGAGAGATGGATAATGATATTTGATGCTCTGGAGATGGAAACGAAGGTTAACAACCAACCCCCCCAGCAGCCTCGTGGCTCGGCTCTGGGGATGGAAATGCCAGCCTGTCAGTTGTTTAGTCCGACATGTTGTTCCTCATCACACTTATTACATACATGTGTTGATGTGACATATGAGCTTTTGAAACATTGTTCCTTGCTTGTCAGTTGAATATCAGCCTCTTAGTATTGTGATCGCAGCAATACTTGACGTTCACACTTCACCAGTCTGAGCAGGACACACATTCATTACACAAGTGTTCGTGTAAAAGAGACTCTAAAAGCAGAGATAATGATTCAACCTGTTCACCAGTGTAAAAGTAAAGAAGTACAGGCTCTTCGATGTTCTGAAAAGTGTAAAGCAAAAAGCATTGAGTCTTTTCTGTGCCGTCCACAGTTGTGGCTGGTTGACTGAGGGCTGTCCAATCAATGGGGGAACTTTACACTCTTTAAAAGTTACACAATTGTGTTTTTATTGTTTAGAATCAAGTTCCCCTGCAGTTTCTATTGGTTACGGATGCATCATAGCTCAGTATCATGAAGATGTCAAAACCTTTGGAGGTGTGGAAGGTGAGAGATGCTAGTTTTCGTAGAAGAGTGAGTAAATCTGCTTAATAATCAGCATGGAGCCCAGAGGATGAATCCTTGTCCCTACCAGCGGGTTTATTCATGGTTTAAAGTTATTGAGTGGATTGCTGTGATATTTTGAACAGAAATTCATGCTGATGAGAATTAACTGTGACTTGAGATTTCATGTAGCGCCATCATCAGTGTGGCCGTTTCTGGTTTGAGTTGAAAAGACTCCAAGGATCAAACGTAGAGAAAATACACAAGATGCTGAGTACAGTCACTGATCAGGAAGAACAAGGTGTGTGCATAGATAATGTTTGTGTTGTTTTGCAGCTTTGCAGCCGATCCCAGATCACAGAGATTGAGGATGAGAACGAGCAGGTGAGATGTCCCTGTAGGATCCGCTTCCTCTCTACCTGGAGGATCAAACACTTGGTGTGAACCAAACATCACAGGAACCGTCAGACACAGTTAGGATAACAGATTGCCTTGCCCAAACTTGTGTCTGTCAGAGTGAGAGGGATGATAGTGTGTGTGTGTGTGTGTGTGTGTGTGTGTGTGTGTGTGTGTGTGTGTGTGAGAGAGAGAGAGAGAGAGAGAGGAGGTGGTGTAATATAAACATCTATACCACATGCAACCTTCCTCAGCACAAGCGTTTGCAGATGACAAAAACATATACACACACAAACACACATTCACATATTGCGCATGAGTGGTGAATAATAATAATAATGTGTGTGAGTGGTGTGTAATAATAGAACAGTGTTTTCATCTGACAGACCCTGATAGCTCTCGGTGCAAGCTGTCAAGTCCCGCCAGACCAAAATGGAAATATTCCAATATCCTCTAATGTTTTTAAAAACTGAAAATATTCATGTCTTGCTCTTTCACACCTCACAGCTTTGAGACCATGTTTTTATATTTTTCCACAGGGATAGCTTATTTAAAAGACAATCACTTCAATTTGAGAGAAAGATGTCAATGAAATGAGTACAGATAATCCCCTTGATATTTCTGAACCAGTAACAGAAATTGGGAGCATTAGCAACTGTTTTCAATCGTAGCCATCCGGATTGTAAACAAAGTAACTTTAAAAGAATAATTTTCTGAATTTTAGATTGAAATGGTCCAACAACCAACAACAACAAACCACAAGTATATCTGCAGTAATTGTTCTCCTTCCTTCTTTTAGCACAGGTAAGTACACTGTTGGTTTTAACCTGTCAGATGTCCAGCTTGTATAGTGAGCTCGTTCGCTGTGATAAAAGCCTTCTGCTCAATAGCAGCTGCTCGACATCAGTCATGATTGGATAAGGTGGGAGTTGATGCCTGCGATTGGTTGATGGTGGTTAGATATGGACTGCTGATGCAAGCCGCCTGGTTGCCTGGATACAGCCATCCCTCAGTGTGTTAGTGGCCTTGGCAAAGTGACGGACAGCATAAGTGCTCTGCAGAGGAATTTGCCAATCTGTTGATGCTGAGAATCGTGTCCATGCAGTTCATCTGTATCACTTTAGCTCTTCATCCCTTTGGTTGATCATATTTTTTTCTACTTATCATTGTGTTTTTTGTTGCTTTAAGGTAAATACGCAACCAAGTGAACAAAGAGATCAGGTTTCTCAATTTTATATTTGTTAAATTAATACTAGTTTCTTAAAATTTCCTGAGTCGGAGTCCGTGGATGGTGATGGTTCCGGACGCTTCCCTCTGTCAGTCAGGCAGGATACAATGATTCGCTGTATTTTTCTGGAAATTTCATAGATGAATTTTTGTCAGATTCCTTGAACTTATTTGAAATGGTAGAAAGAAGAACATCGCCAACAGCAAATATGCTGAAAAATTAACAGATTTTGATGACGCTGAGTTCATATTCTGTATCCACACAGACTCCAGAAGGGAGGCATGCTCTCTCTGAGTGATTGATGAAATCCCTCATCCTCGGATGATGACGATGTGATGATTTTGGTCCAACCCTCATCTTTGGTGTGTGGCTGAACCGTGACACATCAGTAACTGGCTATCTGACAGACAAATGCTGGCTATCCAAACAGAATTGCTGGGATCTCATTTTTTAAGAGTTTGTGAGGTGTAGCTTTCATCATTGTTTTGTGGTGTCTATTTATTAGACCTAATACCACGAGGGACATACAGCAGTCCTGTTGCCCTTGTATCTGCATCCTGTGCGGGGATGGAGACAGAGCAGCGCTTGGCTCCCCCCAGATTGCATTTGCTATTGTCAGTGCTCTTTTGATGCATCTCATTGATTGATACCTTTTTCAAATACATGATCCCCAGTGTTGCCAGATCAGGCGGTTTTCCCCCTATTTGTGCTACTTTTGATCACATTAAGCAGGCAAAAAACAGCATTAGGAGGGTAAATAAGCAAGTTTTTTTTTTTGTGTCTTGGACAAAAATGCGCATGCATTGCATTACACACCCTTTTTCTCACATGGTCCCTCTGAAGTAGCCTTGGCTACCCCATTTCTAAAACCAGTTCCATCACTGATCATGTAGTTCCAACTTCCGTGCTGCATGCTCTGGCTGCTCTCCAGACTGAACCTAGCTGACCGCCTGCTAATTTGTTTTCCTGGTGTGTAGGGAACTGCACATTCTCCTCAACACTTGTGGTCTCTGTGTGTTAGTGCTCTAAACAGTAAGTTAGATGTGGCTTTTTTCTTTTTTTCTTTTTCCTTTCCGGAAGCTCAGCCACAGATCGCTGCCATCCTGTGAGCGTTTCCCGGTGCTGATTTGTATTTCAGCATATCACACGTCCACAAACATAAGCGCCACATTTTTCTGAACTGATGAGAAACACAAGCTAAATCTTTTGCAGCCTTGAAAAACAGAGACATTTCTGAATAAGAGCAGGAGATAGGCAGAGAGAGAGACTTCTGTCAGTCATTTATCTGTGGAAAGAGAAACTACATTAACTCATTAAACTTAATGTACTCAGTGGCCAGTTGAGTGGGTAGTAGAGCATATATGTTTCTCCACAACTGGACTGTAGTTAAAAGGCACCATTACAATGACTATTAAGCTGCTGTGTTTTGTCCAGTGAACAGAGGCATCCAGGATGTGTATGTATTCCATCTAATTATTTAGACTGACCTCACCTACCTACATAGTACTCTGCACCAAACTAAATGACTTCCCAGCAGCCCTGAGTCTTTGACATCACCTCCACTGCCTCCAGCCCCTCCTTCCTTTCCCTGATTGTCTCTCAAGGCCAGTGACACGCTCCCATTGAACCCTCGCCTCAGTTGCCTTGACAACTGTTCTCTCACTGGGTGGGGTATCGCTCACTTTCTCAGTAACGGTGCGATAAGTGCCACAATTATGTAAATTAGGTCCAACCAAAGTGTTTTTACAGATTAAATACAGGCAGCTGAAAAGCTCTCGGTCCAATGCTTTGAACTCTTTGGTTCCGTACTTTATCCTCCATGTTTGTCATCCCTGTCACACGTTAGTTTCACTCTCACATTTCTTGATGAAATACACTGCAACAGGTTTTTAAATTATATAAATAGATGCAATAGTAGATATAAATAAGCACTTTTATGTAGATATATATCTGATAGAGGGGTTCGAAAGGAGATTGAAATCATATTATTAGTAGATTTATTGTTTACTTTCTACTCCATAATTGCAGAGCTAACCAAACTATTTTTGTCACAGATTGTTGGTTGCAAAAACAAAACAACTGCTAATTTTTCAATTAATAAAATTAATAATTTTCAAATTATTTGATTGTATTAGTCAAGACATGATGATGAAATTCAAAATAAAAACTACAGCCTTAATAAAACAAACCTGTTCCAGTATTTTTATGTATATTTTTTTAACTTAATATTACACTACAGATCCTGACAAAGAGAACATTTCTGGACTGTATAAGCTTGCAGATAAAAGGACAGCATTTTTAGCTCAACAGGTCTTATTGCCTTTCTCTTGGTTCCATTTTCAGAGGAAATCTTGATTTTTGTCACAATAGGGATGTAGGACATTTTTTTTCATTCTCTTTTCTACTTTGCAATATAGTACCCTCATTTTGATGGAACAGAACATTTCTTGAACCTATCCCTCTGTGTCCTTTGCACTCCTTCTCTTTATCATGTTTTTACAACCAAACTGTGTTGTTTCCATGATCCTGTAAGTTTTGCTTTAATTATTCCTGCCAGCACAGGCTTTTGTGCTTTTTGAAGAGAAGTCTTGTTTTCACTTCCAGTAACAACCATGCCACTAAGAGACAAACTCCCAGGGGCTGACACGGTTACGATAGCAGTGTCGCAGTAGAGTTTGGCTTTGGTACAAGCGTACAATTGTGTCCTTAGAGACCTGAAGCTTGAATTAAGGTCTGTCGGTGTGGTGCCAGTCTTTTCCCTGTGGTTTATGAATCTCTTTATATCTCTTTCAGAACACCATTCCAAATATAAATGCGTCTTTAAATTCCTGGATGAAATTAAAATGCTAAACTGTGGTAGTAGGCTGTAATATTTTAGAAAGAAATTGTGTTTGTTGCTTATGTAAATGAAATGGTCTCGATGATGGCCAAGTACAGATGATAGTGCACTACAGGGAGACAACAAAGCCGATCCCACCTACAGCGCTTCAGCCGTGATGTTTTTGATGACAGAGAATATTTGATATTTGAGTGTGAATATATGCTCTTTCTCCAGTTATTTAAAGAATTTTCCTGGTCACTAACTCCTTTTTTTAAATACAAGGTTGTGTGTGAACTGTGTCTTGTTATAGATGATAAAAGCAACTTCAGATATTGCATAAACTCAAAGATAAATAATGGAGGTGAAGAAAGCTCTAGTCTTGGAGGAACAGCAGGGAGGAAAAGATTGTGGGGGTGTTTTCTTTATTCTGCGTGTCTGTTCTTCAGTTTGGGACCTTTTACACACTTTTATATATCTGCGTGTGTGTGTGTGTATGTGTGTGTGTGTGTGTGTGTGTGTGGGTGGGGAGTGCAAGAATATGTCTATGATATCCTCAAGAGCTTTTGTAAAGGAAAACTAATGCTGTGGCGGTCTCGTCTGACTCTGGAATGTCTCCTGATTACTGACCACAGATGAATGAGTGACTTCAGCCATTCATAAACATACACATACACTCCATTAAATGTTGCCTATAACCCCTAAACCCACAAACAACGTGTGGTGATCCGCTTGTGCTTGTGGATGTGGGATGATTGGGGGAGACTGTGTGTGTCAGTGTGCACGTGTGTATTCAGATGCTCAGTTGAAAGGGCTCTTTTGAACTTTGGGGCAGTGCTGGCCTTTTGTTGTCTGTCTGTCAGTCACTCATACTCACTGTAGCTCCTCTCAACCAACACCCACCCATCCCTCCATCCACCCTCCTCATCTCCTATCCTCCAAACAGCCACAGGCTCTTTCATCAATCCTCTGTTGAATGAAGGATTGAGGATGTGTGTGTCTATGTGTGTCTGAGTGCACATCCTTGTGTGTAGATCCATGCAAGAGGTAAACAATGAGCAGAATATTTCATCTTTAGGAATTTGACCTTTCACCTCGTGTGTTGGTCCATCAATTTCACATTCGCAGAATCCTGCTGTGGCTGCTGTTGCTTATAAATGACAGGCACACACACACACACACACACACACACACACACACACACACACACACACACACACACACACACACACACACTAAAGCTGAGAAAGATCAATTTTGCCCCTGGCATCCTTCTAACTTGCATCAGAATTACATTGGAATACCAATAAGGACAATATCAGCTTCAGAAAGGTCACTATGAATAGACAGCTCACTGCAGGAGGTGGAGGGTGTCACACAAAACACAGGGTCCTGGAACCCAGCTGAAGGCATCCAGGGACTATATAACCAAAGCACAACCAATATCTACAACCATGGACTGTGCAAGTGCACCGATCAAGCAAAAATGACAAACATCGGCTAGTCCCTATAGGTTGAGCTGTTGATTTTATATCAGAGAGAAATAAACTGACAACAGAAACCAACTGAAACTCATTCATGTCAATTAGAGATGCGCTTGATTTGTGAAAAATAGCAAGAAGGACCATGCAGTCAACAATAGATGAGATAGGTCGTGGCTCTCCCTATTTGCAGCCTCTTTTCTCATGTGCAACTATGAGTCAGACAGTAAACAAGGACCATGACCATAAACGCATACAATCACAAGTTCTGGTTTAGTTCAGACACAGGGAAAGATCATTGTTGTGGTTCAAATGTGCGCTTCATACTGATGTGAAAGGGTTGATCCTGAAAGTACCAGACAGACACAAAGGAATTATATTTAGGTGTCTGACGCAGAAGAAAATTGGCACTTCTTTATGACTTAGTATGAGGAAGAGAATTTCAGAAATACTTTCTGATCGACTAATCTTTCAATTTAGCAGCCAAGTAATCATCAGTAGAAATCGTAATATGTTCGCATTTTCCAATTAGGCCCAAGATTGAACTTGAAATTACTAAAATGAATGACAGGCCTGTTTATGTGTGTAATTAGATGTGAAATTGACCTACTGATTTCCTTGTTAAGCATTGTCCAGAGGGACAAACGGGACATAATAGAATTCACTGGACGGACATCCAGCCGTATCCATGGTAATACAATGATGCAGCTGCCTATTAACTGCACGTTCAGTAATGTCCACACACACACATAATGAGACACACTCAGAGTCATTAGGAATTTCTAATGAGTTGCGAAATCCTCTTCCTTTATTTGCTGAATAGACTCGAATCACATCGTTAAAATAGAGTATTGTGGTATTTCTCTCTGGTTGCTCGAGTGGTGATTACCAGTTGGGTTTTTTTCCATCAAGTAAGTGTGTCAGGGAATTTGTCCTTCTTTTGGATTATATTAGAGGTCTCTCATGGGAAAAGACTAGACGAGAGCCTTGAATCTCTGTCTGCCTTTCCCAACATTAAATCTTCTTTTTCTCAGCAGTGGCCTTGCTTGTCACTTGCTCTGGTTTCTGGCTTGTATCCATCTCCTGCTGGCCCCGGGGCCAAAGTCCACTCAGTTGCAATCATTCCTCTTTAGCCTGCCAGCTGACACAGGAACTTTGCTCTGTCACTGCTACTGTTGACTGAGACGCTTTGGGCTCCTTTGCTGGATGTTTTGTGGCAGACAGCTGGGGGAACTGTTATGCATATGTGTGTTAAACCTCTGCTGCTGTGGAGACGGATACAACAGACAGAAATTACCCTCAGATGAAATGTTTGTTGCCTAAAGACTGTTTGCCTGAAGCACAGTACAGGCAAAGACTGTTGAATCATTTAAAGCTACATACTTGAGCTGGAAAAGCAAACATTTGTGTAATTCCAACTTCATACTTAGATTATACTATAAATGGGTTCGTTATTGGAGTCTTAAAGGATGATGCAGCTTCACAAACAGGTTCAGATGTGCATGTTATGTCTATCAGGCATAAGAAGTGTCTCAAAAGTAAATGACATCCAAGCAGTGACCCTGAGTTCATCGTAGTTTTCCTCTGTAAAATATTAACAGACCCGAGTCCTGATGCTGACATTAATGTCTTGATTACTGCACAAAGAAAACCTAAATACATGCTGTTTTTTCTCGTGAGCTAACGATCCGTCACCAGTAGAAATAGCTTGTCATCCTGCTTTATTTAAGGAAACTGAAATTACCAAAATGTGACATTGACTTGTAAAAGTTTTGCTTTTTCCTCAATAATAGTCACGATAGTCACATTATGTTGAAATTAAGACACGAGGTTAACTGTTGTAACATCTCTGGCTATTTATTGCTGCTTTTTTAGTTGACTTTGGTTGAACTACCGTTATGTATGCTAGCAGGCTGCTGGATATCTGTGTAATTAATAACCAAGTGTAATTAATTCCTTCCACCCTTGTGTGAGAGCACCATCTACCCTCCTGCACAGCCAGCAGCAGGGATACCTGTAGATTTAAGCCAGGCCTGGGCTGTCCCATCCATCACAATAAAGGTGTTTGTGCAGAGCAAAGCGCTGCTCTGTGGCATTTTAGGGTCCTTAAAGGACAGTTGCAGTCTGCTGTAATGAATAACCCATCAGTGTTTCTGGGGCTACCCGCCGCCACGAGGGCCCTTCCTGTCTCATCCATCATCTGCCGTTGGAGGGGGGGCTGCTTGCCACAAAGGGATGGCTGCTTAGACAAAAGAGTAAAGGTGTGTGTCTACAAAAGGGGGAAAGTTGTAGATTCTGCTCTAAGGATCATGGGACCAAAGAGCTGTGAGGATCAGATCAAGATTTGACCTTTCATTTGTTACTATTAAACAACAATCTGTTGCGAGGGGACGGGTGACATGAGATGAAATGGGATTCAGAGAGGGGGGTTGGAGACGGTGGTGCGGGGCTGTCCTGGTCCATAGGGGTTTGAGAGACACAAAGAGGTGCGGCTCCCAGAGGACTCCTCTCCATCAGCACACCCTGCTTTTATTACTGGCCTGATTAAATTCACCCACCAGCCAGTAATACAACTATAATATATGATCTCTCACTCTTTCTCCTACCCCCCCCCCCTCACAGCTTCTCACAGGTTTTCTTAAATCCATATGGATGCACTCATGTGGTCTGTCACATGGCAGGGCGGAGTTATTAGCATATTTGATAAATGATGTATATCTATTCTGGATAACTGCATCTAATCTGCCTCATTTTTAATATACAGTGATTTCATTCCAATAATAAACCCTCCAGGGTGTGACTGTCTTCTTCAGCATTCACATGTCACTTACTACTTTTGTTAACTTCTTTTTCCTTTTTTTTAACACAACCGTGATTTTTCACACAGGCAGAAATTCCAGGCCAGGAGGAGAGTTTTATATACACTCTGTCCCAGTGGGGCCTTCTTTATAAAAGGGTTTTCATGTTACTGTGCCAATAAGTTCCCAGAGTGCTGATACCTCTCTCTCTCTAAAGGGTCAATGCTTGAGATGGTTCTAGCTGATCCCACAGCTCAGAATGGGCAGCAGATCTTGGCATATTTTAATGGATCGGTGGTTAAAGTAAAGCCGATCCTTTCTTCGCTGTGTTAAGACCCCCTCAGCCTAAGTGTTTACAGCAGATAAGCAGGGCTATGAATGGGAAAGCAGAGAGGGACTGAGTTCAAACCGGTTTAAATGACAAACGTTGCCAAATGCAGATCCTATCAACTATCGCTAATTAATGTGATTTGCGAGAGTAATTTAATGAGAGGCCATAAATAAACTTGAATTCATGTGCTCTGGCCAGCCAAAGTCTGCACTCATTCAAAGACTGTTCATGAGGGAAGAAACTTCAATTTGTTACATCGCCGTACAGTTACAAGTGTTTTGTCATTTTTCCAAAAATGCCAACAGAGTGATTATCTCAGTTCCAGGAGTCACATTCTCCCAGTTGAACACTCTGTCTTGTCGTTAACTTATCATTATGAAGTAAATGTTGACTGCCGGGCCTGAAATCTCTCAGGAAAATAAGGATTTGATTTACAGGACAGAAGAGAAGATCCAGTCACACTGGCAGGTGAAAACACATTTTCTACCCCCTGATTTTCACATGAAGACTATTTACGACGGCTGTCTCTTAGGCACAGTTTCTATGAATGATGGCGTTCTCGACACATACTGGAGAATTTCCTCTCTGCGCTCATGACTCGATGATAATTAGTGCTGTTTTCTTCTCGTCCCCCCTCCACGCTGACACACACAGACAGCTATACCCAAACCATGTTATCACACATGCATAGTTATAGCAATTTCACTTAAGGCTTTGTGCCCTGTGTTGTTGGGAGTTGCTCGGCTCAGAGGAATATGGAAAGCGATCCGATCATTGCGAAGTATTTGTCACTGTAAGATTTTTTTGACTTGCTGCATTTGGTTCTAAAAGCTCATGAATATGTCGTCTGATTTAGTCGCTATCAGAGCTGTTATTTCAACGTGACATATAAATATTTCGTCAACATTTTACGAACTGGGTCAGACTTTATGTCTGCAGAATTTGTAAACGTTTGAGGACTGGGTTCAGGATCAGAACCAAAGGTCGGTGTCAACCTAAATGTTAGTCACCAAATTCGCGGGTCATCTACAAGAGTCTTTTGGAGAATCTGCTCATGTCTCAGTTGTTTCTGAGGGGTTTGTGACGCTTTTATTCCCACCTGTGTGATGCACAGGGCTGGATAACAACTGTGCGATGTTGTGATTGTTCATTTTTTCCTAATCTTCAGTTTTGTTTTTAATCACCTTTGCGCAGAGCACGACCGTGAAAGTTGCGCCCGCCCCTTTCTTCTTCATCAAGAGCATCTTCCACTTTTTGGACAGCGTTGTTGGCGTGGCATCCAGATTAAAATCTGATGTTGTTGCCGGTCCATGTGTGAAGGTCCACTCAGACATTTTATGCTGACGCAGGCCTCGGCTGTCCTTTGACAAATTCATTTGTTTTTAAGATTTGAAGAGATATATGACATAAAAAGTTTGAGACATGATTTTTCAAAAAAAAGAAAGAAAAAAAGAAAGAAAGAAGATGGTATCTAAGTATTATTATTGCTGCCTTAAAAGTATTGAGCCCTAATCGTGCATATGCTCGGGGCTCAGATGCATTTTCAGTTAAACGTGTTCTGGGAAACGAGGCCTGCAACATCGTTTTATTTTTCCATCTGTCTTGGACTCTTGCTTTTTCGGTCTCATTTCACAGTCAATTGATATGTGCTTCTCTTTTCCTCTGCTTAGTGATGTGCGTCGACCGGCCTAATCAGCGATCCGTGTATTGATCTCCAAGCGCACACACACATGAAGGCTGTTGCTTGCTATGCAATACAAATGTCCTGAGTAGGCCTCATCAGCACTTATTGATTATTCTACATTTACAGCTTCCTTCTGGTGTGCAGCTACAGCTTGGCTGCTATGAAATGTGCGGTTTATATTGTTCTGTCACTGTAAAGATATAATGCTGTCATGGGGCATTTATCTAAAGGAATAGATGGAGTTCAAATGAGTAAGAGTGAGGCTGCATTTGATCAAATAATCAAGAAAAACACATGAAATCATGTCTCCATCAAAGAGCCACATCCAGACACACACACACACACACACACACACACACACACACATACACACAAAAGGGAACACCTGCTCATTCGCATGCATGCACACAGCCACACAGTGATGGGAGAGCAATTGGCTGCAGCAGCGGAGAGGCCAACTCCCGGAGTTGGTTGCTAATGGCTACAGGATCCAGGGGAGCGTGGAGAGATGTCGATAATGACAATGTCACTCCCAGCCAACCAGCTCTTAAAAATAGGACAGAAAACACACACGCGCACACACACACACACACACACACACACGCGCGCACACTTGTTCTAACACATGTATGTGTTTTGGTAAATTTACCTACACACACACACACACACACACACACACACACACACACACACACACACACACACACACACACACACTTAAACGCTGAAATGGAGCAGAACAATTTTCTTCCAACCAGGAGGCTGTGTATTATTATAGCCGTCAAAAATCGGCGTGCTCCTGTGAGACATGTAAGCTTCCACTATTTAAATAAAGGATTTTCTTTCTCTTTTCACTCTATTCATGCACGTGATCACCATGAATATTCAATTTCAAGGTCAGCTAGCAATTAATGTTTTTTTTTCAACTTTCTTATTTTCTCTAAAAATACAAAATTCTCCTTTTTGTCTTTTCCATCTTCTTTCACGTTTCTTTTCTTCTAAAGTGTGTGTGTGTGTGTTTGCGTGAGCCCTTCTAATTAGCTCCTCCGCCAACATCATATTCATCATCATATCATTGGCGCTTCACATGTTAGACAGTTCATTTCCTCATTCGGTCCATCACTGTGACGTTTCCAGGTGGCTTCATCCACCGGTTTGTTTGCCACGACCGTCTTGCGCAACAATTTTATCACTCTTGTAACACACCACATTTCAATGCCTCATTCTTAACTTATCCACACCAGACTAGTTTTATCAAATTTTAGAATTCACACTGACCAGAGTGAATTTCTCTTTCTCACGACAGGCTGGATTTTTCCAGTGTAACCCGAGTGCCAACAACCAGCTTGACAATAGAGCTGTTGGAGATGACGCAAGGTCGTGCAAAAATCAACAGGACAGATGCTTTGTTCCTCAGTTGCACGTGTGCGCATGTTCACACCTTATGATTGGGTGCAGTAAACTGTGCATGCAAATAGAAAATATAAATGAGGAGAGATTGAACAAAATTAGAGGTCCTATGTACTTAAGATTTTTTTTTTTTTTAATTCAAATGGACACACAAGGACGGTATTTTACTGTGCTGGTATGTAGTGAAATGCAAGGAACTTTGATGACTTCATCTGTGGCCTCCCAGGACAGACGTGGCCCTGTTATTTTCCGTATGAATGCAGAGTGAGTCTGAGATGGTGCCCTTATCCCTTCCACTTGGTTGCATATGGATCCACTGAACAAGCTCGGTGAAGGGGAAAGATGAGGGAGAGAGGTGAGGGAGGAAGTGAGCATACGTTCAGATGAGATGGGGTTGTAAGTGATGAAGAGACGAGACCGAGGCGGCAAAAAGAAAAAGAAAGAAAAAGAGCCACTGAAGCAAAAGACGACTGTCCTCTATCTCAGTGTGCAGCAGCGAAATGAGACATCAGCAGCACAGTCAAGCATTTCTGACGCTCTCCCCACAGACGGGGTGACAATTAATATCCATCATGTTTGCCTAACGCTGAAAGCAGAACATAAACCTTATTGTGTTCTTAATGAGGCGTGACCATGTCAACCAGCCCTGAATAATGGGGTTAAGCTATAATGTAGCAATCCTGAGAAGAGACGCTATATCTGTTCACTGGGGTCCCACTAGGCAGATTATTAGTTTTGTCGACTTTGATCCTTCAAGACTGAGTATATAGAGAGCATATGAATATGAGAACATGTCAGACACATTTTTACCTTCTTGAAATGTTTTTAATTTACCTTGTGAGGATTTCTGAACAGAGCAGATTTAGAACCATACACACAGGCGAGTCAGTCGCCCTGCAGCCCCCCCCCCCACGCAATTTTTTATTTATTAAGCCTCTTTCCACACCTGTGGGTGGGGCCAAAGAGCTTCACCGCAGAGTGAGTACTGGGTTTTCATGTAATAATGAATACTTGTGTAATAACATAGTAACGACTATGGCACAGTCTTGGGTTGGAACATGTTGACTGCTGTTGTGGCTGGTGGCTCTAGTTTAATTAGGTTTTGCTTCATTTACACTCATTTTTCCAGCTCAGTGAATCAGTGAATAGAACAACCTGCCAGGTTTTGCCTCCAGAGTCCCGAGCCGCCATATTGTCCGGTCACACACACTCATATATATGCAAATGTGTGTACTATGAACTTGATGTGCTGTGCTTTTGAAATGTCCAAGCTTAGACGGTCAAATATAAACCTTTGTTTTGTGTGTGTGTGTGTGTGTGTGTGTGTGTGTGTATGAACACATGCATGTGCATTACATGCATGTGCATTACATTTCAATAAAATCCTTAAAACACCTCTTATTCTTCCCCCTCATTTAAAAATTAGACACATGAATACACACATTGTTTTTCTCATTTTTTTTAAATACCATGTAATTGTTTCGTTAAGATTGTTTGTGACCAGATTCTGAAATATTTGTGATGGTACCAATCATGCTCATAGAACCGCCTCTTAAAATTAGATTCTCCCTGAGCACAGAGAAAAATTATGCTTTCACTTTATGTCAAAAATGCTGAAGCAATTATGTGAAGCTCCAACGTTCAACCTGGAATGAGAATAAAAACTTCTTTTTTTTTTGACCGGTGGGGGACTTTCATGTTAACACAGCAATGATGAAGACAAACAAACACACTGCCTTTGGGTTTATTTATTTATTCCTTAAATGTAGCAGATGTAGGTCAACTGATGACATGCTGCAAACTCCAAAGGTTGGAAGCAACTGAGGTGATAAAATACATTTGTTGTATCCCCACTTGGCCGGGATGGTTTTCCTGCACAGGTTACAAACGATGCTGTTCTGATGTTGGTATGCTTGGAAGAAAAACTTTTAAAAAACTTTAAAAAATTGTTTCCCTCACTTTCATTCTTTTCAATCCAGTTTGTTTTTGTTGTTGTGTCACATGTTGTACTGCCGAAGCTGTCAAAATGATTACATGTCACTGGTTATCAAGTCACGTGATGATGTTTATGCGCCAGGGATGGCGCTTGCTTAATTGGAGTTCCCTGTCGTAAATAAAATTTTACCATTTTCCATTTTCTTCTTTCTATTGATGAGGTGCCTAACGCTAAGTATCGCTTTCATTTGACTGCCAGACCTACCACATCCTCCTCCTGAAGATGCTGTCCTAGACATGACGGTAAACCTTTTTAACATGATTAAAGATGGATTAAAGATGAGCCAGACAAGGAGAATCCTACTCTGCAGTTATTCTGCAGTCGTAGTAAATTGCATCCTCAAGTTTCCTTTGCCAGTGTTTTTTTTTTAAAACAAAATATGTGGTATTCTAGCTTATTTTACATGTAAAAGTCATCTCATGGCTCTAGCTCTGCTGTGACTCTCTCTCTCTCTCTCTCTCTCTCTCTCTCTCTCTCTCTCTCACTAGAGCTGACATGAAATCAGAGCTGATTTGATTTGCTTCAATTAATGTTGTATAAGGGATCTGTGCAGAGCGTGAGTTTGCATACTGAGACATTGATACTTATCCGCATCCTTTATTTGACTGCAGCCAGAAGAATTATATCTGTATTATCCAAGCTGTGCCAGACAGTGTCTCGAAACGTGATCCTGACATTAAGTATCATGTCCAGGAGACTGGAATGAGAAAAATAATAAATCATGCGGATTAAAAATAAATTTCAGGCTCCACACTGCAGCTCGAACCAACAACCGAAATTGTTTTTCAGTATGACCATTGCAGACCAAATAGTCATAAACTTAATGGACTAAAGATGTCTGAACATCTACTGCACGTCTGTCCGTCCTGGGTGAGGGATCCCTCCTCTGTTGCTCACCCTGAGGTTTCTCAGATTTTTCCTTGTTATAAGGGTTTTCTATGGAGTTTTTCCTCAGTCGATGTGAGGGTCTAAGGACAGAGGATGTTGTTATGATACCATGTGAAGCCCTTTGAGACAAACTGTTTGAGACAAAGTTTGAGGGACGTGCTTGAAGTCCAGATGAACATTTCAGCAGATGAGATGAAAGCAGCTTTTAATTCACTCTGTTATCGCTTTGCCTTTTTCCCTCGGCTTCTATCTACCTATAGGGAGCTGCAGGGAGGCAGCGAGACTCTCCCAGAAACTATACTGATCTTCAAGGCCCGGTGTGGCGCTGGGAGGAGGAAGTGAGCGGTCTGGGCCGAACTTTCCCTCGCTGACTGACAGAGATAACACTTCACAGCAGCAGCTTATAAGGGGAAGCTGGAACGAAGGAGAGAGAGAGAGAGCGAGAGAGAGAGGACAGATAAAGACTATAAATGAGGGAAAAGAATTGCTTCTCTGCTCTGAGAAATATAGAGCATGAATAACATCGGTCTCTTGGTCAATAAAACTTCCGGGGATGTTTGATTACACGGATAGACGGCCCTACTTTTCTTCCACCTCGTCTAACTTCCTCCATTCCCTGTTCTTGTTTAGCCTCCTCTGTGCTTTCAGCCTTGCCCATTTACCCCTCCGCTGAACTCTAAATTGAGTGCTTTTAGTTTCAGCTGTCCCACATGTTCTGGAGTCTACAACTGAGCTTATTAGGGCCACAGGGCCACAGCAGGGCCTTTTTCCATGCGTGCGCGATCAATGGAAGGACACAACGGGGCTGAATTTACCCATGAAACATCCTCACGCACATCCGCGAGCACTTTGACGGATGCGCCGTGCGTACATTTTACAGGAAAGACAACAAATAAACATGACCCACTTAACGGGATTCTCAGAAACTTCCACCATTAGGTTCTTTCTTTCCAGTAACCTCCTGGATCAACATGTGGACCGTGTTTTTAATGGTTCACTCTCATTATTGCTGTATCGACTGCTGCACAGTCAAAAGTTATGTCTTTTGTTTTATCCCTCCTGTTACTGTTATGAAACTACAGGGTTTTTTTTCAGAGATGTTGAGGACTATGTGGTGTTCACAATTGAATAATTCAAGTGTATTTGCAAAAAAAGATTTTTTTGACACGGATAAAATGAAAAATATATATTAATAAGGTATCTTTTGTATTCAGTATTGAATAATTGACTTTTTTTTTACTCTTACAACCATCTTTTGTGTAATTTCAGTACCCTGGAGGAGCCACTATATAATAGCAATATACTGTAACAGTAAAAATGGTTTAACCCTTCATTATGTATCACAGGGGTGGACAAAGTTATAGATTTCTCATGTTTGGCAACAGCAGAAGAAGGTTTATTGTAGCAGATGTCGGTGCGGCCTCATGGTGGAATGTGCGTTACTGTTTTATATGAAGAATATGAGAAATTCACATTCACTACAGCCTGACGAGTATTAACGTAGACTTCTGCCCCACCGGAAGTTTATATGTTGATATAAATCAGCGTCCAGTATGCTGTGAGTTTTAAGTTCTGGGTGGGTTTTTTTGGACATTATTACCTCTTTGTTAATACACGACAGTTTCTTCTGTAGTTCCCCATTACAAAGACACATCTGGAATGTATATACATAATTAAAGACACTGGGTAATTTTTTAAACTTTTCTTTTATCCGTCATTGCTGGTTTCTGCTTTCATTTCATGTTTCTGGTAGTGTTTCTCACTCCATGTGATTCTCTTACACCATCCTTCAGTGTGTTTGGATGAAGAGTGTTTTCCCTTTGGTCCCCAGGATCATCTCACACCCCATCTGGCCTCTTGCTTTTACCCATTCCCTCTCATCAAGCATTCACTTGGCTGATGGTGACATACCCACCACATGTGCCTATCATTCTCTCTCTGTATCACTGTCTTCCTCACATACACACACACAAACACACACACACACACACAGCCGCAAATATTAACACTTCTCACAAAGTGTTGAATGTGCGATTCTCTCGCTCATGTCATTTCACCGCTCGTTGCCAGACTCGTTCATATTATTTTGGAGCTGCTTCGCTCGCAGCGTGCCTGTATAAATAGCAGCACAATAGATTGGGAGCTGCAGCAGTTCCTCCTCATCCTGCCTCTGGTCCTCCCCGGCTGGCAGTCAAGTCCAAGTGAGTGTGCATTCTTAATGCTCCCTTGGCCTCGATGAGGGAGATGATTGGTAGATTTAATTGTGGCTGGAGGGCCGAATGGGAATAAGTGGGGGGAAAAACGACGAGATGAAGGAATGGAGGGGGGGTATCTGGCTGGTTTTGTGTTGTGTTTCCTTCCTTAACACCCGGTACTGGAGGAACTTAAAGCTGTAGCTATATACTCAGTCTTTTTGTCTGTCTAGGTTAATATTATCAGAGCGTTAACTCAGTCAGTTATAGCCCACTTTGTGTTTTTTCTTCTTCTGTGCTTGAAGCATCGAGATAACAATGACAATCACAATGTAATGGCCTCTTTCTCTCCCCTGACAGCAATACTATCAGAATATAGTTCATATCCAGCAGTGAGGTGTCGTTAAATGGACTAAATGGAGCCTAAAAAGACGGACATAAAATGTGTGTGTGTGTGTGTGTGGGGGGGGGGGGGGCTTGTTTTTTGTTGTGTAGCAGGGTAGATATCATGTCCTCACCTTGTTTTTTTGTTGTTGTTTTTTTATGGCTGCAGTTTAATGACAGATGATATCTAAGCTTTATTTCCGATATGTTCGTCTCCAGGAACAGGCAGAAACCTGGATCTTCATTTGTGAAAGAACTGCATCAGCGTTCTCACATCAGAACATTTATAAAAGAAACTATCCGAGGAGCAGTAAAAAACAAATGACTAATAGAAGTTTGTAACAGCGGACGAAGCGTCCCTGCTGGTACAGAGTGACAAGTGTGTGTGTGTGCGTGTGTGTGTGTGTGTGTGTGTGTGTGTGTGTGTGTGTCTCTGCTGGTTGTTGCTGTCTCTGAATCACAGCACTGATAGCATTTAAGTGTCTCCATGAAGAATTTATTTGCTGGTTTTATGGGGTCGTGTCACAGAATTCCTGTATGGAAATGTAAGAAGTTGGGAGTATTGAGTGTGTATACTGTATATATACTGTGTGTGTGTGTGTGTGTGTGTGTGTGTGTGTGTGTGTGTGTGTGTGTGTATTTGTGAGGGTTTTGGGGGGGTTGGAAGGGTTCAGGGGAAGCGGTCTCATCATTTATTTATACAATCTACAGAAGAAGGGGTTAGCGGGGGTGGGAGGAGAGGGAGGGGGGTTGCTGCCGTCTACTACCCATCCTGGGAATACTGCAGGTCAAGAGTTGTTTTTCTAGCTACCAGCACAATTCTTTGTCTGGAAAAGTGAAGCCAAGAAACTGGAATGATCCACTGTTCTCATGGCCTGATATACCAGCAGCTGAAGCACCTGCTTTTAGTGGTTTGGGTTTTACCAGGATTAACGGAGAACGAAGTTCACACCAAATAATGCTGATAATGAAATCATTTAAAAGCAGTTCAGTTAAAAGATATGAAAGAGATCCCCATGTGCACTCTATCCTTTGTTATTAAGATAAATAGATAAAGATGACACATTTATTTTTCTTCAAGATTTATGAACTAGTTTATGAGATTCTCAGGCTATGATCTGGATTTACAGCAGCTATACGTTCCTCAAGCTAATCAGAGCACTCATTGATTTTCTCTGCAGCTCGGGATAAATAAATCTGATCCAATAGCAGTTTTGAGCAAAATGAGAGGCATTCCAGAGGCTGTAAATTCTCTGCTTCATTCGATGGTTGAGACATTTCTCACTAAAACAAATACTGAACACAGGTGTGTTTAGAGTGGGAACGTGTTTATTGCTGTCACTTCAAGTGTTGCTGCCGACCGACTCTCCATAACACAGTTTAAATACACATACTGAGTAAACCGAGGCGTATGTCACTATAAAGCCTTCAAGGGACAGAGCCATTATTGTTCCCCACTGAGACTCTCCATCATCATCTCTTTGACTGGGACACACACACACACACACACACACACACACACACACACACACACACACACACACACACGCACAAACCATGAAACAAATGCCAACGTATCCATGGACTGCAGAGGACCTTTAAACATTAGCTGGCGCAAAGGGTGGAGAGGAAGCTGCGTGTGTCTGGATGTAGATAAAACACTCCTGAGTGGAGGTTTGAGAGAATTAATGGATTTATTAGTGTGATAACTTTCACAAGGCGTCATGATAAACCAACAAAAGATTAAGGTTTCTGTTTTACTATCCAGGAGTGCATTTGTTGTGCAGATGGGAAATTCAGCAATTCAGAGTTTAAAACAAGACTTTACAAAAATACAGCTTCCTGAGTCGTCAAAACAAAATAGGTTACTCTACTAGCTGGATCCTGGATGCTTGTGGAATCATAAGCTTATTTTATCTCTCAATATTTGAGCAAATGTAGCCTAATATATTTCAATGCAACTTCAGGCTACAGAGGAAAGTCTGATGTGTTATCAAATTGAAGTAAAAAATAAAAGTATGAAGCTGAATCATTTTTTTAGTCTTGAAAACTGTAAAACTACTTCAGCTCCAAGCATTACTTACATTTAGGCTGCTCTACATGTTATACTGTGGTTAACTGATTCAGTAACTAATGTAGTCTTCTCTCACCTCCATTTCCTGGAGGGGCTAATATTTGAGTTATTGTTTTGCAAACAAGCCATGACAGTAGAGAAAAAGACAAAACCGATTCAATAAAAGGGGTTTTTGCACGGTGTTGTGAATGTTAAAATCTGGTGATTGCTGAAGTTTCGATGTTTTTAGGTGTCCTGAAATAAACCAGCATTTTTATGTGCGTTCCATCTCATAGTGTCCAAGCTTTTATGTGCTCTCCCTCCTTGGGTGGAGGATGTTGGACTGTAGAAATCTCTGCCATCAGCCACCCAGATGCCAGATAATGAGAAGCCACACTGTGATGCTGGACCAGAAGCTGTCAGATTTACATGAACACCAGCACCGGTGATTGAATAAAAGATATGCCATATGCCAAAACCACCGCGTGACTTCAGAAAATTTTGGTAATTATGTTTCATTGCATGTACACTGGAGTGCAGTTTAGCTTGAGAGGCAGTAGAGAGTCGAGACAATGTAATTACGGGAAGTTAATGATGTTTATGTGCGCTAATGCCGGTTGACAATGAAGTGCGTGTAGCAGAGTGGAGCGCTGGTGAAGCGTCTGTGATTCGTGGCGGTTAGGATGAATCAAGAGGGTCTTTGTTCTTTCACATCACACACATCAATGTAAGGAGATGCACATCTCCGCCGGGGGGGTTCAGCGGTGTCTTGGGTCAGCAGGGGGACAAAGAGTCAGGGGTGACTCTGCTGGGTCATTTCAGAATCTCTTTCTTCCTGCAAGTGTCTCTTTCATCCTCCACTCACACCAACACACTCTGCTAGTCAGCATCACGGAATAAATTTAGAAGGATAAGCTACATACCGCTAATTTGAAGGTACGTGTCTCCAGCTTGTCCTCGAATTTCGTGACCAAACTCATTCGTCAGTCCCCCCCAAAAAATACAAAATCTTGTTTTACCCTCCTGGATTGAAGACTTATGTGACCGATCATTCAGCAGTTCTAGAGACTCGCTGTAGTCTATCAGTTCAGATCCGACCAGTTCAGGTATTTTTTACTCCCTTATAATCTAGCAGTTCTAAACCTTTTTGAGACATTTAACTAAGTGTTCTCAACTCTATCTCCCCACTCCTTCCTCCTCCCTGCACTTCTTTTTAGCACAATAATTAAATCAATTTTGGCTTTCGGGTTTCAGATTTCTATAAATAACAGTCACTGTTAACGTCTACTTTTAAGCTGAAAGAACAATAATGACAGAAACTATTCTCATATTACAATAAACATTTCAAAATCAAACACGATAGCCTCATACAGGTCTCACAGGTCTTAGTTCGAGAGCTGTTTTCATAATTTTTGGAGTTAAAGTGCAGGAACTCTCTGCCGTCTTTGCAATATACAAAAGAAATTATGCAGAGACAAATGATATCGCTGCTATAAGCGGTAAAACAAGGATCCAGTAATTGACTAATCATTTCTTTGCATGTCAGATTTATTTCAAATCCATCTTTCGGTGCTGGGTTATTTACTGCTCAGTCTCTTTTATTCTTTCAGAGAGTTAATTGGAAGCATAACCTTTTTAATTTGAATTACAGGACATCTCAAATAAAGCCTGATGGAAAAGGTGTTAACATTATCCAGGACCATTACTCATGCTATCATGGCTCGCTGACTTGCCTGGTCCTCAGTAATTCAACCAGCCTGTCAGCTAGTTGAGTG
This sequence comes from Aulostomus chinensis, assembly GCF_037954235.1. Lineage (NCBI taxonomy): Eukaryota > Metazoa > Chordata > Actinopteri > Syngnathiformes > Aulostomidae > Aulostomus > Aulostomus chinensis. The sequence goes on along the minus strand of NC_141333.1, from coordinate 13,925,957 downwards.
GTCAGCAGCTCAAGTGTACATGTCTCCAGCCAAACAACCAGTCATCCATCCCTCTATCCATCCGTCTGCAGCAGCATCAGCAGTCAGTCAGTCATACAGCGGGCAGGTGCTGAGGTGCCTGAGCCTCGAAGGCTTTCAGGGCTGAAAGAGTTGTGACTGCAGTGGAGCAGAAGTGTGAGGCAGATTGCGGACCATCTGCTTCATCTTCTGCCTCCCTCAGTCTCCTTTGTTCATTTACATTTGTTTTCCTTCTTTCAGCAGCCAAATCTTGTGTCCCTCTTTTCATGTTTTCCTTGATTTTAGAGGGTTGGCAACCAGCTACAGTCATGGTTTAGCACTGTACCTACCACGTGCTGGCTGTGCTCAAAATGGTTGCTTCATATCAGGTCTATCAGTATTACACATTGCCTGTTTTAGCTAATGAATCACCACAGTTAATGTTTCTTTGTCATTTCTCCGGTTTCTCTCTTCTCCACCCCAGATGAAGTTAAACTTTGAGTTAAATGGAACTCTCTTCTTGTTTGTAAAGCACATTTTGTTTCATGAAGCATAGTTATCTGTATGTCTGTCCCATTGTGCAACCATCGTCTTCACTATAATGATCTTGGTATAGATGTTTAATGAGTGCTGCTTTGAGTCATGTCAAAGAATCTGACTAACATACAGCAAAGGGAAATTTGGAGCGCTTCTATCTGCTGTAGGAAGTTTCCCTTAAATTGCTCATTGTATTTGTCTTCTTTGTACTTGCAGCTGCAGAATGGGGGTTAAATTACTTTTGTGTTTGTCAGCAAGATTATGCAAGAACTATCAGGCCAATTTTCACCAAAGAAGGTGCAGGTGTGTAGAATGGGCTGGCGAAGAGCCCATTAAATTTGGACCAGATTAGTCATTGCACCACCTAGTGGCAACAGGAAATGACACGGTTTCACTCACACTGTTGTTCTCCTCCACGTGGGTCAATCAGGTTCAACTCAAATTTGGTCCAAAACTCCTAAAGAGCTTGAATTACGGTGATGTGATCAATTTTGATATTTGGCCTAAGAACAGGAAAAGGATTTGAACTTGATCACATATTTCCTAAGTTTCTCGTTGCTGAATTTAAGTCATAACGCAACCTAGAGGTTACAGGAAGTAAGCCTGATGTAACAAAAATTTGATTGATGTACATCAAAATGTACGTGTTGTGTTGTTTCCACTTGATGTAGCCTAAGCCAACACAATCCATAGTAAGTGTATGTTCTCAAGCACCAGTAGTGGACGCAGGAAGTGATAATTTCACCACAGTGCACGCATGTTTTTTCCTCCCTCTCTCTCCATTGAACAGCCACACACTTGCAGGGTTGGGGAGTGGGGGGCAGGGGCTCCGGTTATAGCTGCTTATAGCTTTTAGTTTTTCTGGTGAAGCTGTTGAACTTTGAAGCAGTTGTTTGCCAATTTTCATAATTTCAGGGCAGCTTATATACCCCACAACTGTGTGTGTGTGTGTGTGTGTGTGTGTGTGTGTGTGTGTGTGTGTGTGTGTGTGTGTGTGTGTGTACATCTCTATACTGCGGAGCAGTGATATAGTGATATTGACAGACTGCTGCCTGGGGCTTCTCTTTCTTATTACTTTGGTGAAAAGAGAGCTTGTTCATCTCTCAGCTGCTGACTGGGTTTACTTTGTGTTAAAGCTAATATTTATGAAGCGGCGACATCGCCGCTGGATCTGTCCCCAAAACCATATTGCTTCTTTTGATCCGAACAAATGAAACATTAAGGTACAGGTGAGGCGCAGAGACTGTTATTATGAAAGAATAAGACATGCTCTCGTTTGTTTAATAAAATGACTTCGGAGGGAACTGTCATACCTGGTTGTTGCTATTAGACTTCTGCTGTGTTCCATACAGGTAAATACTGACATGACTTGTGCTGAGCTGAGAGGTGACCACTTTAATGACGACACGTGGGATTCATCATGTGTAACTGTGCCTGTCTGACAGGTGATTGGTGTTTGGTCTCCTGCTGTGAGTGGGACGTAATCATTCAGGATGATGCATGAATGCTGTTTGTATCGGCTGGTCCTGAAAAAGACAGAGGGAGGGAGAGAGAGAGGGAGGGAAGCTGTTGATCTGATTGGGAATGTGATTAGATGGAGGGATGTCTAGTGTGTTAATGAATGAGCAATTGTATCCTCCAACTTCACACTAGTATCAACTCAAATGTTTGTGTGTGTGCGTGTGTGTGTGTGCGCGCGCGTGTGTGTGTGTGTGTTTGTGCGCGTGCTCTTTTATATTGTACCAGCCTTTTAGAGCAAGTCAATCCTTCATCATTAAGAGCGGCGCTCTATCTCCTGCTTTTCTCGTATTGATCTCACAGATGTATTTGAGTGTGTGTAAACATATAATCAAGGACAAAAGTGAATCCCCCCCCAAAAAATCCTTCAGAGCAGCCATAGCTGGTCAGCGGGAAGTCAAAGAGGCAGGGGTGCAAGGTCATTTTACTGCCCACAAACTCCTCTCATGTCTCCTCTTTCATCCTCCGCCAACACACTTACTCTGTTACTCAGCATCCAAGTAATCAAAAGACATTTGGAATGTATTTTTCTCCCACATCGTCCTCATATTATTTTAATTGCGGGTACATTACAGGTGTTTTCCTGCGTTTGCTCATGACTGGGAACCAAAGCCATTCATGCCGTATTTGGGTCTTTGCACCATTAATTATCATGTTTCCTCTTTTCTGTTTTCAGTCACAGATGAAGACACGGTGAAGAGATACTACGCTAAGTTTGAGGAGAGATTCTTCCAGACCTGCGAGAAGGAACTCTTGAAAATCAATACTTTTTATTCAGGCATGTATTTCCCGTTTACTGATTCCAGATCTGCACAATTTCCATGCTAAATGACATTGTGCCCAATCTTTGTTATTTGACCGAAGTAGCCGGTCATGTTTTGGTGTGCACGCCCTGCCTGCGTGTGTATTTCAGGCTGTGAGGGAGAATGTGTGTGAAGTGTAACATGAGATGGAAGCCATAACATATTCTGGTATTCTGGTAGCAGAAGGGCTGCTGCTGGTCTTGAACTTCAGCTCAGGGAGAAGACAGGTTGTGCTTCCTCTAAAGGCTTTTCATGGAACTACAGGCTCTCCGGGTCAGCAGCAGGCCAAGGTTGACTGGCAGGATTGTTCCACATCATAATGATGAGACGAGATGATCGAGCAGTAAAGAAATGGAATATAAATCACTGCAGTCCCTAAAGCACAAGGTTGAGCCAGTGACCCATTGAAGAAAATGTGATTTTTCCTCTCTAACAACATCATCATCATTAGTTGGATTACTGATGTATGCCAGAAGTCTCCTGCCCATCATTATTGTTACCCATTATCTGTTGGAGAAAATGACATCATTTATTTGGTTATGGAAGAGCAATGTGTGCATATGATGGTGACATGATTAAATACTTTTTGGGATAAAAACCAGAATAAATTAGTCGGTGATATGCTGTCAGGTCGTAGGTGTGAGGTTCCTCCAGTTTTCTATATTCAGAATGTGAACCGTCACCACTTGGAAACGATTTGATACGCAGCTTGATTCAGTGACATGATTCATTTTGATTCATTTCAAGCAGCTAAAGATTCACTACATTAAAATTCAACCCTTCCATGACGTTAGGTGATGCAACACAACAGGATGAATCTGAAGGTTTGGATTCTTCTGATGCTGAACGTTTATCAGAAGACATGTAATAGATGTCAGTTGAGGGAGAGAGAGGTTGGGGGGAAAGAGAGAGAGAGAGGAAGGGACAATACAGTGGTCCATCCATCCATCCATTTTCTACCACTTATCCTGTTAAGGGTCATGGGAGGGGGCTGGAGCCTATCCCAGCTGCCTTTGGGCGAGAGGCGGGGTTCACCCTGGACGGGTCGCCAGTCCATCCAGTCCATCATATGTAGACAGACAACCATTCACACTCACAGCCACACCTACTGTCAATTTAGAGTATCAATCAGCCTCGTCCCCTCTTGATGTCTTTGGACTGTTTTAAATGAATGAGGAAGCAAAGACAAGAGCGGGTTGTTTTATTTCAGTGAGGAAGAAGGTGTTTTGTCAGTTACAGAGAGAGAGGTGCAGGAGGAGAGAAATCATATAAACGTGAAAGCAACAAAAATGGCAGTTAGGTAAAGCCAAAAATAAAACACGTGCATTTAATCCCGATGTATCAATACAAGGCATTGATTTGTTTTCCCCCTGTGATGCAGTTCCAGTTGTGTATGAACACTGGCTGAATTGTCACTTCCCTGTTGTATATGAAAACATCAGTGTCTCCCTGCAGCTCTCAGCTGTCCTCTTTATCCTCTGCACCCAGGAAGGGAAGGTAGGAAATTATAGAGCTGAGTCTGACAGGCAGCTTTATCTGGTGCCAGTGTGTGTGTGTGTGTGTGTGTGTGTGTGTGTGTGTGTGTGTGTGTGTGTGTGTGTGTGTGTGTGTGAAGAGATAAATTGTGTGCTGACTTTACAAGTTACTTGCCTCCACAGCTCTCTGCCTCCCTATCTCCCTGTGAAAGGGGTCCCGACCTCTCAAAGCTGTTCTGCTGCATTGCAATGAAATCCAGCCTGTTGGACAACACTTTCATCACCATGGGTTAAACACACACCAAAATAAAATCCTCTTATTATGGAGGGCTTTGGCAATTTTTCTAGGCTGTCGTTTTATCTCAACCAAAGGAAATCTAAACCACCACCTGTTCCGTTAAAGGTTCATTAACCCCACACAGATTAACTGGTCGGCCATATCATCTGATGTGAGGTGCCCCTGCGTTCCCAGAGCTCAGATTTGATCCAAACCAAATCCAAAAAAGTTGTGCAGGCAGGCGAGGTCTTGACTTTCTCACGCCTCTGACTGTCACTGTTGTGACAAACCGACTGTCCTTCATCCATTTGAAGAATTAGAGCTCTGTATTCCTACAAAGCAGGTAGTGTGACATCTAGAGAAGGAACGTATGTGCAATTATGAATGTCATCTAAAATATCATGCTGGTCATCACATACCCACAAGGGTATTTCGTCCTCAGAAGATACCGCTCACCGCCCTTACGAGACCAGGAAACCGTGGTGAAACACACAAAAAATGTATATCTCCTGTCAAAAATGTAGGATGATATTTGTGGCAAGCTGATGCTCAGACCCTGTAGGATTCCCTCCTCATCTCTCTTCCTGCGTATATTAACCTAACTCTGACCCAGATAATGGTTCCTCACTCAGCAGCAGTGAAATATCAGTTCAGCCTAATAGTCTCCGTGCGTCTGCTTCCTCCTACAGACAGGAGAAGAGGAGCGGAGACAGGATGTATAAAAAGATATTTTTACTTGTCACCTTCCTGTAACATCTTGTTATAGAAACCTGTCCTGCTTTAATATCACTGGTCTTCTGCCAGCGGTTAGTCAGGAATGAGCCAAAGTGAAGGGTCTTCTTACTTTCCTCCCGCAGGCTGAATGATCAGATAACCAAAAAGCTCAACAGCAAAAACTGTTTGGAGCATCAATGCTAATAAACAACTCGTATTTATTAACTATAAAATGTTCACATTCCAGGAATATTAATTCAAACTTACTTTATTTCATGAAATATTACATGGAATAGTGGAATAGGAGTATCAAGCTAAGTAACTGTGTCGCATGTGTATCTTTTTTCCTCAAATAACATGCCATCCAAATTCTTAAATCCTCTTTGGAATTTGTATTCTCGTCTTTCTCTCTACAGAAAAGCTCGCTGAAGCCCAGAGACGTTTTGCTACTCTGCAGAATGAGCTGCAGTCGTCACTGGACGCTCAGCGTGAGAGCAACGCTCCGCCCGGCCTGCGGAAACGCAAGACAATGTTCCACCTGTCGCAGGAGGAGCGCTGCAAACACCACAACATCAAGGACCTGAAGCTCGCCTTCAGTGAGTTCTACCTCAGCCTCATCCTGCTCCAGAACTACCAGGTAGGAACACTCATGGGCTCACACACGCACATGCATATGCACGCACGCACGCACACACACACACACACACACACACACACACACACACACACACACACGCATGTACACATGCTCGTACACACATGAATGAAAGAGAAAGGTGAACACTTCAATATTTTTGTTTGTTGTCCACAGAACTTGAACTTCACTGGTTTTCGCAAGATCCTGAAGAAACATGACAAGATCCTGGATACTTCTCGTGGGGCCGACTGGCGTGTGGCTCACGTGGAGGTGGCGCCTTTCTACACCTGCAAGAAGATCACGCAGCTCATCACAGAGACGGAGGTGCACATACACACATGCGCACACACACTCCAGTATGTAGACACTGAAACAAAACATAAACTCAATGTTTGTGTGTCCAGACGCTTGTGACCACGGAGCTGGAGGGAGGAGACCGTCAGCGGGCGATGAAGAGGTTGAGAGTTCCTCCACTGGGGGCAGCTCAGGTCAGAACTAGGTCACAATGTCAGCTTCAGCAATCTCCCTTCTTACTGGATGTGCAATGCATTGAATAAAAATAGATTCACTGACTGTGTTTTTAAGAACCCAGCAACCCATACTGTTAAAGCAGCCTAAAAACACACATATTCTACTCACGATTACCTCTACGTCTGTCTTCCTGTAATCATCTTTTTTCATTACTGCGGGGGAATAAAGATCAAAAACAAAATGTGTGAGGGCTTCTTGTCAGAGAAATAGAGAGAGGAAGAGAGATGGGAGGAGAGACAGAAAAAGAAACCGCATCAGCCTTCAGTATTGATTTTATAAGTGCCTTTCCACTGACAGGATATGTTTCTGCTGTTATTACTGCATTAATTACAGTCATGTCTGACTTGAGTTATGCAGCGTGACTATTAATCTCTCCGGTTCACATCCTCAAAGGCATGAGTCTGATAAACAATGTTGTATATTCAAGTGCTTAAAAGGGGTCAAAGCATCTCTTTACGGATTATCAACTTCCTTTTTTTGTTTTCAGCGTGGTTTGTTGAGCTACCTTTAAGCAGTAAGTGTTGAAAACTGTCTTGCCTATTTTCAAAAAAACGTGTTAAAATGGTGGGTTTTGGGCTGTGAAGGAGCCCAGTGAATTTAAGAGCAGATCTGATTCATGGGGCAGACGTACAAAACAAAATGCCTCTTAAAATACGGCGTGCGGTGACTTAATGTGCCAAGGAATATTTTTTTCCCTGCATCGTAGGCACATTTGTCTTCCACGCTTACCTCCGATTGCCCCATAGACTCCGATATTAAGAGAGATTAGGATTTTCAGAATCAGAAAGATTTATTGACCTTTTATCAATCATGTCCGAAGGGAAACCAAAATGCGGATGTAATTCAATTTTCAGCGTTTATGATATTATGAACAAATGGCATCATGTGTGACAGTAGTCTGTGTGAAGACGTGACTTCTTCCTTAATTTCTCAGAATATATTACTTAGAAAACGTGTAAATAAGCTTAATAAAATGAAATAGAATTATGTGTCTGGGTATGTACTTCACTGACAGGCATGGACATAGACCATCAGTAGAGACCGTGAGCTGCTTGATGCTAACATGTCTCTGTGTCCTCCTCTCCGTCTGCTTCAGCCTGCTTTGGCCTGGACAACCTTCCGTGTCGGGCTTTACTGCGGCGTGTTTATCATCCTCGCCATCGCCTTTATTCTTACCGGTATGTCACATTAGCATTTGAATGAATCAGTTTTTCATATCCTTCAGTTTGTAATGTGTCACTGTATGACAGAGATTATGAAATTAGGATTAGGAAATTTTATCAAACGCTCAAAGGAGGGCAAATCTATTGTTTTATCAGGTGCAGTGTTCATCCGCTACGAGAATGTGTGGCCTCTGGTGCGAATCTATCGCGGTGGGTTTCTGTTGATCCAGTTCCTCTTCCTTTTGGGCATCAACACCTATGGATGGAGACAGGCGGGAGTCAACCATGTCCTCATCTTCGAGATCAACCCTCGAAACAACCTCTCACACCAACATCTGTTTGAGGTCAGAGTGGGAAAAACAAACAAAACACTAAATTATTTACTCTGAATGATCTGTCATGTCGATTGTGCTCATGCTGATCTGTTTTCTCTGTCGGTGCTGCAGATCGCTGGTTTCCTCGGCGTGTTGTGGTGTCTCAGCATCCTCTCCTGCCTCTACTCTGAGTACACCTATTTCCCCATGCAGATCAACCCTCTCATCCTCTACGGCTTCATGCTACTCTTCCTCATCAACCCCTTCAAGACCTGCTACTACAAATCACGTTTCTGGCTCCTCAAGCTACTGGTCAGTCCACTCAGCTATTTTATTTGATGGAGTGTTTGGTTCACACCTTGTTTGACCGAATAACAAATGCTGTGTAATTTCAACTTTGCCATCCACCAATCATACGTGCCAAGGAAATGACAGCAGTTATTTAGTTTGAATTTAGAAAGTACTCTGAATGAGTACGACCTTGTGCAGACTTCCAGCTCAAACTTTAGTTTGGGTGTATCCAAATAGTTTAGATGATGTGAACAGCAAGAAAACAAAGACAACAACACACGAATCCTGAGCCGAGCCACATTTGGAATCGGTTTTACATCAGATTTGAATCAAAATATCTACAAAATAAGATTTCAAAATGTCTTTTGTGTTACTTGCCACCTGTTTCTCCCTCAAAATGTCCTTTTTAAGTTTTATCAGGGATAGATTAGTTATGTCTGGAAACAACAAATCTTATCTCATCACCTTGTTCCTTAAAAGGTTTGCCTGCAGTCTGAATGAGGCCTTAGTTGACTTCCAGCAGTGTGTGACGCTTTAGGGGACTGACACGATTAAAAAAAGATCAGAAATCGATGCACGTTGCAGCTTTCAATCTCTTTTGCTATCATAGTATTCTTATTTTTACTGACTGGAAGCTTCCCATTATTCTGACGCAGCTTTGAGTCCAGGTTGATATTTTTGTTTTGGCCTGTTACTGATATTGATTTATTACCGCTACCGAGGAGGTCATGTGACCTCCAGTGTTGGTTTGTCTGTGAGCAGGATAACTCAAGAATTTGTGGATGTACTGTGATGGCTGATAGAACGTTAGAACTTAGAACTGAGGAACAATCAATTTGATTTTGGAAATGATCCAGAATTGATGACGCCATGTAGCCTTGGGGGAGGTAAATGCGCTCCCTGAGTACCCTCCAGTTTTAATGTTGCAATTATAATTATGGTAATATAAAGGATTTGTTATTATTATTATTATTATTGTTGTTGTTGTTGTTAATAATAATAATAATAATAATAATAGTAGTAGTATTAATGATGATATACTAACCAAAACAACTGCAAAAGAGTACAAATTCAAGTCAAACAACAACTTTTGCGTGAGATATTTGCTTTTTTGTGTCTATAACTGTGTACTTTGTTATTGTGCTGCTTACTTGATTTAAATATTAATGCTTCATGTGAATGTGTGTGTGCCTCCAACAGGAATTCATGTTCTGTTCAGATGTGCATCTCAAATCTCATGTTTACAAAATCCTCCTATGTTCTTCTATTCTTTGTCTAAGCTGCGCTACAGGGCTGCAGTACAGCGTGTGTGTGTGAGTGTGTGCAAGTGTGTGTGTGTGTGTGTAGGGGGTGTAGTGAGACAGAGGGCAGAGAGTCGAGGGATAATAGAATGCAGCCTGGTCCCGGGGGAGGTGGAGGCTGTGACTGTGCAATCATTACGGGCATAGATCTATCAGTATGCTGAAGCCCTGAGCTCCTCTGTCCCTCCTCCTCCTCCTCTTCTCTTCACTCTCTTCCTCCTCCTCTTCCTCGCTACCTTTCTTCCAGCACTTAGACCCCTCCCTCATATCTTCGTCCTTTCCTTCACACCGATGTGACTTGCTACCCCCAGTCTTGATTTGTCCACCATAATAAGACCAACTGAATCAGTATTAGATCAGACAGGTTTTCATAATTGCCAAACATGAAGTATAATCGAATAGTTCAGTGGAGCAAGCAATCTGTAGATTTCTTGTGTTGTAACATTTATCAGAGATGGCGATGGTCGTTTCCTCAGACAACAAACTGTAGGCAAAGACAAATATTTCATTATGGGACAAACACCTGGATTATTAGTGTTTGCTCTAGAAATGAAATCCTAAGTGCACCACTGCAGCGGCCTTAGCCTTGACACTCCGAGAGTGGATATGGATGCTTGATCAATACACACTTGATTGACAGGTGAAGAGAACTGTGTAATGGTCTGATAGGTGTTAAACATTCTTTGACATTTAAAGCAACGGGAGGTTTTGTGTTTGTAACCGCATTTTCATCCACGGTTAGAGTCGTACAGTCGCTCCTGAATGTCAAACGTAGCCTGGGGGAGGTAAATGGACCGGGTAGGGGAGGGTTGTATCATTTTACAAAGCATGGTCAATAACTGTGCTCCTGCCAAAGTCAAATAACATCCCCATAGAAGCCGGAGCAAGTCACAACACACTGCCAGCAGGTCATTTCACAAGCCTGTTATTCACCAGTGTGTTTGGACACACAAATAAACAAATACATGCACACAGACACTAAGCGTGACTCATCAGGAGGTCCTGCGGTGTGGTGATAAGACCGTCGAAAGGCTTTATCCCTTTGTGTGTTGCAGATCATTAATAGAGCTTGTTGGCTGCTTTACACTTCGTTACTGAAGTACAATTACACGCTGATTCACTGCTGACTTACTCATTCCCAGTTTGGTGAAACCATGTAAGTAAAAGGGATTGAGATGAGGTGCAGCAGACATTGTTCTTTATAACATCAATAGGGATTTCTTCTTAAATGAATATTATTCATATAAAATACTGCTCCTTTGCATCATCCCCTGGTTTGACCCTCTTTCGTTCCACTCTTGTCCCTTTTCTAGTTCCGCGTGTTCACTGCACCGTTCCACCGGGTGGAGTTTGCAGATTTCTGGCTGGCAGATCAGCTCAACTCTCTGGTGTTTGTTCTGATGGACCTCGAGTATCTCATCTGCTTCTACATCTTTGAGCTGCAGTGGAGCAACAGCAAGGGCCTGTTGCCCACGTTTAAAGGTGAGGTCATCAGCAAAAAGTAGCGAAAATCCACAGCTGTTGTTGTTTGTTGTTGTTGCTTTTTTTATTGTTGAGTCATGTGGGCAGCACACACGCATCTCTATACGTAAAAGAGTTAACGACAGCTAACATCAGCTAATACTGGCCAGCCCCTAACTGGCACCGATATGTCTGAGGTAGGCTAATAATGCCTGGCTGAGACAGAGACTGGCCAATAAATACGTGTCCTCCATCTTTGAGTCCCACCCATGAGACTCAGGTCAACTGCAAGCAAAATTTTTGGATTCACATCAATAGATTTCCTGGACTTGCAATAATGCATCTTTTTCATTGCAATGTCAATAGTTTTGCTCTCAGATCCTTTTTTTTAATGACGAACCTATTTTACTTAATCACACGGTCAAGATACAAAATATCTCCATGTTACTGAAACACAAATGTTAGATCTGTTGATTAAAAACACAAATCTTCAAGGTTTTGGTTGTTGACAGAGTGCCAGACAGCTGAGCTCTGCTTTCAGGAAATATGATATCAATAAAGATTTAATCACTGACCATCCTCTCCTCCAACGGCGACACTTCGGCCTCCACGCAGCCAATTAACATGGAACTAATGGAACGGAAATGTGTGGCCACTCAGAGGTCGATGTGTGACTCTCATAATGATACGCTGGAGGGGATCGAGACACCTAAACAAGACAACTCTTCCTCGTTCTTTTCCAGACCCGGGTGATTTCGTCTGCCACAGCTACTCGTACGGTTTACGCGCCATCATCCAGTGTCTGCCCGCCTGGCTGCGCTTCATCCAATGCCTGAGGCGTTACCGTGACACCAAGAGGGCCTTTCCTCACCTGGTGAATGCTGGGAAATACTCCACCACTTTCTTTGTTGTAACCTTCGCTGCACTCTACGCCACACACAGAGGTAGGACACACAAGCACGCGACTAATCTCAACGTATATGACGTTAAACCTCAATGTTGTCATGTGCTGTGAGCTCATCCGAGCTGAGCAGAAAAATGAACAAACACCCAAACAACAACAGCAAGCTCGCAACAATATTGATGTGTTGCTGATAAAGGAAAAAAGATGTCAGCATACAGGCGTTTGTATGCAGTCGTGAGTGTAAGCAGGAAGCTGAGGTGACCTTGAACCAGTATGCTGGAAGCGGGCCTCGATTTCACTGCTGCTATCATGGAAATGGGAAAGATTTGTCAAACACCGTTTAACACGGATGTGCCCCCACAATATGTCTGATGTTTTTACTGGAGAGAACGACACTGGAAGGAAGAACGTGGTTACCATTAAAAATCAAGTCACACTTGGTCTGACGGCTTCTCAATTAGCCTGCAATTATTCCGATTCAGACGCCGTATCACAAAGGAGTTTGTGTTCAAAGCACTCAGGCAATAAAAGCTTCCCTTTGTGTTCCATCGCACTTTCCCAGATTCTTGTCAACTGGCCTCATTTCAAAGCCTTCTTTGAGATATTTAATGCCAGTTTATATTTATTTACTAGCAAATGCCAGATATGAAACTTCATTTCTATCTTCCGCAGTGCTAAATGTTATTTCCCAGCTTGACTTTCTTCTTTTCCGATATAGTTTATATCAGTGCTACCTAAACGAAGCAGCTGTGATCTGATATTGAATGAATCAGAAAGAGACAGACAGACAGACCTCCGTCTTTCCCCCCACAGCTCAGTTCGAAAGGTGTCCATTAAACCATATCCTCCTTCTTCCTCTGGTCTAAAGCCTGTCGACTAATGGCCTCTCTTCATGTGTTATTCTCTATGAAGCTGTCTTTCATCCCACAGGATAATGGAGGCCCTAGCCGGTTGCTGGTTAAGTGAAAGGAGGATGGTAGGAAGATAGACACACATACACACAAGGATAGATGGTGGTGGAGGGAAGGGCTGCTGTGGAATTTTTTGCCTCTAGATATGATTCTCCTGATAAAATTTCAAACCTTTAATGGGCAAATTTGAACGCCTATATCGTGATTTCATCGCACCAAATTCCGAAATGATGAATAAACTACCTTGAATTCCCTTAATGTCCGCTAGAGTCTCAGTGACGGAACAGACGATGCCTGGCTCCATCTGCACGAGGACACAGCTGGGTCCTGTCGTGTTCACGCCGCTGGGTCAAGCTGTAAAACTGGAGAGTCAGTCAGCATCTGGCCCACATCCCAGTCTGCCAGTGAGGATGTGTCACCTTCATCACTAACCTGATCACGGCCCTGATGGTTTCTGTGTGACCTCACTCCTTCCTGGAATTACTTGATTTAACTGGAAAATGGAATGAAGAAATCGTGAGCTTTTCGGGGAGCAGCCGTGTGATTCCAGTCATAGTCTATCTTGTGTCATGCTCAAGGAAAACGTTCTTTTTGTGTTGTGGATTTAAGTTTTATTCATTTTTGATGCGCAGCAGCAGCAAATAGAGGAGATTTCTCTTATCGGTTGAGAGCTGAGAATAACTAACACTGTTATGAAACTCAGCAGGTACTCAGTGGCCTGAAACCAGAGACATGATGGAGGATTTCCTGGTTTGGCAAGATTCCTAAACCCTGAACAATACAGTGTGAGGGTGAGATGCTTTCGTCAGGATCAATATAGGCTCAGCAATATGCACAGTGGCTTGAGACCTGACGCTCTCTTAGATGCAAGGGATACAGGTCTGACGCTAATTTAAGCCCCAGGAATGTATTTTATCCAGAGGTGAGGTCAGGGGAGCAGAATGTTGCATGGTAGACCAGCATAAAGCCAGTGGAGATCATAAGGTAGAAAAAAACTTTCCGGTCTGTGACCCTAAAACAAAAAAAGAGGGGAGGGGAGGAGAAGAAATGAGAGGAGAGGAGTGGAGAGGATGAGGAGAGGAGAGGAGAGGATGAGGAGAGGAGAGGATGAGGAGATGTGTAATTACCAGAGTGGAGGAGTGGAGAGGATGAGGAGAGGAGTGGAGAGGAGAGGGGAGGAGAGGAGAGGGAGGAGAGGGGAGGAGAGGAGAGGAGTGGAGAGGAGAGGATGATGAGAGGAGAGGAGTGGAGAGGAGAGGATGAGGAGTGGAGAGGGGAGGAGAGGAGTGGAGAGGAGTGGAGAGGAGAGGATGAGGAGTGGAGTGGAGAGGAGAGGAGTGGAGAGGATGAGGAGAGGAGAGGAGTGGAGAGGGGAGGAGAGGAGTGGAGAGGAGTGGAGAGGAGAGGAGAGGATGAGGAGTGGAGAGGAGAGGAGAGGAGTGGAGAGGATGAGGAGAGGAGAGGATGAGGAGAGGAGAGGGGAGGAGAGGAGAGGAGAGGAGTGGAGAGGAGAGGAGAGGATGAGGAGTGGAGAGGAGAGGAGAGGAGTGGAGAGGATGAGGAGAGGAGAGGATGAGGAGAGGAGAGGGGAGGAGAGGAGAGGAGAGGAGTGGAGTGGAGAGGAGAGGATGATGAGAGGAGAGGATGAGGAGAGGAGAGGGGAGGAGAGATGTGTAATTACCAGCCCGGGGCTGAACACATGTCTGCTGGACTCTGTTGGAATAGAGATGAGCTGAGAGCTGACAGCTTTTGTAACTTCATTTCACATACTGACCCCGTCGTTCATTGAGGACACACACACACACACACACACACACACAAGCACGCACACACATGTACACACACACAATCACACATTAACCAGTAAAAAGATAAGACACTCTTCTGTCTGCCTGAACTTTAATTCGCCCCTGCTGAGGCTAAGCAGATTCTGATGTACTCACATCTGGAGCGAGATGTGACTGAGGACTCTGTTGTAACACCCTGATTGATGGAGAGATTACATTTGATTAGGAGAGGTTTGTGGCTGGGCGGCATCGTGTCCAGGATTATGATAGGATATGGTTACCATGGCAGCAAATGAGCAATCAGTTCAAAATCAGGGACTGATTATTGCTTTGTGCTCTGATAGTGTTTGACGTGTTGATTATGTGTTGGCTGCTCCCTGGACATCTACAGCAAGCACGTGCGCATGTATGTGTGTGTGTGTGTGTGTGTGTGTGTGTGTGTGTGTGTGTGTGTGTGTGTGTGTGTGTGTGCATGTGTGTGTGTGCATGTGTGTGTGTGTGTCCCAGCCAGTCCATTCATTTTCTAACCACATAGCTGAAGTCAGGTCTCAGAGGTAGCAGTTTCAGCATGAATCCCTGGCTTCTCTTTCTCTGGCCACATCAACCAGCTCTGACTGGGGGATCCTGAGGCATTCCAGGCCAGCGTGCAGATCTCGTCCCTGCACCTGGTGCCCGGTCTGGTCCTGAAGCCTCCCTGGGGCCTATTCATCGCTGCCAGGAACACCTCCCAAAGGAGCCACCCAGGTGGAATCCAAACTATATGCCTGAACCACCAACTGGCTGCTTTGTACACAAACAACCAGCGGCTCAACTCTTTAGTCCATGGCGGATGAATAATCTTCTCTCCTGGAGGGAGACACCAGCCACATTCCAGATCTTGCTCCTTCTGTCATGACTCGTATTGCCTCTCAAGGTGAGAGGAGGCACAAAGACTGACAAGAAGACAGAGAGCTTTGCCTCTGTGTGTGTCTGAGTGTATGTGTGTGTGTGTATGTGTGTGTGTGTGAGAGAGAGAGAGAGAGAGAGAGAGAGAGAGAGAGTGTGCGTTAGTTAATTGCGTGCGACAGGAGTCAGTGACCACAGCTAGCCCCAACTAAGCATCCGATCAATGTCCATCTCAGCCCACGTAACCTTTAAATAGTCCACTGGCTCACAAGTCTGGTGGTAAACTCACCTTCATCCTGAACAGACACGGAAGGGTTAACACTTAAACTGCATCAGTAGAAGTCGGGCAGCGAAAGAAGTCTATTGTCAGGGACTAAGCTGAATCTATGTCTGGTCAGAGGGACAACTTGAAAAAAAGGAGCCGGCCGTTATCAGAGCAGGACTGTGGCAGCGCAGCAGTAATTCTCTGTTAGAAATGTCTCCGCTCTGCTCCCTGGCGTCTCGTTGGCTGCTAGCGAGGAGAAGCAGTGACTATGACAAATGGGAACGAGGCTGGGCCCCGTCTGGTGGCTGTTGTCTGAGTCACTGTGTTAAACTATATCAGCAGCCACTGAGGAACAAGCAGATCACATCCACAGTGTTGTCACACACACACACACACACACACACACACACACACACATATTTTTGTGCTGCGATGTGATAATTTCTCCATACACTGTGACTGACCCTTTAATAGATCTGTGCTTGATATGTTGTCTAACATCAATTCCTGGATCATCATTGTTGGAGGTTTAGGAAACACACACACACACACACAACACACACAGTATTGGAACTAACATACACACACATACAGTATGATGTATTGTATGCTAAATACAACAGCTAAACAGCTAAATACAAGCAGATCTCCCTGCATTTGCTTTATTTAGAAAGGAAACTCATAAATGGACATTTGTTGAAGACAGACGATTTCAAAACAATGACAGGATCTGGTAATTCATAACCTCTCTGATAAATAAAGAGAAGGTATTTCAATATGATTCGTAACTAAACAATAATCTCGGGGCTTTCATAAATTAGTTTTGGTGTTAATGTTCTCCTGAAGTTTGTGAATCAGTTGAAGAGAGCAGATGTTGTATTTATGACGACAGGGCTCCCTCTAGTGGTGAAAGTGTTGTTGTCAAAGTTGCACTGACTGCAACATTAGCGAGATGCCAGGCTTTATAATTCTTCTTTTAATTCTACATGTGAGATTTTTTGACCAACAACTCTGTGTGTGTGTGTGTGTGTGTGTGTGTGTGTGTGTGTGTGTGTGTGTGTGTGTGTGTGTTCATTGCAGAGCAAGGACACACAGACGCGGACATGTTCTTCTACCTGCTGATCGTGTTCTCGGCCATCAGCTCCCTGTACACACTGATCTGGGACCTGCGAATGGACTGGGGTCTGTTTGACCGTGGTGCCGGAGAGAACACCTTCCTCAGAGAAGAGATTGTCTACCCACACAAGGTAGAACCTCATAGAACAACCTCCTAGACATACACATACATACACATTGTTCCTCTAATCAAGTCTATATTCTCTGTGTGTGTTTGTATGCCTGCGTGTGTGTTTGTATGTGTGTGTGGGTGTGTGTAGGCCTACTACTACTGTGCCATCATTGAGGACGTGATCCTACGTTTTGCCTGGACGATCCAGATCTCTCTGACCACTATGACCAAAATCCACTCCATGGGTGACATCTTAGCGACCGTGCTGGCTCCCCTTGAAGTCTTCAGGTGGGTCTGATTGCCATGACGCCTATTTCTTCCACACAATGATGCTCACATACTTTTCCCACAGTAGTGCTGAAACAAATCTCAAATCAAAATAATCAAAACCTTCATGTCTGTAGGCGTTTCGTGTGGAATTTCTTCCGTCTGGAGAACGAGCACCTGAATAACTGCGGTGAGTTTCGTGCCGTCCGAGATATCTCGGTGGCACCGCTCAACGCTGACGACCAGACGCTGCTGGAGCAGATGATGGACAACGAGGATGGCGTCCGGAACCGTTCAGGCAAGAAAACCTGGAAGAGGTCCTACAGCCTCTCGCTGCGCCGTCCACTACTGTCATCGTCACAGTAAGAACATCGTCTCATTTTCTTTAACAATCATCAGAATTTCTTTGATAATTTAATTCTTAAAAATTGTAAAAATTAAAAATTAAAAAAAACAGGAGAATTACTGTGTACACAGAATTTCAAGTACCAGTAAGTGTTACCAGTTGTAGAAAATAGAATATATAAAACTTTTGATATTTTAAACTTAGAATATAGGTGTTTTCAGCCATTTTGGACTTTTTCACATCTTGCAGTTGAGCTGAATTTGTGTCACATGACTGCAGGTATTAGCTGAGTCAAACATAACAATGTAAACCGTTTTTTTTTTTTGCAGAATTTTATTTTAGAATTTTGATTAAATATTACATTTCTCAGCTTTTCCTGACTAATGAGGCATAAATGAAGATGGGTTCTTTCAAGACAAGTTGAACTGCCTGACATCTGTTTTGTGTTTTTACATCTTGTGGCCTTGATAAAGCAGAGACTCACTTTAAAAATAACAGCAGTATGACATCACTCGGCAGGAATAGTTTGAATGGATGAATTGTTTGAAGTCTTGCCAGATAATAAGTTCTTTCAATCTTCCGTTGCAGATCGAAAA
The DNA here is from genome assembly GCF_037954235.1 of Aulostomus chinensis. Lineage (NCBI taxonomy): Eukaryota > Metazoa > Chordata > Actinopteri > Syngnathiformes > Aulostomidae > Aulostomus > Aulostomus chinensis. The sequence continues at coordinate 13,907,749 of NC_141333.1, read as the reverse complement.
AGGACACAAAGGTGCTAATTGAGGACACGGATGACGAGGCCTTCAGCTGAGTCCCCAAGCATGTAGACGCACACACACAGACACACACAACACACACACACACACACACACACACACGCATTGCCGCTCTATGCTTATATTGACCTCATTCACTAACCTCAACCTCTCCTGTAGTGTAGATTCAACCTTCAGTCTAAACCTTTAAACCAGTGAGGACGTCCTCACAAAGAGAAGTTACCTCATCGTCATGTCCGGTCCTTATAAGTATAGAAACACACTAACCTGCTGAAGCACAAGCAAAGTGTAACATCGCTACAGTCAAGGAGAGAGCTCACACATCAAACACACACACACGCGCACACACACACACACACGCGCACACACAGTCGTACAGATGCCAAGACAAACAGACCACACTGCCCCCTGGGATTAATGTCTTCTTTTAGTGTTCTTTACTTTTGTTTAGATGGGTTTTTTTTTCTCTACTTCGTGGTTTTATTTAGCTGCATAGAGAGGTGACAGACGACTGTTTACATGCCTTTTTAACTACAATAGGATCAACAGGGAGAAGAAATTAAAACAATCAAAAGACTAATAACGAATCACCGGGAAACCTGAGGAAGGACTCGTCACTGCATATCAGATCAACTGGTCTGGACTCGTTGATTCTTTTTTCTATTCCCATTCTGTCTCCGACTGCTTTGTGTTGTAATAGATTATGTGTCCTATCACGACAACTGCTGGAGGCACTTGCAGGAAAAGTGCGTTTCATATACAAACGACTGAAACACAAATGGGATGTTTTCATTCAAACATTTCTAGTCTGAAGTTGCTTTCTAATTTATATATATATATATATATATATGTGTGTGTATGTATATCGATGTGCGTTATTGTAGTTCTACATGTGTTGTTTCTACCAGTTAGAATAGTTTGAGCCTCCACATAATGATTGTTCATGTCTTTTCTAATATTTGGAATGTTTTTATAGGTTCAACTAATTTTTACTGAAGTTATAGTTAGACCTGGATTTGGCCTCAATCTCAGATTAGTGCAAAAACAAATCCTGTGTCCTCTCAAAGTGCCGATCAGCTTCACTACGTCTACGTGCATGGCTATTCTTTGCCACAGTTTTAGTTCGATGAATGTGTCACAGCTCCGGCAGCTTTGTCCACACGAAGCCCGAAGCTTCTTGTACACAAGTGTGTGTTTTATTTTGCCCTTAAAGTAGGAAATCCCAGTAATATGACAAGAATAATGAGTGTTAATGTCAATTTTGGTGCAGAACTGATGGATGTGTTCTACTTCCTGTGCAGATAACAATCTGGTTCTCAAACTGGGACCAGAGGAAGAATAGATTCGTGTTTTTAAAATCTGAATGAGTCACATTCATGATGGAGATCCAGCTTGGTAGAATTTATTCAGACGTTGAAAATAAATTATGCCGACTGAGAAAACGGGGTTTCTGCAGGTTTCAACCGGTTTAATTTAAAGGGTCCATATTATGTCCCTTGTGATGCGTTAAGCGGCGCCAAACCTGAAAGGCTCACTGAAGAGCCATGAAGAGTCAGCCCTCAGTAAAATGTTTTCTTATTTACTGCTTGTGTGTTAGTAGAAACATCAGAGATCCAAATGTAGATTTATAGCACTGTTTCTTTATTTCTGTATGGATTGCTGGGGGTGGTGATGGGGTGGGGGGCTATTATGGGAGACTGCCATATTGCTCAACTTCCTAATCCTTTTAAGACCAATCAAAATCATATTTAAGACCCAAGTGTGAATTTTTAGATTAGAGTCAAGACTTTTTAAGGACTGAAATTCCAATGATAGAATCCCAGAAAAGTGCTAGACCCTTTTGAGACCTTGCAGGAACCCTGGCAAAGTAAACCTTAATGTCTGCTTACGAAGAAGTATTTTAATGCTTCGCGTGATCGCTCGAAACTTCTCCCGACTAAAATTCATTTGTAGCTCTGTAAAATTCCTGAATCAAGCTTCTCCTGCATTCAGCCTCTCCATCATCAGATAAATACTGTTCATGCATTTGTTGTTTTATCTGTTAAGGTCTTTTATAACAAAAACATAATTATTTCATGTGAGGGTTTTTTCTTTTCAAAGCTAATCTGTTAGGAATGATCACCAGAGGGGAAAAAAATAGCATCTCTTAGTAGCAGAGGAAGGATACGACCTCTAATGCCGGTGTGTGTTTCACTCTTCCTCCCCCGTGGCTACGCTGCATCACCGGTCATCGGATGAAGACCAGAAAGCTACGAGAAAAATGTGATAGAAAGTACTGATTGTGCTACTTCTGCTCTCTTAAACGTATTACTGCTAACCAGAAAGTACGACGTGCTTCATCTGTTAAAGAAAAGCTTTCCTTGTGCATTTTAAATACACGCCATGTTTTGTACAAGGGCATACACACACACACACACATATGCACGCACGCACACTCACTCACTCAGCCTCTCTCTACCACTGTCCCGTGTCAGAGAGCACAACACTGCAGCAGATAGTTTTGTAAAATAATAAAAAGCTGTGTTGTCTTACCTGCATGCTGCTTTTGTTCTACATTGTACATAGATGTTAATTTATTGGACATGATGTGTATATTAGCGGTCGTTGGAGCCACCGTGACAATGATTGATGATGTCATACGTTGCCGTTTCTGCTCCGAGACAAGCAGTATTTTGTAGGTGGTGAGCTTGTTTTTTTTTTTTTTTTTTTTTATTGTTCACAATCCTGCACTCTTTTTCATGTGTAAATCTGTTGAAAATGTGTTTGTATAAAAAAAACAAAAAAAAACAGCAGAAGATAGGAAAAAAAAAAGAGGTGACGTTTGTATCTTGTTCATGATTCCTTCCTTAATTCAAGGCTCGGGGAGTGGAGGGGAGGGGAGGAGGTGGGGACAGGTGTATGTCCTCCTGAAGCTGTGATACTGTTGTCAAGTGTACATTTGTGAATGTGCATGAAGATATTGTGTTACATTTGTTGTAAAGCGCCTTGCGGACAGAAGCACTTTGACATGCATAGACAGGAACCGACCCCCCAACCATATCAAGACGACCCTGCAACAACAACAGCAGCGGGTTCATTTGAGTCACATGATTGATTTAGCTTCACCGCTTGCTGAAACCTCATGATGTTCAAGTGCTTGACGTGTGCAGCCCCCCCTCCCCCCCCCATGTTGTTGTTTGTACCCTTCTCTTACTAATCTAGCTAAATGTGATAGTTCCTGTAGTTTGTTAGATGGGTGTTCTACTTTGATAAGATACAAACAAAATATATATAATCGACTGTGGCTAAATGTGATTTCAAGGGACTTAAGAAAGGAAAAGGTCTTAGTCTGACTCATGCCGCCCCCGCCCCCGCCCCCCCACACACACCCTTTTACAGAGTAGTTTGTACATGTCGAGTGTATAGCACTGTTCAATGATGGCTTTCCTGATTGTATTTGTATTTCTGTACACACTTTGGTGATCCTGTCATATCTGGGTTTTATAAACCACGATTATTTTTAAAACTCAGCCAGCCTCTTGACCCCTTTTTTTTGTTGTCTACTTGGATCTTTTAACTGCAGCAAGTTGAGCCGCTTTTGTCCTCACATTAACGCGTACGCAGATTCCTTCCTCCAGTACATGGCAGGACAGAACATTGGCATCATGCCACACTGCAGGGCACTTGAGACTAGAGTCATGTGCACCTCAGTACTCAGCCCTTGGGTGGCCACAGACAGAGTATAGATTTATATTGAGGCAACAAGATAGAACTTGGTCCCTCTATGTATTTAGAGGTCAAAGTTGTTCCTAAAATTAGGATATTCTGTGACTGGTATACTTTGCTCCCTCAGTTTAATTAATTAGTGTTCACAAGATATAACACATCCCCTCCATTTGGCTGTTTTGGAGAAATAAGTTATATCCAATGGCTATGAATTATTTGAAGGTGCAGGTTATTTTTTTGGGCCTCAAATACTATTCCTGTTATTTTTTCTCTGTCTGCTCCAGATCTTTTCACGTTCTTGACTTTTAAATAGTTGTTTGCACCTCCCCTGCTGGTGAAAGACAGTACTGCACATCCTTCAGGTTTTGACGAGACTGACAAGTTGGAGGAAGTCATCCAAAAGTATTGGCAGAGTGGTGGGATGTTGATGCAGGTTTTATGTCTAATGCGGTCAACCAGGATGAATGAATCATCGTGAAGAGCTTGGAAGTCTTGCTTCTTGGCAAATAAAAAAACCCACAAAATAACAAATCAGCTTCCAACATAAATCGTTCCCTTTTCAAATAAAAGCCAGAGTGTCAGGAAAATGTAGTCGTATCCATGACGAACTGTTATCGCGCGTTCATGCTCTTCTGCAGCGGAGGAAATCAGCCTGAGAGCATCGCCATTTAAATCCACAATATCACCCGACACGTAGCAGACTTGGACCTGACGAGCTGAGGTGGACCATGAGATTGACTAGAAAGCTCCAGAGATGTTACTCATGTACCTCTCAATGATGTCAGAGAGAAGAGCTGCCAATCAACATCTAAGAAGGTCACAACTAGGTTGTTTATTTCATGATAACTGATACAGGATAAATGTTATACATTCTATTTTAACACTGATATTTTTGCTTTTATTTTCAATGTCAGTATGCAAAAGAAGACAACACAAAGAAAAAAAAACATTTGGTGAAATCATGAATATGATACATAGTTTGAATGCTTCATCATTATTAAACCAATTCTTTTTAAGGACTCCTTGTTGCCCTGGTGATAACTTGTTTAGCTACAACACAAAAAAAAAAAGAAAAATACAAAAAGAAAAAAAAATGCAAACATCAAGAGTTGGCTGACAGCAAACACTGTAAAGAACCACATGATTTTTTTTTCCCAATCAACTGTTGTAGGTGCATATATAAAATACTGTTGTATATATGCACCTACGGTAATAACGCAGAGTGGTGGCGTCTGTACTGAGCATACAAACAGACACATGAAGAGAGCAGGATACACATACATACACACACACACATTTACCGTTATCTCTCCATATAAACACGCAGAAACCAACCAACAAGCAGAAGGCTCTCTGGCTTTAGAAGCTAAAAACTACACTTGACTTTTAAAAAAAAAAATTAGAAGAAGAAAGAAAGAAAAAAAAAAGACATTCACATTTCTGAAACAAATTTTGTGATCTCGCAACTCCACCTGATCATCAGTCTCATCAGCCTTTAGTGCCACCAGAGAAGCTCCATGCTGCTGCCGCTGCTGCTGCTGCTGAGGGCCATGAGCTCCGTTTTGTGCCGCCGCGTCTCATCGTCCGTTCAGTCGGCGCTGACTGAACTCTCCGTTGTTACTTCACCATTAGTCCTGGTGCTTCTCTCCTCATCCTCACTGTGCACTCACTCACTGTTCACCGTGCTGATGTAAACAGTCCAGAGGCGGTGCCGGGTTTTTGACAGTTTCTTCATCAGCGAGTGACAGTGAGTGAGTGAACATGTTTACAGAGGAAAGTGGAGAACTGGTACTGCAGTGTTTTAGTGTGCGAATATCCGGTACGTCCATGCATTTACCTGTGTGCGTGCGCCCAGCTCTACGGCGAGGCGGGGGCTTTGCTACCACTGTAATGAACTTGGTATCTGTTGACCATCTGACCTTTCACCTCCGTCGACAGGCAGGTGGTCTTGCAGGGGATCATGTCTTCTTCCTCCTCCCCCATGAGCCAATTCTGCACTGAGCGTTCAGCCGAGGCCGCGACGTGATTGGCCAGCCAGCCCTGGTGCCACTTGTCGAAGCGTTCGTGCTGGTTCGCTGCCACTCTGTGTTGCGACTGAAGAGGGAGAGGAAGAGGTTGTCAGTGTTGAGCTGAAGATAAACCACAACAGTGAAGAACACAATCCCGTCCCACCTTCCTGGCCTTGACCAGCGCCCCTCTGCGGTACATGTAATCCTCAGAGTTCATCACAAACACCATCTTGTGAGTGTTGAGTTTAAAGCGGCAGTCCAAGCTGCCGGCATTCTCCACTCCCAGCTGGCGGTGCCACTCTCTCCTGCAGCGCATTGCCTCCACCTGCCGCACCTGCCAGCGACGGAAACGACGCAGGTTCCTGAAACGAGACATTTAATTGTAGACTGTCAGCTGATTAACTTTTACAAACATTAACCAAGACGAGAGCAGACCTGAAATGATACAACAGCGACACAGACATACAGATAGCAACCACGGCAGACAGAAATCACTGACCACAATCACGTTTACTGTCACTTTTAAGTGCAGTTTAACAGGGAAATTAGACATTATGAGGCATTCTTATGAACATATAAAAGCTGCACTGAGCTTAAGAGTTACACTGGCCATTCACTGCTGGTTTCTGTTCATTCTAAAGTTAGTGCTCATCGAGGCATTTCATTCAAGGAAATGTTACATTGGTCAGGACAGCATGTTGGAGTGAGCGTTATTCATTTATCATTCTGCTGAAAGAGGCTGAATAAGTAAATAAAGAGGTCACACATGGATTATTCAGAGATGAACAAACTCAAATGAGACAGCCTGTTGGAACCTGAAGTAACTGCATTTAAGACCACTTGGGGGCAGCAGATATCTCCTGTGAGCAGAAGATGAACTCTTCACCTTTGACATTGCTATGAAGTACCTTTATTTAAGCATCCAGAGGTGGCAAACCAACATTATTGTTAATTTGGAGTCATGTGTCCCTCCACCTGGTGACTGTCTGGACATTCAATACCCTTTAGATACATGAAAGACTTTCTATAAGACCAAAGTGAAATATCCGTCTCTTCTGCTGCCAAAGCTGCTCCAAGTTCACCAGCGAGTCAATAAATGTGACTGAGCCAGTTTTTTTTCTAAAAGATGAGGTTGCAGGGTGCATACATCTTTCTTGATAAATCATTAATAGATAATGGGAATTCTTTACTCTTACGAACTGTATAATTCCAATAATGAAATGATCAGGTTGCTGCCCACAATCAAACCTAAAGAAGAAAGGGGAGGTAATTTGGTTCATTAAATAAAACTGCTGCACCTGAAGTAGAGATAAAAAAAAAAAAAAAAAACGAGATGGTTGCTTGGAAAACGTGGTTCAAGGTTTCCCTGAGGAGGGGAAAAGTCTACAAAAGAGTTTTAACATAACAAATTGTATAAGTCCACTGAAAGGTCGTCATGGCAACGAAGACGTGTTGAACAAAATACAGAGCACCAGCATTAACAGATTGACACAAAAACTGAGTGTGGTGACGAAGGAAAAGTAGATAGAAAAGTCACAAGTATTGAGTTTTTGTTGAGTTTAACAAAAGTGCTATCAGTTATATTTGGTCAGAGCTATTAAATCACCCATTTTTGCTCTCTCCAGCTGGGCCTTTCTTACCCTCAGTAGTTTATCAACAAGTGATAAATGTGTTTTTAAAATACTAAAATGTGAAATTAATAATTGGTATTGCCCAGGAGAAGAAAGTAATTATCAGTTGCAAATAAGCTGGAAAAAAAAAAATCAAAGAGAGCACATCTCCACTGAGATGAGCTGAGACTCAACCGTAACAGTAAGAGCCTGACAGCAAAGCAGTGAGCTGAAACTCACTACATAGCTAAAGACAAGCCAGGTTATTGTTCTCAATAGGTTTGTCACAAGTATTAAAAAGAAAACGAGGCACTGAAATAGAACTGTGGAGAAGAAGAAATCGTACCTGGGAAGAAATACGGGTTTGAAGAAGTAGCCCTCTGCTTGAGAACACAGGCTGGACTCGGTTCCTACGAACTGTTCCATGTAGCTGGACAAACACTGGGAAGGGACGACCACATACACATCAAGATTAATCAAATTGATCCCATTAATCACAGTGATATTTAATAGTCTCAGTGGAAAGGTCTTTTTTAAAGGGTCCAGAATATATATCCACCTGTACATCTAAGGGGTCATCAGCCTGGGCCTCCTCTGTGTCCAGCAGCTCGATGGTCATTGTCACATGACCCTTATTTTGAATGAACATCACCTGATGAAGCAACGCAAAGCAACACTTATCAAACAAATCTATTTCTGATTATAACAACACAAAAACAGGCTCAAGGAAACAGTCAGATTCCAATTGTGGACGCATATACCGTCTCCCGCTGGTGCTGCACGAGTGTCAACTGCTTACTTCCAGTGCAGCAAAAATAAACGTTGATGACACAAAATAATTCACTGCTTCAAGCGCTAACATGTTTGTGCAGCGCTACATGCACCAACCTTGAAGCAGTTCTCCTCAGCCATGACTCTCTCAGCCTTCCACTGGTAGCTGGTCTCCCAAGCCGCTCTGACACACTGCGAGGACAGATTCCCGCCTGCAGCCCCCCTTTTCCTCTCAGCCAGGTACAGATCTACCACCTGCAGACACACCTCATCGCTCACCAGGTGCTGCAGCTGCAATAACACAAGGAGGGAGCAAAGAAATATACAAGCAGTATGCATTAACACTTTGCAGCATTTTGTGTGGGCATACATCACATTTCCACATATGAATGTCTGGAGTTCCTATAATATCCTGGCGTACGGCCACTGATTAGACGAGGTGAGAGGCTCATTTTGTCTGGAGGAGCTTTGCAAACCCATCAGAGATCACAGCCAGAAATTATCCGTTACTGTGGAAGTCCTTACCTGCCGAATGATGTTGTGAATGACCTTGTCGATGGTGAAACCGATGTAGGCATGAATGGTGAACATTTCTCTCAGCGTGTCTTCATACTGTGTTGAATCCAGGTTGCCGTCAAGCAGGCTGCGCACCATATCCAAGAAGGCCGGGTAGTACTCCTCTAACTCCACCTCACCTGGGGATGCAAACAGATGTCACATTAGTTACAAAACCAGGTTTTATGATGTTAAGTATGTCTGGCAATCTGTTGTGAAGGAAGGCTTACCATGAAAATATATGAATAAATGCAGTGGTCAGTGAGTATATCAATTCAACCTGCAGAAATGCAGTTGTACTATTTCATTAGAATCCAGCCAAAGAACTGATCATTATATTTTCATCTTCTGTTAAACAAATGACTTGTGTAGCTGCTGACCAAGACTCCTTCAAAAAAAAAAAAAAAAAAATAGCATAACCAACACGCAGCTGAACTCACTGGGCTGTTTGAGGCGGAGCTCCATGGCGAGGTCACAGGCTTTTTCCCTCCTTCCCTCGGCCATCAGCAGCCTCTCCCGGCTCTGTTCAGCTCTGTGCTCCAGCAGCTGGCGTTCTGCCTGTCGATAAACTCGCAGCAGCCGTGAACACAGGGTCTGGTGCAGCCGCAAGAAGAAGTACCAGTTGTTGTTGACGAAGAAAAGATTGTAGACACCATCAAGCTCCTTTTGGTGCTCTGCTTCAGGGTCACGCAGGTCCACCTTCTCCCCGACTACACCTGAACCTGCCTCCAGAGGTGTAGATCCCGGGGTGGATCCAGCGGTCGGTGCTGTCTGGCTCACGCTGCCTGAAGTGCTGGAGGCATCAGTGTCTGGTGCAGGTTGAGATGGGCTGCAGCGCCTCCGCCTGGACTCACTGTTGAGTTGCTGCTGGGGTTGGGCCTGGGACTGGGTCTGAGTAGGCTGGGCTTGAGACTGACTACCTGTAGCTGCTGCTGTTCCTGATGCATTCGTAGCATTACCGTTTCCTCCTCCTCCTGCTGCTGCTGCTGCTGCTGCTGCTGCTGCTGCTGCAGCTGTTGCTGCTGCTGCTCCTCCTCCCACTCCTCTCTCTCCTCTCTCTCCTCTCTCTCCTCCATCCTCCGGCTCGGCCTCCTCGTCCGTCCAGTCTTCAGTGTCGCTGAGTTCGCCGCGTCGGGAGAAAAACAAGTCGGGGACAAAGTGCTGGATAATGCGCTTGATGTGGTCCTTGTCATCTTTGTGGATGGTGGGCTGGCGTTTGACATGGTAGATGATGAGAGAGGCAGCGTCCTCCAGGATCTGCTTGTCCTCATATGTAAACACCATGTGAGGTTCACTCTGTGAGGCCGAACTAGAGCCATTGCGACCCTGCTGGCCCACGCCACCCTCCTCTGTGCTCTGTTCCTGACGCTGAAACAAAGATGAGAAAATCTTAGTTTTTGAACTGACCTCAGACATAAATGTCCTGAAACCAACATTAACTGGAAAAGATCAACACTGACGTGACACTTCAGGTCAGGGTTGTAGAGGAAATCTAAAACTAAGGTGAAAGGGAGAAACAATTTTTTTTTTAAATTTCTATAAAACATCCAAGGAACTAAAACATCTAACAAGTCAAGAATCTGCAGAGATTACATATAGTTCTCATCGCTGCAAATAGAAGTCATATAGTACTGCTTTCCATTCTCTTAGATATTTAAAAAGGTATGGTTTGCAGGGATGAGCACCGCTGATTGATTACAGACTGACAGTGCAGCTGCCTCAACTTGTGTACTTCCTTGTTCTATTGATTTATCAAAAATATGATGAGACATTTCTTGTCATTTGTTCACTTTAAAACGAAGGAGAAAGAGAAAGTGGAATTATGTGCGTGACACAAAATAAACTTTTAAAAAGAAAACCACTGTTGTTGCATAACTACTAAATTGTCAAGCAGAAATAAATAGCTAACAGACATTTAGACCATCATATCATGGAGACAGGCGCTTTATGCTTTCAATTAGCTTTCCTTCTCTGCAAATTTCCTTTCATTCACTCCCTCTGACTAAAGCATACGGTCATGCAACAGTAAATACAAGGAACTCGATGAAACTCATTGACCTTTTATTAAAAACCAATGGGAACCATCAGCGTGTTCGAGGGCGGAAGATGGGGATGAGGGGAAATGCAGAACAGACTATGCCAGGTTGAATGTAATTAAAACCTAAATTTCCAAAAACCAAATCTGTTTAATCACAGTCTGTTTTTTTATGCTGAATCATCATGACCCTGGTAGCAAATGTTTTGAGCATTGATGTATAAAGAGAACTAGTATACAGCATCAGGGACTCGTATAAAAGTTGCTCAGTGGTGCGTGAAGCCCAAAACAAGTGACATCTAGTCTTCTGCATTGTATGCTTTTAGTGCAGTAGAGCTACATGCTAGCGGAGCTGCTGGCTAGCTGAGCTACCTGCTGGCTTAGCTACCTGGACTAGGACTATCCAAACAAACTGATCATTTTGTTCTTACTTGGGTGCTGTGATGTTAAAAAAAATACACCATTTTATAGCCTCTCTCACAATAAGTTACTGATAAAAAGTACATTTTTCTATATAATTCCACAGTTTTGCAACTATGTTAAAACGACTTCCATGCCTGGCTTTATTCCAATCTCTTCCACAGACCAGTGCACATCCCATGAAATAAATGCTACTTTGTGTCGTTAATCATTTGTGGATATGGTAGGATGTAAGTTGAGAGGTTGAACTGGTTTATCTTGTAGCGCAAAGTAATAATTCATAGTATAACATATAATTGTGTTCAACTGATGCTATAATTGTACAGACTTCCTTTAACGGTCCGAGCCAACTAAGCATTTCTGGTTATTAGCAGAGAGACCAGAGGAAAGTTTTTACCTCATCGTAGACACTTTCAATCTCATTGAGAAGACTCTTTGAGCGCAGGGCCTTCATGTCATTCTGTTTGAAGTTGACCCCTTGGTGGTCGAGGGACTTGAGGTAGGCCTTCTCATACTGCTCCCTCCATATCTTATTGAAACCCTGCTGGGCCTCTCTCCACTCCTCTTCCTTGGCTTTCAACCTGTAGAAGATGACACACATTCATTTTTCATGCTTCACAAAAGACGGCCACGTTTATCAACTTGCGATAATTACTGTGATAAGAAGGACTTAAGAAGTTATGGAGGGGAATATGTCAGCTTTTCAGAATGCATGAGGGTCTAAGTATTCAACATACAATCTTTTTGTTTGTTTGTTTGTTTTAAACATGGCTGTTACTGGTTTGCCTTTGTTGACAGGACAAGTCAAGATCATAGCATGTTCGTACAGTCTTGCAAAGTCCACACATCGTTTCAATGAAAACAATGACTGTGTTTTTTGTATCATTTATGAATGTGGTGTCTTGAGTGCAAGCATATTTATATTTTTAATCAAATCATTAAGGCATTTTATGGAGGTGCTGAATTGATATAAGATGAATGTGTGTACATAAACACTAGCATATGATGACTGCATGTGGACTTCCAAATTTGTAATGATGCTTCACTAAATTGGCCTCTGACCTTTTGAGCACCACAGGCACAGCGGTAGCAGGACTCCTCTTCAGCCCCTCAATGATTTCAGGGGCCTTGTCGCCATAGATCCGATAAACAGCACGGCGTTGGATGACTTCAGATGTTCCACCCAGGCAGTCGTCTAATCTGAATCTGTCCTGGTCCTCAGGCGAAAGGCGGGACAGCTTCTTTTGGACGCTCTCTAGTACCCTGATGGTGGCCAAGTTTGTCTCCAGAACCACGTCCAACTAGGGGTGGAGAGTCATGGAACAAGATGAACGGAGCAGGATTATTTAAAAAAAAAAAAAAAATTCTGTCGAGAGCTGTAAAGATGCAAAAACATTCCCTATGACGGGTTTGTAAATGAGCACCTCAAATCTTTCATCCTCGCAGCGGTGTAACTGCTCCTCATAAGGGGTTTTCTTTGAGCTGACAAAGGTGGAGTCTTCTGACCAGGAGGGGAATGACACCCAGGTATCATTCAAAACCTACACACAGACACACACGCAGCAAACAATCTATAAGAAGGGTCTAATAACAAGGGATGTATTACTTATTTGCCTTCCAAACTTAATCAGGCATATCACTGATCCAGTTGCAACTCCTAAAATGGAACTACCTCCTTGCATAGGGCCGTCCGCCCGCTGCATTTCGGTTGCTGGTAGGTCTTGGGCAGAGCTCTGTAGCTGGACCCCAGGCGTTTGCAAGAGGCGTAATCCACCTCCCTGCCCCCTCCTCCCTCCATGTAGCGATCCGACAGCCCTGACACAGCATGAGAGAGCTCTTTGTCCCCCAGAAATGACTTGAACTGTGTGTACAGTTCGGGAAACTTCCTGGAAGGAGATGGATGAAATCATGAGTGACAGACAAATCAGGCCAGTTCACACATTTATCTTGTTCCATCTACTTACCCCAGGAAAGGAGTGACTAGCTGGAGCAGCTCAGCTCCCGAAACGACTTCCTGGTTAAACAAGGCAATGCAGCGAAGGAAGTTCTCATACACTTCCTGGCTTTTAAACAGGCGGCGAACCTGAGGGTCAATGGGGTTGACAAAGAAATTAAACAAATCAAGAAGATATGTGACAAACAGACGGACAGAAAGTGGAGTGACAGTGTGTCAGGATGAGCAACAGGAAAAGGGGAATTCAACATTGCTGCCTCACCTTATCAAAGAAGGAGAATTCTCGTAACACTCCATGTTTGCTGACAGAAGCAAAGGACTGATCTTTGGTACAAGAATACTTCATTTTTTTCTAGTAAAAAATAAAGAGGAAGATATTGATAAGTAATGAATGAACCATTTGAGTTGTTGCTTTGGAAACCACAAGAAATGCTCTGGAATTGATTAGTTCATTAATTCTAAATTGAACCTTTTCTCTGTCACTGCGGTACCTTGAGTAGTGGAGACATGTGCTGCAGTAGTATGGGTCTGGGTCTCTTCTTGTTCTGTTTGGATATGGAGTCGTCTTCCTCCGGTCTCTTCAGCTGCTCTTTCCCTCCTGTCAGGGAGCTTCCGGTGAACTACACGAGGGAGAACATTGATAAAAGTTCACTGCACTGACCTATAACGCTTTGATGTGCTTTCAATTACTGCTTGCAGGGTATATCGTGTCACCATTTAACAATCACATTATCTAAGTGACATTTCTGATCAGCAGCATGGAAATGAAAAGATCAGTAGCAGTTCATTTGTAAGGCGACAGAAAAAAAAAGAAAAAAAACATACAACAATTCCAGGGCTGGTGACAAGACTGATTGCTACTTGTTTAACAAACACATTTTGAGTTTGGAAACTTTTGATATCTGTCTACCATGCGACTGACCAGTGATCTCTTGGCATCAGGCAAGAACTGCCCAAACTCAGCCAGCAGGTCCTCTTGTCCCTTGAAGAGACTGGCAACCTTAGAAAACACCTCATCTTCCGTCATACCACTGGTGCCTCGACTGCCGCGGCTCTCCTTCACTTCCAGCTGCTCCTTCTAAGAGGTAAACAGGAGTAAGATGACGTTCTAAAGGTGTAGGGAGATTCAATACTTCACAATAAGCCTCACCTCGAAGCTTTTTTGCTTGTTAAAATGTCATTAACCAGCTAAAGGAGTCAGATAGCCACAGGAATGACAGACCTGCACTCCTAAAACTTAGCAGTATTAAGCAGTCAAACGCTCACAACCAACTTGACTGTGTTCTTGCAGAAGAAAACGACTCAGTAGTTAATAACACTACTTGATAACAACAATATGCAGTATTTGGTGCACACAAATGCCATAGCAAACATTTATAGATTGAGGATGAACAGTACCGTGTTTACAACTGATTTCATTTGATACTGTTATGACATAGGTGCTTAAGACGGTATGAAAACTCAGGGATTGTAAATTAACTGAGATTCTGAGTAAAGAGACATCAGTTGAACACACGGAAAACAAAAATTCTTACGCCAGAGTTTGACCGAAATGCATCGATAATCTTTGAGGCGCATGCAAAAAAAAAAAAGTAAGACACAACCTGATACGTATGAAGAATCTCCAGGAAGGCTCTGTAGATCTCTGGATGGTCCAGAAAGCGGTTTTTAATCTTGTTTACGTAGCTGATGGCACTGTCGAACTCTACGGGGCTGGTCTCTGAGGCAGGCGGGGACACAGATGAGGTGGTGGCCTGATTCTGGCTCTCTCTGCTCGTCAAGGGAAGAGAAAGTCTGCTCGGAGTTTCGGGAGGTCCTACTGAAGTTGACGAAGATAGCGACTCTGCTGAGGCTGCCTTGACGTCGCCGGTCTGGGCTGGTCCAGCGTCAGTGCTGGTGGCAGAGGCACTACCTGAGGTTGCAGAAACTGTGGAGGTGGTGACACTCTTCTCCTGCTGGCCCGCTGATACCTGAGTACAGGACAAATGTGTGAAAAGTATAGATTTTGGATGAACACATTTGCCAGTAAATATCAGGTTAAAATTTGGTGATAAATTCTTTCAATATTCAAGTTGCCACAATAATATTCAACCCTTGTTCTTACACCAGTCTTAAACGGACATCTAAACACAGATGTGGCATTTTAATAGCTGCAATATAAGGTCAATTATTCAAAAACATATAAATGAACAAATGTATTATTCATAGGGACGTTAACTCTTATTGATAATCTTTATAACAATAAAAGAATCAACCACATGCATTGTCAGGTGTCGCTCGGGGTGATGAGCCCTCAAGCCTTTTTACCTGACTCTGCATCTTTCCGGCCTTACAGTGACTTACAGCTCACTATAAGGCTGAGCATAGCTTTACTGTTCTGTTTTACTCCGACAGCTCTCATAGTGTCGAGTTCCATGAAAAGGCTCTGAAAACTCAAGTGTAAACAACCCTATCAGCAACAAACCACAAGCAAGCAAATAGCCGATCTCTTAGCAGCTTAAGAGCCACAAATGAAGAAACCAAACCAGAGCTATCAAGACTTAAATTCATCAGTGTACAGGAAAAAAAATCAGAATGAAAGATAAACTGGTAAATAGCTCATGGATAGGTGGATAGACAAGGATGTCGGACATTGCTCATTGCTCATGATGCAAAAGTCACTTATGTTCACTCATTTGAACCCGTATATGACATGAACGTCTGTTAGTCCAGTATCACCATTACACTTCTACTTCAACACAAAAATCTCACACTTAATTCTTGGCTAATACTTGAAATTTAAAAAAAACAAACAAACATATTTTTGTTTAGTTTTTTTGTTTTGTTTAGTTGCAGTCAAAATTGAAGTCTTGTGTTTTAAGTACATTAAAAAAAAATCCTACTTAACTGTGATGTCTTGTCGAGTTTGTGTCAAAATCTTCCATTAATACTCTTAATACTGTAGACAAAGTGTCCAGGATAATTACTCTTCCAATTATCTGCCAGGAATAGAACCCCACATATTTGTGTGTGCCATACGAAGTAAGTATTTTTATGCTTCATAATGGTATAGATGTATATCTGTAAACTATAAAATCTTTACAAAGGTACTTCAAACAGCTAAGAGGTGTACAGGGTCAGGTTTGGGGTCAGGGTCTCACCTGTGTGGAGAATGGAGACTGGAGGAAAGCCATTCCATTCTTGGGTACCTCTATCCGGTACCCCGGGGGTAGGAAGGCATTGAAGCCCAAGACTAAGTCAGGGTGACCATGGAAGAGTTGTGACACACGGTTGATGACCCCCGGAGTGTCAATACTGTTGAGAAAATCAGACAAACAGACATATATATACGTATATAAAAATATTATCACGTCAAATCAGTCATAATGAATCCCACTCTCAAGGGTATCAACTGATCAATAATAACAGTAACATGGCACATGAAGTTTGATAACAGGAGCCTTAAAATCTGTTGCAAATCCCTAAGAAACGTAAGTGTTGCAAAGTAATCACATTCCAAACATCATCAAGAATTTATATGATGAATCATCTCATCAAAAATGCATCACTAAGTGGTTACTCTTAAGGTACGGATAGTAGCGAGCAGCATCCTTAACCATGTGTTGTTTTGTTTTTTTTTTGTTTTTTTTTTTAAATAGATGCATAAATGCTCATAGGTACCTCTGTGACTTGAACTCTTTCATGATGTCAAGGAACTTGTTGTATATACCAGGATCGTTTGCAAAACGAATTTTGACTTGGTCCAGATATGACAAGGCATCTTCAACCTGAAACACGGGAAGAGGGGGAAAAAAAGGATCATGAAGCACTGCCTGGAAAAGCGTTTAGACAATCACCCTCTGTTGCTGTTAACGTAGTAGGATCCTGTTAAATCAGCTCTAAATTAGCATTAACTTGTTTAACACAACAATGGCTTGCAAGAACGTCAATGACTGAACTGGCTCCCCTGTTAAAAAACGAGCTGAACAATCAAATCGTCCTATCAAATTTCAAGCAGTGCGACAAACAAACACATATCTGTACTGCGGAATTTCCTTAAAGCTATTTGTAGATTCTGAAAGCTACGTAAACGGGTTCCTATTTGGCATCTTCATTGTCCAACTCAAGTGCTATATCAACAAATGTACTAGTTAGCAGTACGGCGTGTACGAGTGAATAAATACACGCCTGAATAAAAACACCGAGCAGCTTTTTTGTTGTTGTTCACTAGATCACCGCTTTTCTTTATTCACCAGCCAGGTTAGGTTACGATAATAATGTGTTCACACAAAGCATTATCACAAATGGTCCACATCTTTAGAGGGCTGCTCCTAGCTAACGTTAGCCAACTGACAATAATAACTCCCCTAACACTTACTACCCACATACACATTTATACAATACGGTTAGTCACTGCTCAGCCCTCGCCAACAGTGCCGTGTTGGCAACAATAGTGCGACAAAGAAAAATCCAAACATTACAAAGAAATGTCTAATGAAGCTGCTAATCATCTGAAACAGCCGTTCTTGGCTAGCCTGCCTGACGACCTCCACTTTGTTCAGGGTGGCTGAAAAAAACGAACAAGGAGGAACTTCCCACAACCGAGGTTTGAGTTTGCTCCCAGTAGCTGCTATTGACACCGTAAATAAGAAACTACGGCTAACTGTGTCGTTCGACTGTCACTCAAACGTGCATTATTAAAACACAGCTTCTACATTTAACTTGAAATGTCAATGTCCGGCTGCTGAGCAATGAATTAACGTTACTTTTAATAGGCCAGCGAGCTAACTAATGTTAGCCAGCCGTCGCTTTCACTAACTCGACGTTAGAGGAGACAGAAAAGCCTCAAATCCAATGATCCGACTGAACAAAATGGTTCTGACTCTGAGGGACTTTTCCCTCTGCCGTTGTCCTCTTACCTTGAGTTTCTGGAAGTGCTGCTGCTGCACTTGCTTTTGTGTTATAACGTAAGGCTTGTCTTGAATTTGGTTTATTTGCTTGGCCGTGCTGTGCGCCTGAATCTTCGCCATTATCCCGGCGACAGGAGGCTCGAAAGCCACTATCACAACTTGAGAGGGAAGCTTCGGTTGTACCTCCAGTTGTTGGCTAGCCGACAAACCTTCCTCTCGGTCGGGAAGCCAGCCTGCCAGCGAGCAACCCTACTTTGCCTGGCTGGACAGTCTCGGCACAGCGCGAAAGGACGGGAAATCCAGCAGAGTGGAGGGTGGTGACAGAAAAGCTGCTACTAGCTGCGACTTTAACTCAACATCCCCATCGAATTAAACACGCCGAGACATCGGGAAATAAGCTAAGGGACAATGGTTGCCGTTTATCCTATTTAAAATAACTATCGTCTGTCTCTTTAAATTCGGCGGCAGCGGTGTGTCTTGGCGTCCGGAAGCCAGAGTAGGAGTGAAAAATTGGAGGAAAAAAAAGTGAAAAATTGAACTGCGCAGCCGCAAAGGTGGGAGGAGCTGAGTTCACAAGAATCAGATTGCTCCACTCCCCCCTCATTGCTACAAAGGAGCAACGTTGTTCCATGTAAAACCGTAGCAGGACACCCCAATCTGTTCCCATGAGTAGACATTATATCAATTTTACATCTCCAATAGGACATTTAGTTTATTTCCCTTCATTCATGGAGCAACTTTCCATTGACATTTTGAGTGCTATTCACAGAAAACAGAAATGACAATTGCTTTTAAAATGAAATGATTTATTTGTTAGAGAATTTAGAGTAAAACGTGAAACAGAGTAGTGATGGTGCTTTGTACTGCATTTCCTTTCTAATGCAGCCTGGTGGTTCAGATGCTGGGAGGGATATCCTTTATCTTCTTCTCCTCTCAACTTTGATGCATCCTCTAGGAGGCTGCGGCAGCCAGTTTCCACCTTTGTAGCCACTGTTGATAAGTCAATCCTCCTTTACTGACCTCAGGTAAAACATGCTGCCCTGGTTGATCCCACCTACATGAATGAAAACACAAAAACACAAGATATAATGTGCTATCGAAGCAGTCTGATACCAACAAATCCATTTCAGTCATATTCTTGACAATGCTGATGAAAGCACATTGCTAAAAGGCAGGCAATGTTTGCTACCCACTTAATTAAAAGAACACAAAGGGTACTGAGAGCTTCTTCTTTTCACAAGGACAGATTGTAGCCTTGTGCCATTAAGGCAATTCAAGGATTGAAATTGTGCTCCCACGTTTACTTTTGCTACATTCAAATTCCTGGTCATCATCCATGTATGATAACATTTACTCAGGATAGAGTTTGACCATTCACAATATTAGATTATTTTATGTATCAATACTAAAATTGTACATGTAGAGTAAAATACTGAAATTTCAACATAGTATTACATATATTATGTAAGTAGAGTGCCGCAAGGATGGCATTTTTTGTGGACATCCCAGAGTTTTTGCGTTGCCATAGGCTCTCTCGACTAAGAACCAAAGGGATTTTTACAGTGGATGAGGGATTACTGCTGAAAACAATCTCTTTAGCAAACAAGGTTTGGAACTTCAATGTTTTGTTTTGAAAGATAATCTTCACAAATGAACACCGCTTTTACGATATTTGAAGAGTGAATTCATTCACTATTTTTAAAAAGCTTATTATGCTGTCAGTGGACGACACTGTGGATTCATTACTTTAAAGTCACTGCTTAGTACATCGGTTCTGTGCATGATGACGTTCAACGTCTGTGACAACCTCTGCAGTCTTGTTTTGACAGTTGTTAACAACTGCAATTTTTAAGGCACATAACAAACTAACCCCTATTGTCAGTACTGAAACTAGTAGGTTAAAAAGGTCTCCATCACCAGTAGAGGTGAAACTCTGCAGACTCAGGGCCATATTGAAGTCCTGCCTTGTGGCGACCATTATTAGGGTTTGGACCTGATTATGAAGAGGGTCCTTACACATGAACAAGTCAGCACTCCCATCCTACCTTCACACAGTGAAGTGAGTAAAAAAAGACAGGCTCCCTAATGTCCGTTAAGATTTAATTTCTACTTTAACTTTACAAATTTCTGAAATATGGCCAGCCTGCAAATATCTAATCAAAAATGATTATCTTTTATTAAAAAATACTGAGAGGACATTCTACACATTGGTAAGTTGTATACTTCCAAAATCTGTCTCACCAGTAGGAGATGGCAGTTTTGACTTGATCCCCACAAGAAAGACCCTGCGCACAACGTTGGGTGAGGCCTCGCACTCTGGGAATCAGAGACTTCAGGAGCTTCTGGTCCTCCTCCATGATTCTGGACAGCAAGGCTGAGAAGCACAGTGAAGATCAGAAGAAACAAATTCCACATCAGCGCCCGCATGTGTACAACCAGCCAAACACAACACTTTTTGCTGTTCCTCTGAAAAGATTATAAAGATTCACTCTCTTTGCTGTACTTTGATCACCTTTCTGATCAGATGCAGGCAGCAGCTCTGTGTCCTTCTGTGTCTTCTGCAGAGTGACAGAGTGAAGCTGCAGTAACTGACGGAGAAATCGCAACTCCAGCTGTTTGTTACGCGCCTGGGAACACAAATCTTCTGGAGCCTTAAGAAAGTAGAGACAAATGTTAATTCTGTCAGAGTTGAAGACAGCAGCAGGGGAAATATTTGCACAACTTGACAGATTTCAGTCCAAAAAAACCCCCCAAAAAACAAAACCCAATGCAAAGCTGTTGGTATCTTAGCAGAAAGACATTTTTATCAGCTTTACTACTCAAACAGAAGGGTTTGAGCAATGAGACTGACAGCTCAAGGAAAATTTAAAACTTCAATGGAAGAAAATGAGGAGAGGAGAGAACTGGAATCACCAGAATCTGTGTCGTCAAATCTGAGAGCCAACATAGTATGCCTCCAAGCTTATCAATTCCTTTTAGCAACGCTGCCATGTTTTTCTGAAAGTTACTCCTTGTAGTGCAACTGTGTCATCATGTGTCTCGGAGAGGAAGAGATAAGGAGCAATGCACTTAATTTGAACATATTCAAACATAGTGTAAATACATATTCCAGCAATAAGTGACTGCAGGAGTTTGTCTCTTCACTGTTTACATGTTTGCAAACACACTCGTGTTTTTGGATGCAGCTGATTTCAACGACGTGGATTCTAGATTTACTGTAGACAGTTTATAAACTTATGATTTTGGACAGTTTGCTGCTGTTTGTACTTGGAGGCTGTGTGGATTCGTTCATTTCGAGTTGAATGTACGTGGCTCTTTCTGAATTCTGGAGTCTCAAAATGAAGAGGGAGTGAAAAAAATGTCTCAGAACACATTTGTGTGTAATTTAAAAGGCAAAATACACTTTTTGGACAAATTGCTACCAAAAAAAAAAAGGTCATAATTGAGATTTTTTTCATTTTAGCATTAAATATATGGAACTAAAATGTCATTGATCCAATTGAAAGCAATCAGAGACACATGGCTTGAGTATTGTGCCACAGAGGAAAACAAAGTTCTCACTTTGGTGACAACATATAGAACTATTTACATGCCAACACTCACCCTGTAGAGTGGGAAAGCCAAACTCTGACACAAGCTGCTGAAGGTCGGGGACTGCAAGCGACGGATAGACAACCATGATGCCGGGATTCTCTGTGCTCTGACACAACAGACATTCAGTCACGTTTCTATTTTGGTTTGGCAATCATCACCACTTGATAGGAGTATGATTAAACATGTCTTAGTGAGTCAGACGCTTTAGTCCCCAGCAGCTGACGCCACAGGTGGGTCGTTGTAGAAATAGGCTCATTTCCAAGCAAATATTAATATTTTCACATCTGTCTCCTGCTGTGAATGTGTAATAGAAGCCAACACAACTTCTTACCCTTCAACAATCCTGTGATCCAGAGCATAAAGTGAAATCGTTCCCAACTGTCTGGCTTCCTTTGAAATGGCGTTCCTTAGATTCTTGGCGGCACTGGTGACATCTTCAAACTGTGGCACCAGCTTGCCCTGCAGGAAGTCCTGTAACTGAACACAGACAGGCAGAAAGAAGGGTTGATTGTTCATATATTGTCCCCTTTGTACCTTTGAAAACGACCAAACTGGTTCTCTCAGCAGAGCATGAAGCAAGCCTTTGAAAAAAGTGAT
Organism: Aulostomus chinensis; assembly: GCF_037954235.1. Lineage (NCBI taxonomy): Eukaryota > Metazoa > Chordata > Actinopteri > Syngnathiformes > Aulostomidae > Aulostomus > Aulostomus chinensis. Next base: position 13,885,595 of record NC_141333.1, on the reverse strand, counting down.
CTGAACTTCATTGTCACACATGGAGAACATCCCCACCTCTCTGTGCAGATGGATCAATTCTGTCTTAGCTGTTGAGTTCCCCTTTATCAGACTTCTGATATGATCCTGTCTGAGGGTCTGGAGCAACACACAAACACAACATGTTTAAGGATACATGTGGCAGAAAAGACAGATGGCACAGTGACGTCAGTTCATGGACAGGTTTGTCTCCAAAATTGTAACAGGGTGCATAAATCATTCCTCTACTCCAAAAGTGCTGACACAACTGAAAATAAAAGAAACTTGATTCAAAAGGGACAAACTCAATATTGTCTATTCACTCTCACCACTAGTTGTCGGAAGTCCATAATACGCTGCCACTGGTTGCGGAGGTTCCGGAGCACCTCCTGTCGGCTTCTAGCATGCTGGTCAAGCTGGACACAGAAGTCTCTTATATGATCCCTGGCGGCTGCCTGCATCACACACTGCAGCTCTAGATCAAGAGCTGACCTGACAACAATAAAGAATCCAGGGTATTAAACATTATTTAAACAAAATCTTGATATTTGCCATGATTAACCCAGCCTCACACAACAGGATAATAGTTTTTTTTGGCTTTATAGTAAAACTGCTTCCTCATGAGATCATGTGAGACGGTGCACTTCCCCTTCTGGCGTGAGTATTCTGATAAGATCCTGGAGTGTGCGTGAGGCATTATTTTCAGGTCTTGTAATGTATATTTGAGATTAGAAGGAAGAATATTGTTCATGATTGTCCTAAAATGTGTGATACCACCAGATTTATCAAAATTTTAAAACTCCTGCCATGTGTGCCAAGTTTTAGTTAACATTAAGTTTCTCCACTGCTCTGAAATGAGAACTATTTATATAAGACATTTCTCAGACCAAAGTCTTATTTGTTGAATAAATGCGTTCATAAAGAAGTCCATCCATTTTCTTCCGCTTATTCCTGTTAAGGGTCGCGGGGGGCTGGAGCCTATCCCAGACACTTTCGGGCGAGAGGCAGGGTTCACCCTGGACAGGTCGCCAGTCCATCTCAGGACCAACACATAGAGACAGACAACCACTCACACTCACAGTCACACCTACAGTCAATTTAGAGTATCAATCAGCCTCGTCCCCTCTTGATGTCTTTGGACTGTGGGAGGAAGCTGGAGTACCAGAGAGAACCCACGCAGGAACAGGGAGAACATGGAGACTCCACACAGAAAGATCACATGCTCAAGACGGGGTTCGAACCTGGAACCTTCTTGCCGTGAGGCAACAGTGCTGACCACTGCACCACCCTCCATAAAGAAGTTATTTTATCAAATCATTTTTATTAGGTGTCCTACTGCAACGATGTAGAAAAGTTGTTGTTTTTTTCATGATTTGCCTTGAATTCTATAAATTAGATTTTCCAAAACCAGTAGACTTACAATGCCAGGGAATCGTTGTGGAGCTCATCTGCTAAACCTGACACCTCCTGCTCAGCTTCCTTTTTGCGGGCAAGCAGCTGGTTCCGAAGATGATGCACTCTGGAGCGGGTCTGAGCTAATTCAACAAAAGTCTGCTCCACCTCTTGCCATGCATCCTGGAACCACACACAAACACACTGCAAGTTATTTTTCATCCTTTTCATCCCAAACTTTTATTTTTTCTATCAAGGTGTGTGTTGAGCATGGATGTGTGTTTGTTTGCAGCACCTCTAAGAGAGTCTTAACAGGTGGCAACTCATTATCCTCTTGTGCTGAAATGTCCAGAAGGTGGTTGCTCTCATAGCGGAACCTGGAGTGAAATGGCAAACAAAATACCATTAAAAAAAAGAAGTTATAAATCAAATATGATAAAGGTAGCATTTGCCTACTGTAGAGCTGTCACATCCCGTGTCACATTCAGAGAGGAGAGTTTCTCCTCCAGTTCCTTCTGTTCTCTGAAAGCCAAGTTTTGCAATGCAGAGAGGACATGGGTGGGAGGAGAACCAGACAACAGCTCCTAAACACAAGACAAGTCGCAACAAGTAATTCTAGTGTGACTTTTTAAGACACGCCACAAGTCGAGACATTGTTTTAATAAAGGCACAAACCTCCACAGCACTTAACCAGTACTGAAACACTGCAGTCCTCTGTTCACAGGTCATACTGACAAAAAAACAAGTAGAAGAAATTAATCAAAGTAAAAAAGCAGTTGATGGTTAACGAAAAGAAAGACTGACTTGTTGATCGTCTCCACTGCAGTGCTTACCGTGTGGCTGCAGTGTCTGTTATTTTCAGTTCACTCTCTTGTAATGACTGATAGAAGCGGATCCTGTCGTTACACAGCTCTCTCACCTCACGCTAATAGATGAGGTTGAAAGGAAAAATTTGATTCTTTCAGCAGCTGTCTGATTTGATGTGATGTAGTGTTTACAGGTTTCATATCTCAAACTTGTGAGCAAAAGAAAATGAAATGCCTTTATCATTATCAGCCATAAAGCTATAAAAATTAGTGCTGCATAATTAATCAAACTTACAATATGGCCAAGTTCAATATCTTAATCCCAGGAGTTGAAATGTTTTCATTAGTGACCACTACCCTGGCCAATAAATCACTTCCTACACAAGGGAACATGCTCATTAGGTTCAAACCTCCACACCACTATTGTCTCTCTCTATAGTCTCCTTTTTTATTTTATTTCTGCAAGATCACTTTTCAGTTACAACTAAAACTGAATTTGGCGGCTCTCACCAAGACCTGTGCCTCTGCTGCAGCTTTGGAGTTGAGGTTGTCATCGTCGCAGCTACCAGACGAATTATTTTCAAACAACACTTCAATCTCTGCTTTTCTGCAATACAAAATACCACAATTAGGTTTTCAGATCCAATGTCCTACATTATGATTATGCAAGTGTGAATGTTCTCTGTGCCTTACCCGGCCATCTGCTCCAGTTCCTGGCAGTGCCCACTGACCTCTTGTATGTCATCAGAGAGCGCCCTACGACCAGAGATGCTGCGCTGCCTGAAGGCCTGTAGAAGAAGCTTTCGGCGTTGACTGTCCTCTACCTGAGCCCAGGTACCGCCGATGGACTGCTCTGTTAGTGACAAGTAAGAAACACAGGTGTGGGTGCAAATATTGGTCCATATCATGCATCACTGCTTTAAGGAGCTCTTCTGGGATTCAGAGATTTTTACAGGGATACCTCAATAGTCTGTCAACAGAATCCAATAGCTACATTGGGCTGAAACATTTGCATGTATCCAAAACAAATAGCAAACAGCACCGGCTGCATATGAGGGGACCTTGAGTTATCAGCTGTTCCTCTGCTCCACTGAGCTGAGAGTCCAGGTGACTGATCTCAGCTCTAAGCTGCTCAATCTTCCTCTGAAGTTCACTCTTCTTGGCAGCAACACTCTGGCCCTCCGTCTGCTTCAACTGAGGATGCATATTTTTAATCCATGCATGTCGCGAACAAGGTAAAAACTGAGCTGGAGATTATAAAATAAAAATGTTATTCTGGAGATGATAAAATATATCTTACCTCTTTGTCTTGAAGCACTTTGTACCTTGACGTTAATGTCAAAGAACATAATAGAAAAAAATGGTCATGGTGGAAAAAAAACTGAGGTATAGTTTATGCAAACTAGTCTATCTAGTGAGAATTATGTTTTCAATAATTTTCGAATCATAATTAAAACATGTTTACAGAGATAGCTAAACTGAAAGTACTATACAAAAATGAGGTCTTAAGCAGGATTAAAACAAAAAAATGCTGTGGTTACATATACGTATGATGATGCCCAGGGACAGATAAATGAAAGCCTACACTGCAGTTATGTCTCCTTTGACATATAATGTAATGAGCAGACCCACAGTAATCAAGTGTTTGCAGAGTCAGTAGATCAACCTGAGCATTAAATATGAAAATAATGGCTCTCGTGCCTATGACAAGAACACCAGAGTCAAAAAGATACCATTGAAGATTGCCTCGCATGATCCTCACATTCCTGGAAGGATACAGAAGAGACAGGTTAAGAAGCTGCATATCATTTTGTTTTAGTTGTCCGACACTGTGCAGAGACAGAGACTGTAGTTTATAAGACCACAAGGTTTAACAGACACATCATGCAACAACACCCTTCACTCTAGCTAATACATTCATTTAACGACTGATGTAGGTGGGGAACTTAAAGAAGTTTTAATGTTAAACCACTCACATGTATTTTGGAACCAAAAAATAACAAATTAAAATCATCAACAATTGCTGAATTTCTTTTTCACTTTACACTTTTGTGAACATAAAAAAAATCTATGATGATTTTAATAAAAAATAATACTGTAATGCACTTGTTTAAGGCAAATGTAATTAAGGAGTAATCTTGAGGGTTAAGGGAGTAAAAAGTGTACCCATTGCTCAGAAAACAAGCCAAGACTAGCTTCAATAATACTGAAGTAACATTATGTCGATTCAGTTTGATCTAGACTAGGATCATCCATCCACCATTACTACACGCAGTTGCCATTTGTTTTAATAATAAAACAGTATAAAGACGAACCTTTGTTGAAAGATGTGTTGAATGACGTATTTCCAAATGGACTTTCCCGTCCCAACACACAGCCTGGAGAGCAAAGTAACATTAATATACTTCAGGATAAAGACAAGAGGATAAAGACAACAAACAGATACTGACGTTTTGAAGTAGCTGTCATTTGGGAGGCTCTCCGGAGGAAGACTAAACTCATCTGTCGCCCAACGCTTCAACTCCTGAACAAGATTCCTGTCCGCCATCCTCCCAACAGAAAGTAAACAACGAGCAAGCTAGCAAGACGACAAGCTAACGTTAGCTCAAATAGCTAGCTTTAGTTGTTCATTGAATTTAGTTTGTTAATCTGGTTAGTACCGTAGTATTTCTGCATATACGCTGTTATGGAGGAAAAAATGAAAACGTAACTACAAGTACATTTCTATGACAAATTTTGACCTCAAATATTGAAACTTTCAACCTCCCGCCCGTTCACGCTATTTCCGGGTTGCACTTCCGTTAAGGTGGCGCCGCCTCTGGTCGCCTTCGCACCTAAATTGAGACACACATACTCAAGATTTTCTACACAAATAAAAAGTGTATTATCAAAGTAATATCCGAGTATTTTTATGTTTAGGATGGTTTCAATTTTTTCCACCCTCCGTTTATGACAGCTTTGTCTGCATTTATGCAGCAGATTAGGGGTTGTACTCAATCAATATGCAGAATTTTGAACTGAATAACCTCTTCAAAACAATTAATAACAAAAAAATACATTGAAGAATTATAACAACCAAAGCGTGTTGGGTTGAGGAGCTACTTAGAAGAATGTATGCATGTTTTCAACCATGCAGTATTATTTCAATTCTTTCGTGTGTCATATCTATCATAAGCGTTTTCTATGCCTGAAAGAGTTTCCCAGTGGGTTAAAAAGGTGGTTAGTACATGTTTACTCACATTTAATATTGTGAACTCCGCATTTCTTTTAGATGAACCCTATCTAATGAAACAATTGGGAATAAGAAACAGACAGTATGTTATTTGTTCAGTGCAAACATCTTTTATTTTTTGTTTACTACAAAGAACCGACTACATTGTAGATGTCTAAATGCACAGCATTAGACTTCCCATCCATAGAAGCAAAGCAGACTGCATTACTGCAATTTTATTGTCTTCAGGATAATAGTAAACAAGATGCACATACTGTAAAGGCCTCGGTAAGTGATTATGCTTACTTTCATGTATAAATCCCCATATATAATTGCATTTTTCTTGAAACAATCCCCAGGATGTCTGTGAAAGATGACAACTTGGTTCATTCTTCTCTCATATTACAAGTGTGTTAAATAAATTAGACCTGAGTTTACAAAAACTAAAAGGATCTCTCCACAATTCACGACAGTGAAGAAGGAATCACAAAATTTTAAGTAAGGCTTTTTAGTTGTGAATACAAAAATTCAAAATAAATCAAACTTCTTATGTCATTTTTAAAAAGTAAACCATTCAGAATGCTAGCACACAATTCAGAAAGAATTAAAGAAAAACAAACTGTCTGCTTCACAAAAACTTGCTCTCGTGCTCATTTTCTCTGTGAAAAAATGTCGTGAGAATCCTTATGTTGTTCAGTCAGTTCTTACACCATGCTGACTCTGATCTGTCACTAGAGTTTTCAGATTTGTTCAAAGTCATCGTATCCTGGTAAAAAGATTCAAAACAGATACAGATTCCTGGGAAAAAAGGAAGAAGAAGTAGGTTAATTATGTGCCAGATATGAGGGGGGGGGGGGGTCTGAAACAAGTAAGCACCCACTGCTTGCTCACCTTTGTTGACCTTGTCTTACTAAATACATTCCAGAACCGTAGAGTCTCATCTCCCGCTCCCGTGACTATCGCTTCACCGTCTGGAGACATGGCCTAAAATTTAAAACATCAAGCTTTTATCATTTTTTAACGATAACAACTCAAAATGGCTCGAAGAACAGAATGAAAACATATTAACTGACCAGGTAGAGAACTCGGTAGGAGTGTCCTGTGAGTTTGGCAACTTGAGTGAGCGCTGGATATTTCCACACCAAGATCTGGTTTTGAGAGTAACCGTGGGTGCTAACCTGGAAAACAGTTAGTATTTTAAAAATAAAACCCTAAAAATAGCATTTAGTAATAGCTGCAAAGACAGTTCAACTGGTCTTGTGAGTGCATTCATTTGCAAAAGGGATGAAGCATTAAGAGGGTCCACTTCTACCGGTGCAAACCAGCTTTTAAATATTTCGTAATGAATAAAGATCCATATCGCTTGGATTCAAAAGGTTCTTCTTTTTAGAAACACCACTGCTAGATAGAGACAATTGTTGATCAATTGTCTGAACCGTGGCTTTACGTGTTAATGTCAATTACGAGCCAAAGAAATGCCTCCAGGAATATTTCACCCCTTGGAACTTTTCATGTTCAATTTCTTTCCAGGTTGATTTGAGTGGATAAGGCAGGAATAACTGCGTCAGTGGAACAGGCGTCTTTCTTACACAAATCAACTAATTGGGTATAAGTGATATTAAAGAGAAATATTTAGTCATTTATTTACTATCAGACACCTACGATAAGTCAGGATCGCTGGCGCATTACAACTAAATCTCACAGCAGGTGCCATCATGATGATATTCTTATTTATGGTGTATTTTAAAAGTACAGTTATGAACAGTGTGTATCTAAAGACACTTACCAGTTCATTGGCATGCTTGGACCAAGCCAGGTTGCAGACCTGTGAGCCGGTGTCCATACACTGCAGCGGCTGGGACGTCAAAGTGTTCCAAAATCGTATGCAGCGGTCAGCTGTGCCGCCCCCAGAGGCAAGCAGGCCGTGCTGGTGGGGAGACCAGGCGATGGCTTTCACTGCAGCCAGGTGATCTACGTATGTTTGCACGGGGCTCAGCGAGGAGTGGTTCCAAACAAGCAGCTGAAATGATGAATGAAGTCATTAAGTGAATTCACAAAAAAAAAAGAAGGAAGGTTTAATAAAAATAAAAACTCTACCTTGTTGTCGTTGCCACCTGACGCCAGCAGCTGATGGTCAGTGCTCCACTTCAGGCCGCACACTTCCTGCCGGTGACCTTGCAGTCGTCTCTCTGACTGGAGCGGAGGTGTCCGAACATCTCTTTGAAGGATCATGCGATCGCGGCTCCCTGAAGACAACTGGTCTGCATTCCACGCTAGCGCTCCTGTCAGAAGACGCAATAAAATTTCACTCATGCTTGGTCATTTGGGCTCTAGGGAGGATGGAAAATAGGCATCTTCCCCAAAAACTCATCTTGTTCCTGTAGATGTTCTTACCAACTCTGGCTGCGTGTCCTTCCAGGGCAAAGAGCTTTTTCCCAGCACCAGCATCCCATATCTGAATGTAGCCTTTATGAGTCCCCACAGCAACCAGGTTACCCTGAAAACATGAAGAATCCTCTCGTTAGCAAGAACCCACTCAAAGAAAATGAGTCTCCTGAAGGCAGTAATCTTCTCACCCTTTCAGACCACCCGACTGATGTGACCGAGTCTCCCTCCACTGATAAATCACACAGCCTCGTTACCTGAAGAAAAACAGTTCAGCCAGAGATTCAATGGGGCAAAGCATACTCAGGAATGCTGCAAAGAAACATTTTCACAGGTCAAATAGCTAAAATTCTCTCTCTCTCTCTCTCACTGACACACACACACACACACACACACACAGACTACAGCACCTGGCTAGTGCAGGCGCTCCACAGGTAAACACACGTTCCAAGGCCGACACTGAGCACGTTGAGAGACGACCAGTCCACCAAATTGAGGTAGAAGTCATCCTGCAGCTCTGGAGCATCCAAGACCTTAAATGGAATCTTGGAAATCTTACGAGTTGGTTTTCTTGGTGATCTCAACAATTTCTGACTGCGACAGGACAAAGACAGACATTTTCTCGTCACCTGGATGTTAAGACATAAAACAATAACAAAAGTTTTAAGAATAATATTCTACCTTTTGTTGCTGACAGGTGATAAAGAATAGGGGGAGATGTTGGTACTGTCGTCTGGCGATTCCCTTTTGACATTAAGTGAGTACTGCAAGGAGCAAACAGAGAATGAAGCCTTTCTATATATTTCAGCCCACTGAGGGAGCAGAATGTATGTGTGCAGCTTGATATGTCAACATCTTCACAGTTTTATACTTCCTATGTATGAGGTTAAGTGTTCATACAGTGAAGAGACCCCTCCTCTCAGGGGTCGCTGGCTGGAGACGCCTGTCCTCCGTCTGTGGGTCCTGGATCTTTTCTATTCCGGCACCCAGCAGCTCGTTCTTTAGCAGAGCAGAGTAGGCCAGTCCGTCTGCTACTGACACACAGATATCATCTCATTCATGAGACATACTCAACTGTTTCCCAAGGAATAGAATTTCTAGAATAAATAAGGGTTTATTTCACCAAAGTTTTTTTTATCAAATAGAGTCTTTGCAAGCACCTGAACAACAACAGAATTTCAGTTATTTGAAATTGCTAAGCAGGGATGCACTGATTGTTAAGCTATGGGGCCGATACCGATACCAATATTAAATCTGGCCAACAGCTGACAGCGATACAGATCAGTTTGGTAAACAAAAGAATCGATCACACAAAGTAACGAGACTATCGTAAAGCTCTTAATCACATAATCTTCAAACATTAATTCAATAGAACACAACTGAATCCAAGTTTAAGATCACCAAACGACCAACATGTCATCTGTGAAGGCCAGGTTATGTTCTGATGGTCAAAGGTCAACAAGGCAAACATCAGCCGATACTGATGCCTGGCGTGTATATCTGTGCATCCCTAATTTGAGGTATAGTGTACAAAAAAAGATTTACCTTTGATATTATCAGAAGAAGCTTCTTTGGTTTTTCTGTTTTGACTTGGCGACTTCTCATGTTCCTGTTTCAAGATCACATGGATGCTGTCAATGACCAGTCATGGTACATGTGACGAACACACTGCTTTTCTCTGACAACAGTACAAACACACTCCTCAGCAGGTTCCCTCAAAACACGCATGCGTGCGCGCGCGCACACACACACACACACACACACACACACACACACACACACACACACACACACACACACACACACACACACACACACACACACACACACACACACACACACACACGTGCCCGCTCATACATGGATGCGATGGAAGTTGATGTTCCAGTTGGCTCCCGCTCTGGTGGGAATGAATCTGTCTCCGATCTTACTGGGGGAGGTTAACGGTGAACTGGTCGGTGTCCAACAACGCAGAGCTGTTCTCTGAAAAATTCAATAATTGAATATTTAATACATGTACCAACATCCAATCAAACCTGAACTAACTCAAAACACCAAAGACCCAAAAAAACTCACAACAAGGTTCAAGTTGTCATTTTCAGGGCTGATTTGTCGGAGAAGACGGTTTTCATATTCTGGATCCATTTTACGGCCGTTATCCTGATCCCACAGCCTCAAGCTTAAGGTATGCTGACCTGGTCAATACAAGAAAATACTTGGAACTCTAAATGTTGTTTAACCCACATTAGTCACAAATCATAGTATGGCCCACTGCAGTCTGATAGTGCAATATTTTTTAAGGCTAGCTGTGCATCAAAATACCATATTAAATTAAATATTGTTGTGTTGCAGAGATGTCCTGCCTACACACATCATCATCTCCTACGGCGCCAAGCAGAGCCACGGAGAGAGGGGGTCAGACCCTATCTTCCAAAATCCTGGGAAAAATATATTATTAAGATCCCTGCAAAAGTCACTGTATCAACATTTCGATGGGTTTTTCAATAAAAGAATGAGAATAATGATGTAAACACGACCACTGCCTGTGTTATCATGATGTCAATGCTGGTCTTGGTATTTTTTTTTTTTGATTGTCATAATTCTGTTTTGTTTTGGGGTTTTTTTTTGGTTCTGTTGCCGTTTCTCAGTGTTATGGGGACTCATATTAAGCTACATTTAAAAAGTACAAAGCAATCTGGTAAATCTGAATTTAACCTGTGAAACAAACCAGAAGTGATGGTTTACGTTTTATTCTTTAACCGTCGCTTGTTAGGATACAACATAAAAATCAAAACAAAACAACAACATGTGTCCTCAAAATGATAGACAGCTGTCTTGGTTTAAAGATTCACAATAAACAATTAACTAAGAAGACAGTGCATGAAAACACAAAGTAAGAGTGCGAATCAGGATGTAAGAGGAAGGAGCACACGCCGCGTTAGAATTATTTTTTTTATACTAAAACAGTGGCATTCATCTAACAGCCTACCTGCTAGTTTTGACCCGTGAAAATCATGGAATGTTGTTCCTCATGATGTGAGTTGAGGCGAATGTGGGCTGACACATGAACTGAGTTAACTTCGAGAAGTCAAGGACAACTTTAGATCAGCTCGTAGAAACTAAAGTCTCTCGTTCAAAGCGTTGTTCTTTCATGAATGTCATCAGATGGGTAGTTTTTTTTTTAACGTCATTTTTGTGTTACAAGGCATGAAACTAGCATTAGCTAAGCTAGCTAGTAGCTAATCTACTCATCAGGCTAAAGGCAACAAACCTGCAGCGACGTGTCAGCCGATGAAGACCGACACTCACACCCGGATCAGCTCTGGACGCGGATTTGGGATCAATGATATAATCTGAATAATTCAATCTCAAACGGGAATATAACAGTTTAGCTGAGGCGAGAAGGAAGTTGCATTGTGGGATATTAGTCAGCCCCGTGACGTAGCCGTCTCAAATCAAAACACGGAAATACTACATTTGATTACAGTGGGAGGTTTCCCTGATCCTTCTGACACAGAGAGACCACAATGGAGCAGGTCCAGGTCAGAAACTACCATTAACTACTACACTGGTTAGATGTGGACTGATTTATAGCAGAAAGGCTACAGCTTCTGTAAATAACAGCTTCGGATTCTGAAACCTTTATTTCATTAAAGAAAATGCAAAGACTTCGAGGTTTCCCTGCTTATTTTTTCTTTCATTTATTTATTTTTATTTTTTTTTTTTTTTTTCAGATTTAGACCACATTGGACCCAGGTCTTTTTAAAAATCCTCTATATCCATGACAGGCGAAATCATGACCAGGTTAACCCTGCACGGTTCAAATTTCTGAGGAACATGGTTTAAAATTTATGAAGGCTTAGTTCTACTTGTGAAAATGCAAATAAGGAAGCACCCCCCCCCCCCCCACACACACACACACACACACACACACAGGGAGAACACATTTAGACCTGATCCAAACTCTGACAGGAAACATATGGACTAAATTATCTCGGAGCCAAATTTGTGAAGCCTTCTGGATTTTTTCTTAGGACTTCACTTTATGGTAAAATCCCAACTGTTACGTTAAAATTCTATTTACGGTAAAATAATAATTTGAAATTGATCTAACTGAGTGAAACTTGTGACTGTTAAAAATGCCTAACAAACCTAACATAAAGGCAGTAGTGTCGTTAAGTAACCAGTTGACATGAACTTCTTGTCATGTCTAAGTCCCAAACACAGATGGCGTCCTAACCCAGCTCTGATGTAAATACCTGGCGAAGGCTAACAGCACGGCAGTGGAGAAGTAAATTGTCCTGGTTCATTTATTTTAGTCCAGTTACCTTTATTAAAATTCCTCCCTCCATATCATAGCATTTATAAATACAATATAATTGTTAAGGTGATAACACACTGGAATATTGTTGTAATTTAAGAGAAAAAAAGTATTTCAGAGTGCACTGTATTTGTGTACACAACCAGTATGGGTATATATTTTATGATTATAACTGTTACATTGAATGTTAATACATCAGCATCAAGTTGTGGATATTTCTATTTATAGTTTATTTTTATACAGATACCTAGAACAGCAACAGGTATCTGCTTACAGCACAACAACATTACAGCTTGTATTTATGCTTCAAAAATCTGATATGATACATTCTAAATATGAGCTCAGTTATATCCTTATGTCATGATTGTACATGTATTTACATATGTGCTTATGTTTATGAGTACAAACCAAGACAAAGGTGCGTGGAAAATAAGAGTGATTTGTACAACAACTACAGTGTATGACAGAAGTTTTCATCCAACATTGTCAGACTGTAGACTTTATTGTAACATTTCACTTCAGTGGGGTGAATTGTTGAGGGATTAAACATCCACGGAACACTTTGAGCTCAAATCCTACTAAAACTGAGGGGAAAAACTGCAGATGTGAACTTGTGATGAAATATTTGATAATCTAATCAAGTGTCAAGCCTGATTTTGGTTCCTGACATTTCTGAGGTATTTTTAGACGCACTAGCCCCTTCCTGTTCTAGATTAGAGCATAACAAAATCACACATTCCTAATATGTGTGTGTGTGTGTGTGTGTGTGTGTGTGTGTGTGTGTGTGTTTGACTATGCGCCAAGTTTAATTCTATGGTTTATCATGTGAAAACACAGCTGGTGCAGGAAAAAGTTCAGCCACTAACATATTCTACACAATAGTCCTTAACATGCACTACTAATGACCATGTAGCTATAACAAAAGATTAATGCTGGCAAGTGTAGTGATAATAATCACACACTGATGGCACAAAGGGCCCCCCTGTGAACATCACTGTGTGTTTTCTGGTGAGTGAGCCTATAGAAATGAGACACACAACATAGTTCTACAAGTGTGAAGGAAGCATCTCTCTCTCTCTCTCTCTCTCTCTCTCTCTCTCCTTCTGCCTGTCTGCCTCTCTCACAGACACACCCACGAAACACTGGCGCCAACCAGCAAATCTGCCCCCCCCTTAACTGACCTCTAATTATGTCATGCGAAAAAGCTGTGTCCCATTGAAAAGCTCTCTTAATCAAACCCAATTAATTCCGCTATTTTCCCTTATTATCCTTTGCGAGGAGCGCGTCCTTCCAATAAGACTGTTAACTCCACCCGCGGCTCTTTCAGATCTACCAGGGCGCAGGAGCGAAATAATGGACAACGCAATTAATCAATTAGTAATTAGTGACTTAGTTGTTCTTAATAAACACAATAACAGTCAGTTAGGGATTCAAAAAGCTTTATGTTTGAAGGCAGACAACATTTTGGTCAGCTTTTTTGACTATGTGAGAAAATATGTAGAGTATTTGTCCCATGTACCAGCTTGACCATGTGTCTATGCACTTAAATACATATTTTATCCTCTGTACTGTTGGACATCAAGCAATATATGCGATGGAGTGATTTTCTCTACAAACTAAGTTTAGATTAGATGAAGTCATGCTCTGGATGAGTGGTGAATTAGACGAGTCAGCCATGATGTGCAAATGGGAACATTAATAATCAAACAACAAGAAGGAATAGCTCTGTTTCTACCCAACCCTCAACAAATATTCATCGGTGTTAGAAAATAAGCAAGACTTGGATACATTCAGGCTTTTAAGAGAACAGAGGAACATTACAGCACAATAATGGTTGTATGAGACTTTGTATCATATAGAGAAGTTTGCAGCTGAGAGTTTGTGGGCCAGGTTGATCCACTGCTGCTCTTTTCCCATGCTTTTCTTTGTGCCACTCACTTCGGCTCAACGCATGCCTACCCAGGACCCTGGCTGCAGCCGTAGCCCCGACCCGGCCCCAGCTGAGCAGTGCCAAGTTGTCCAGCAGTTAGTTAGTGTCTGTTCAGGCCCAGCCCGGCCTGGCCCGGCTCGGCCTGGGTACTAATCCCCGGCTGTCAGAGGACCCTGCTCTGAACTCATCCTGCAACACAGGAAAACGCTCTAATTGGGGGATTTTCTCCATCATTAACTCTGATGAGCAGGCACCCCACCCTCCCCTCTCCCTCTTCCTCTCCACGCTTACTCCCTCTCTCTCACTCCCACACTCTTAATCTCTTTCTTAATGTTTCCAACTTTTTTCTTTTCTCCCACTCTGACATCCTCAAACTCTCTTTTATCTTTCTCATCATAAGATTTTTTTTCGCTCTACCCTTGCTGCAGCTCTTGCTTGACGCTCTCTTTGAGAACACCAGTGAGATGTGACCCCACAGACAAACATCAACATGCAAAAGTAGTGAAAGTGCTCCACGTCATCTGTTACATTCAGCAAGAAGTGCACTGAGAAAAAACAGGAAGCATTTTGGACCAACTTAAATTGACATAACTGAAGGAAATATCTGGCGCCGACTCACATGGAGTCAACATAGAATACGCTGTGTGATCGATTACTTCAACTTTTTTGAGTTGATCCCATTTTTATTTTCATTCAGGCTCGAGTTGAGTTGATTCTTCTTCAATTTATGTCCCGTGATTTATTTCTGCTTAATAGCAACTAGGTTGATTTCAGAGTCACTGAAATGTTTCCTCAAGAAAGCACAGACATTTGAGTCACACCCTTTGTTCAGAAGGTGTTTCCAAAATCATCAACAACTCTTTCAACCATCTTGGCCAAAAAAAAATTCTGTTATTTGAGGTTCTCCTGTGAAACTTTCATAAATTCTTTTGTTTTCAGTCAAAATGTATATTATTGAAGAGAAACATTGGTATGTTGATTTTTTTTTTAAATGGGTTCTCGTTCAAATTGTAGATCAAGGAAAAAGAACATATATGTTGAAACGCCTTTATTGTGCAGAAGTTTTGATAGTTTTTGTACTATTTATCATTGTTATTATTATTATTATTATTTCTAGTAATACCTCCAGAGCAGTGGTGAGGGTTCTGAAACTTTATGTTTCAAACTGACAAAGTCTCCCTGAGACTGAGATATAATGTAGCCCGACACAAGAGGCGTAGTGGCAAACCACCACCACCAGGTCGCTAGTGCGTAACACACTGGCTAATGTCTTCAAGGACATGCAAAGACAAACATTAAAAACATTTCCCTGTTACAGTTCGTCCCCTGGCCTACCCATATGGTTCCCCATCTGTCTAAGAAAGTGATTCACATGCTGAGGAGGCCAGTTAGCGCGGCGGCACCGGTCCCTCTGTGAACATGTGTTGCAGCGGCTGAGCCGGCCGGCCTGCCTGCCTGCCTGGGGGCAATTAGGGAGCCGGGAGCTGCGGCCAGAGGCCCCCCTGGGAAACCCTGATTGATTGGAGTCTCATCTTCCTAACAGGCTGGCACCCTGCCATCAAACTATGGAGCAGCAGAGAGGATCGGGAGGGGTGACTGGGAGACAGAGAGAGCACAAGTGACAAGCACAAGGAAAAGAGAGAAAAATGTCTGTGCCCATGTATGTCAGATGATAACGATTATACTGTTGTAATCTTGGATCGCTCTTTAGACTTAGTGAGGTAAAAAAATGTGTGGGAATGAGTGCACAGGTCAACATGAAAGCACCGCTGTGAGAACACTGGAAGCATTTTCTATTAAACTATATTTATTTTCAGTCGAAGTTCATTCATTTCTTTCCAAAAAATACGAACATCAGTGTTCCAGACAGAAAGAAAGAACAGAATTTTATCACTAAGACATATAAGAACTAGGACACGTAAGAAACAAAACAGCATTACAGGACAAACAACCCTGCGCGTTTTCACATTTAAAAAACTGTCAAATATCTAGTGCAGTTTTGTCCATAACCTTTGGCTTAGTCTCGATTGTAAATCACACGTATGTAACATCGTGGAAAAGCTCCCAAATGTGCAAGGTAATCCTCATTTTGCCTACGATGCGAGGTCCTGGCAGTTCTAAACAAAAACCAACAACATAAAAACACTAGACAACGTAATGAGAGACAAGGAGCGGCAGATCTAACACTGTGTTTTATGCTCGGAGCATTCAAAATGAACCAGACTAAATATTGTCTTGACTCAAAACTAAACTTTTCACATTATTTCATCAAAATTGATTACCACAACCAGAAGGGGGAGATCCTTTTTTACAAATGTATATAATAAAATTGCACTTCCTGATGATTATTTTCACTTTTCACATATTCACTTCTGTAAAATGATACCAGTTGACCAAATCAAATGAAATAAAAGTGTTTGTTTTTTCAGACAATTGGAGCTTAACTCTCTAACAGATGGCCAAAACCAATATTGTGTCACTAATGACCAAAGCAGCTACAATCAATGTTTCTCCTTCTCTGATTGAAGAAAGAAAAAAAACAAAACACCAAACCCTAAATGGTTACAAGGGCCTATTTAGCGCAGCCTGAGACCGTTTCCCCCTTCAGTTCCAGACAAAGAGGATACACTTGGATCGATTGTGCTGAACAAAGACTAAACTATGTGGGGTGACGCATCACACAGGGCTCTTTCTGCTGCCCTGCACGTACACACAACCACCCAACACTGAGCTGCCAACAGGTTTTCTCCTCCAACAGCCACTCAAGCAAAAACAGGGTTATTTTGCTTACCAACCCGCCTTTCTTTACACTTCCCTCTGTCCTTTAAAGCATAACAGCACAAATCATTAAAACGTATGAAATGTTGTGCATCATTATTTTTGGTATATTCCCACTCAGAAGGTGCCGTCTACTTTCCCTCCAAACTACTATACAGCTTGTTGATTTTTTGGGGGGGATTTTTTTTTGGGGGGGGGGGGGGGGGAGCTCGAACTGAGATCAGTGGCGGCGTCCTTCCAGTCTTACCATGTTCTATTGAAGCCACAGTCTCAAATTAAATCCAATAGAGCAGCCTGAGGAGCGATCAGAGAGATGTGCATTTACAGTCAGAAACATGGTGGATTTTTAAAAGCTGCTCTCATTTTAAACTAAGACCGGACCTTCATTCACTAAGTATCTTTACACTCCGCTTAGCTGACCCATGAAAATTCAACAATTGGATTCATTAGTAAAAACACAAACTTAATGAAGAAAATGGGAAGAGTGAACAGCAGAAGGTTCAATCAAATCTGACAGTCAATTCAAATAAATGGAAACGTTTTTGAGTGGAACAAGAAAACGGCTCATTTTGATGATGCAACTTGTTGAAATTGCATGTGTCTGTTGGGGACCGGTGTTCATCATGCAGGCGGTTGGACCTGGCTTGACCCACGCATTTAACTGAAGGGAGCTTTACATTATTGCAGTAACAGTAAAGAGGCTGATTTGAGAACAGATTCATGTTCAGCAGCCACTTGAGGTCCATGCTTAGATCAGAGCAGGCCCCCCCCCCCAAACGGTAAACCTACAGCTTAGAGGAGGACTGGTGGTTTACAATTACCCTTCATGTCCTTGAGATGAGGGAAAATAAAAAACAAAATGTCCAAAAAGTGTCCAAGAAAAGTCATAAAATCCACAGTTCAAAATCCACCGTCTCTTTCACTCTGCACTGTGGGTAACAGACACGTTGCTCCATCTTTACTCACCATGGGCCTCATTCATGAAATGTTCTTACACACAAATGTGTTCTCCCTGCTCTTGAGATCTTTTGTGTTATAGCATTTAAGTTTATTCTGGCTGATTGAAAGTTACAAAAGGTAAACACTTTGCTTCCCGTCTGTAGGACAACAATGGGGGCTAAAAAAGGTCCTTTTGCATAAGAACATGTCATGAGTGAGGTTCCTTGCGCTGAATGTCTGTCAACCTGCCCTGTAAGGACCAACTTCCTCTTCCTTTCTCTGTCCTCCAGTGTCACTCACATGGACGGCCAGGTTTAGTCACATGGGTTGCCAGGTCTTATCCATAGACTGGATGTGTTCCTTGGCTTTCATTCTCAGTGCAGCAATACTGGAACTGCGCTGGTCCATGTCCTCCAGAGGGTATTTTTCAGGGTATGATGCGGGACATTGGTAAGGAGGGGGAGCCATACTCTGCATTCCCTGACCCATGGGTGGGTGAGGATGGGGGTTGGGGTTGAGGAAACTGTGGCTGGGGTAGGTGGGCTGCAGACCCTGAGCTGGACCCATGAAGCCTGGAATGCTGTGGACCGGTGTAGCGCTGGACAAGGGAGAGGTCAGCCAGGGATCCAAGGGGAGAGAGTTAGTCATGGGTCCCATGCTGGTGTGAACAGGTGCTGGGCGGTTGAAGGACAGCATTGGTGAATCATGAAGCTTCATGGTGCTGGCATCCATCTTCTCCTGTCGGCGCCATTTAGCTCTTCGGTTCTGAAACCACACCTGGAGGACAAAATGTAGATGTTATCCATGCTTAGAAAGTTAATTTGATCAAACCCGAGATTTACTCACAAGTCATACAAGGATTTCCAGATTGCAGATACATACAAAGTAGAAGAAAAAGAATCGGCATGTTCTGAAATATTCTTCACCTGACGTGTTGCTTGCTATCGTTGAGCATAACTGTAAGCTAATAACTGTCTACATAATTACTTTCTACTAGTAAACAACAATCAAACTAAATCACATTTTCAGGCCAGTGCAATGACAGAAACACTTATTTACTGTTGTTCACTAATAAAGAGTACCTCTGACCTCTTATACTGCACCAATGATGTATATTTGTGTGTACATGTACTGAGAATATTTACCACAGATCCTGAGGACCCTATTCCTCTCATGCGCACCCACAATTCAACCTTCCATTTCCTCTGCTTCTCGTCTTCATTTGTCCCTTTTGCTCCTCTTGTGAAGCCTCTGTCCTTGCATCTCCCTCCCTCCTCAAAGTGCCCTCTATAGTATGTTTGTTTGGAACCACACACGCTGCTTTGCATAACTATCTAGTAAGTATAGTCTCCTGACTTGACAAACAAGGCCAGTTGGCACGCTTTTGTCCTTATGAGTGTCTTTGGCATGCTGTGCTTGTCCTCATGAGCACCTCCAAGATTAGGACGTGTTCCAATTTAACCCTCTCCAGCCAGTGAAGTTTATCACCTGATACCATAAAGCCATTTCAACTATAACTGTCAGATTATTGTGCTGCTATAACTTAATATGATATAATGTATTTAAAGATTTGTGTCAGTCCTACCTGAACTCGGACTTCTGGGAGGTTCACCTTCATGGCGAGCTCCTCTCGGCTGTACACATCTGGGTAGTGGGACTTCTCGAAGGCACGCTCCAGCTCATGCAGCTGGTAGGTAGTGAAGGTGGTGCGGTTGCGCCTGTGTTTTTTCTTGGGCTGATCGTCCTTGCAAGGTTCCGGTGACTTGCCCTCGTCACTCTCGACGCTCTTCCTCAGTTCAATCAGTTCTTCCTCACACTTGTTGGTGAACAAGCTGGTATCTGTTCAGTAGAGGAGATAGAAAAGTAGGAGTTCTGATTATGAACACAGTATTCACATGTAGGCATACGTTGTGTTATAAATCAAACATAAAAAGAAAACAACAGGAGAAAAGTGAGCTGAATGAAGAGAAGAGTGCAGACTTTCCAGTAGAGCAGACATTAGTTTGACACCTGCAACAATAGGCTACTGTAGATCATTCAAGCAGGCAATCCCCCAAACTTCGATGGAGCTCAAAAACACTTCTAATCGGATTTATAAAACTTGTTTCCCGGGTTTATCTTCTCTAGACGTAAACTGTCGTCACAAAGGTGTTGGGTAACAAAAGCCTTACCTTAATTTTTATGGGCTGCATTGTGAATCACATTAGCCTTTCTCACTGTAGCTTACACAATAGGATGTGTAACAGTAATTAGCGATGGTGGACAACTCCTTCTGCTTCCAAATATATGAACTTCAATTACACCTTAAACAGGATCTTGTCCACAGTCCTGTCAGCATTTGATATCACACCAATAAACTACAAGTCATCCCAACTTCTCAAACCAAGTGCCCTCTGTTTCCACTTAACCTTTTTTTCTCAGTTGTTCTTCCGCCTCTTCCTTTCCTCTCGACTGACTAATACCCTTATATATTACCTACAACACAAATAACAAAGTCCTTAACAATGTCGTGAGCAAGTTACCTAACCTGCAATTAATTGATGACAATGACAATCAGTTGTGAGACAGTTACTCTAGTTCATGTTTGCCAGGTTGTGCACAACAAGTTGTACATCCCAGAAAGATGTAACAAAGGTTAAAATACTTATTCTAATACTAATGTATCCTCATGTACGCTTATAATTTGTCTTATTTTGATGTTTTAGGTTGAAAGTAGGGTTCATTCATCATGTGATCAGTGTTTCCAATTGACTCACACATTCATGTTGTCCTGCTTGTCACCTTCATGGTGGCAGAGGACACAGTAACCAACAAGGAGAGGGTGTGAAGCGGTCTGAGTTGCACGCAAAAGGTCTGTGTCATGTCATGTAAGTATTGGACTTAAAAGAATTGTTCTAACTGATTTGTTCCTTCAAATTAACCCAGAACTGCGTGTATAACCTGCAGATTTATGTAACCTGAAACAATCATATGGCTCAGATTTGGCCTGTGACTCATTGGAAAGTTAATATAATTAGGAAATGAATTTCCATAAAAAACAATAAATTTACTTCTCAGTTGAAAAGCAAACAAACAGCCCTGCTCTGCTGTTTTTGGTGCTGCTTCTGTCACCTGCACCCACATTGTCACTCCCTAAGTTCACTTCCTCGTCTGATAAGTGGTTGAGCTGAGACAGGGGACCATAATCCAATATCAGGACATTTACTGCCAACATAAATGTGTAATAGCGTTAAGTAACCATCCTCTAAACCTCTCATGCCAACAACATCTGAGGTCTCATTCATGCTCTTACGCACAGATTTTTTTTTTCTGGTGCAATATTGAACTTTTTCTCTTTTTCTTTTTTTTATAAAACCTTTGAGTTTAGTCTTACAGACAGGAAGTAAATTCTAGCTGCTGGTAACTTGTTGGTCTTGATCTCTTTGTGTATCTCTTGTAACTGTTTATCACTTTGAAAACACGGTATATAAGAGGAACAAGGAGATGCTATAAACCATCAGGCTTTTCTTCATCTCTTTAGGACTAAACTCAGGGTTTTAAAGTCCTTTCAAGTGTAACAACAAATTTGTGCGCAAGAACATTTCATGAAAGAGGCCAAATGTCTGCTAAATGTCATAATATGAACGTCCTCACCAAGTCAACCTGATTTTTACTTCCAGCTAAATTTTAACATCGCAATGTCATATTGATCGTGCAAAAAGTCAAAAAGGTCACATTTAACGACAGTATGACTAAATGTTTCTGTTCATAGTCTGTCTTGTACAACGTCACCGTCCATTAAATGCCTCGAAACCTTAGTGCATCATGTAATTGTGAGCTTGTTGCTGTGAATGAGATGTGTTGATGGAGATAAAGGAGGGGGTCATCGTGCTCTTTCAACTGGCAAATGGGAGCAGAGGCAAAGGCAAAGCTGGATTTCGGGGTTCATTTATCCACCTCTCATTAAGCAGCTATGACAAAGGCCAGGCTCCGACAAAGGCAGAGGTCAGGTCTGGTTCAGTGACCAGCTCTTGGCCTGTCAGCCCATCACAACCAGCAGTCTGAAGGCTGCCCACTGTTTACCAGCCAGCACAACATCTCCAGCCCAGAGAGAGAGGGAGAGAGAGAGGGGCTGAGCCAAACCGAACACAGCAAAGTTGCGCATTCAGGGGGAACTTGGCTGACTTCACAGGATGGTTACTGACAAAAGAGTGATGTCATTGGTGTTGATGCACATTAATCTAACAAAAACTCATGTCTTCCTGGATACAGTGACTGAATCTCAATCCTGATCATTTCCAGAACAATATATTCATCTACAAGTCATGGAAATCTTTTATTTTTTGTTCCCACCACAAAATCAACCACCTGTCAGACCCTGCAAGTGAAAATAGCTTCAGATTAAATTTGGGAGCAATAGCAATAAAACCAGAATGAACGACTGTACAATCTAATCTGCACAGAAGAGAAGATTAGGGGAATTCCATAAGGGGATGGGATTGGCCTCAGGGACATAAACCCCCTGCACCATCTTGTTCTGTGATTTATCTTTCAATCTCAGCCTACACAGTTCCGTTAATGCAACAGGCTCTACACGCCAACAGCGTCTAACATATTGATTATAAATTTTCCTGTGAATATTTCAGATGGAGAAAAGCTGCATGGAAGATCCAGAGCGAGTGACACCACTCCTACTACTCGTCTTCATGGTTCAAACAACAAAATCCACAAAGAATATCGAGAATAGCATTGATGTACCAACATTTGTTAAATAATTAGCATGAAATTTTGAGTTTATTGCCTTTGTAATTGACATTTCGATTTGAAATGTCATCATATATCAACCATCAGCAAAAAACAAAAAACAAAAATTGGAATCTCATATGTTTTATGAATGATTTTGTTCCAGATTAATTTTTTGTGAAATCTCTGGACAGTTTTGTTGAGCTTCTTATGTTTAAAGCGAGTACTTTATTGCATATTGTGTAATTCATCCTGTTTTTCTGGAGATGGAGACGTGTAATAGTATCAGCATGTCATCGGTATTGGCAGATGGTCATTTATTTAAATAAGTATGCTCAAGTATCTCAATCTTTATAAATTATTGGCTTGTCCAAATATGTCAGAAATAAAGAGTAAGGTTACTTTTTTAAATTCATGATGTTTACATGTAGTTTTCAGTAAGCAAGAAAATGGGAATATCAAGTAAAGTTATCTTAATCACATGGCAAAATCAGTTGTAAAATATCAGTGTTTTGGGAAACAATGTCTGAAAACACAAGTTTGTATTCATCTTGACAGTTTTCATGCTCTAGAATGAGTTTTGCTTGAAAGAATGAAGTGTGATTACATAGTGAGATGATGTTTGCTCAGGCGCATCAACATTCTTGCATCCGTGCAGCAAATTGTATCTTATCACACCAAACACACAAGGCCAGCCCTCCAACTGCAGAGACGCTGTTGTGTAATCAATATTATTTTCTGTCTTAACTCCCTCAAAAACAGGTTGTTCATTGCAAGCAAAGTGAATAGCAGGTGACGTGTGTTTTACAGCTCTGTGACCAGCACCAGCAGCTCGACTCACCGTGGTGGTACTGCTGCTGCTGCTGCTGCTCTGAGCTGCCATTTCTAAGCGAGGAAAGGTGCCCACTGTAGGACGGGTGTGATGAGGGCTCCTGCTGCTTCCCAGCCTCTGCTAGGCCATCTATGTCCACTTTATGAGGCCCCGGCCCCCCCGTTGGACTGAGGAGAGAATCCTGGTCTTTGCTGAAACCCAGAATGACATCAATGCTGTGGACGCGGCCCCCAACGCCCCCACCTTTTCCCATTTCGTGGAAGTTGCTGGGTGAGAGGCAGCTGTCGTCCACCATGCTCATGGTATCCAGTGATAAATGCATTCGAGCGTCTGGGCACTCACCCGGTCCTGCAGTGAGAGGAAGGAGGTCTGAAGAATTTAAGGTACAGTTGGAGGTCAGAGATTACCTGGTTACCTTAGATGACTCTGCCATCCTGGTACATCTAAACCAGCTTATCTCATGCAGAGTTACAGGGGGTCCAGAGCCTATCCCTTAGACTTTAAAGACTACAGTAAATAATGTGTGCATGGGAGTCTATACTCTGACCTTATCTAGTGATGTGGATAAAATGCATTTTTTAAAAATGTTTTACAATGCAGATGTAAAGGGAAACATGTTGTAACTGTTAACTCTGTATTGGCATTTTTGACGTTTTGGAGCGCCACACTACAAAATCTGAGTACCTGTGCTGTCAGAATCATGCTTGTTTGGTACAGGTTTTAACTGGAGTGAAATAGCTAAGGTGCCAGAAAGCCCTTTTTAATCGACTGGTTACACGGTTGTATAATCCTTGAGTAAAGTTACAAGTTGTTGAAGAACAGTATTGGAAAAAAAATACTCCAAAACGTGAAAAGTCTGTAGATGAAAACGTGCCTGTTTCACTAAATTTGGCAAACTGATGTCACAAATAGATATTTATAAAAATCATGAACATATCGCAACCTTTAAGTTTGCGTTTGTGGAGTTCCGAGAATGATTAAATAGCTACATTAATACATTTTATATTTCATAACCACAGCTCAGACTGTTTCCCTCCTCCATGTATGACGTGCAGACTATTCATGAAACTGTTATGTAAAGTTTCTAACACATTTGCTTCTGTTGCAGCAGTTTACACACCTGTTATTTAGGACAATAATCACAGTCTTGTAGAAAACGTTTTCCTGGGGGTTGATGGCGATAAACATCCCTATCAGCAGCTTTAATATCAAATCACTTTACGTATATACAGTGCATCATACTGAAGGTCCCTGATAGATAAAGTAGCCAGTAAAATGAAGTACAAATCAAGATTCAAATGGGAGGGTAATACTTGTACCAACAATTATATAGCGGATTGAATAGAAAGCCACATAGCAGGTAATGAAGACAAACTTCAGTCCAGTAAAGTGCAGCCGTGTCAGAGCCTACCTCCTGGAAGTCAATGTGCAGAACTGTTGAGGTTACTGATGCCAGAGTTCCACCTCTTCCTCCACATTCACTCTTCCCAGATCCGCTGTGGTGTGCACCGTTAGCAGTCACTCGCTCTGCTCACCTTCTTGCACCCCTCTAAATCATCATCATCTCTCTCTCTTTTGTGACAAACAAACTTCCAAAAAAAGGGAGTTCCTAAAAGAGAGACGCCAAGTAGAAACACAACTGAGTTCAGACGCCACACACTGCAGCTCAGAGAGGAGAGTGGAAGAGGAGAGAGGCAAAGAGGTGGACAAAGCTGAAGGGGGGGGGGGGGGGGGGTGGTTGGTTGGTGTGTGTGTGTGTGTGGGGGGGGGGGGTGAAACAAGGGGATTAAGAGAGGGTTATTAATTGGAATCCTTCCCCTTTAAGAGTGATTGGCAGCTGTTTTCTGGTCAAGTAATTGTATTAAATGTCAATTTCATTCACAGCCACAGGAGGAGGCCCCGGACTAATGAAGCCTGAGGAAGACTTTCTTTTATAAATTCATTGTTTTAAAGACAAAAGACTCGCTGAAAGTTTTCATTCTGCACAACCCCAGACCCCAGGAAACTATGGGGTTCCACACACACACACACACACACACACACACACACACACACACACACACACACACACACACACACACACACACACACACTATAAATAACTGTCAGTTTCTGATGACATTGTTAACTCCCTAGCTGTGCCACCAAGAACATTGTGGTCATCAGCTGCTGGATTATTAGAAGTTTCCAGCAGCAGCAGGAGGAGGAAGATCAGTGATGCAGCTTTGGTCTAAAAACCCCTAAAACTCTGGAAGACAAAACCTGCAGGTATCAGGGAAGCCAGCACACCAGATGTTGTCAAAAGAAAGCTTTAAACATATGTCTTATCTTTAGCTTTTAATAAGCCTGCATGAAGAACTCTATGTGTTTTAGTCTTTTTTTTAATATTTCTACTGTGATTCTATTTTCCCTTCTTCATATGCATCCTGGTTCTATTCTCTTCTCTATATTCTCTTTTATTTTCACTGTTTTAAAGTTCTTTTAACATGTTTTAATGTTATTTTCTGTTTTTTCTAAAGACGAGAGCTGCAATATTTGTCTAAGTGAAAGTATGAAAAGTTTTTTTCTTCTTATTATTTATAATGTGGAGTATGCACTGAGATGTTTACACAATAAATTAGGCAAATGGTATTATTCGCAAATAAAATGCAATCCAAAATGTTAATGTCAGGAGATATTATTCAGTTCATAATATAGAAACATTTCATTATTCAATCAGTTCGTTAGCATGTGTACACGTGTGTGTGTGTGTGTGTGTGTGTGTGTGTGTGTGTGTGTGTGTGTATAACATGTGCGTGTGTGGAGGTCTCAGAGTCCGAAGTTCACCTTAGCTTAGTGTCACAAAAATCACCCATAGCTCCAAAGATGCTAAAGAGATTTCCTGTGACCTCAAACAAACATATCTAAAGATAAGTTTCGTGAAAAAATAATTTAAAACGACACGGTCCCAGAGTGGCTAGAAATACGAAAGTGGCGGTCAGTCAGCACCTTGAGATGCTTTTCATTGCAGCCTAACCTACCCTTTGGTTCTGCTGTCTTCCTTTATGGTCTGCAGGGAACGACTGCACTGATGTAAGTCTGATTATACTGACTTCTTGTACTTCATTTTTCTTATACCAGTACAACAGTGGATAAATAATACACTTATATTTGTCTCTTGTCTTCAGTTGGAAAGGATACAGCTGGCCTTTGTTCCAGCATCAAATGATTGATGGTTTTGCTGTAGTCACAGATTTATCTGCTCCACTGGCGGGTGGCGATGATGTAAACATGAGCTGATTCCCTCCCCTCCATGATGTGATGTTGGTCTGTATTCACTGTAAATATTCTTTTCACCTGTCCTGCAGCATTGTTAAATCAGAGACAACTGACTTTTTTGTTGTTGTTGTTGCTATAAACAGTAGATTTGAAGCCAAATCTGAACATTTTATTAAAAAAACAAAAAAAGCGGGGAAAAATTAGCAACCTGTTAGCAGCCCTGTTTACATTCTGGCAGCCTATCATAATCATTGTGGGACCAGCATGCGGCAACAGGACTCTTGCAGTATAACTTTGGGGGTAAATCATGTTCTATTTGGAAACCATATCAATATATTCCCCTTTGTTTCTGCCTTTACACCTCTTCAATTCAATTACTAAATAAATAAACTAAAAAACTAACTAACTAACTAACTAAACTAAATAGGCCCGACCTATTTTACAATCAAAATCTTAGTCAGTTTCATTGTGTAGGTATCTACTTGCTTGCTGTTGGCAGCATGGGAAAAGCAGGAGGGGCAGAGAAGACCTTTGTTTTCCGTTGTACTAGACAAAATTTATTTGGTAGCAGTTGACCAAAAGTTTAAATTGATAATGGTTAGTTATCCTTAATACTTAGTTACCTGTGAGTAATGCTTAGTAACCTACGAATGTGTCCAATCATCATCTACTAATGGTGTTCATGGTAACTTTACTTATTATCGCAAAGTACAGCAAAGTATTTGTAAATGGTTAAATATGCTTCAGTAATTCAACACTCTTCATGTATAAGCATTATCCTAGTTAGTTAGATAGTTAACTTTATCATAAAGTCTTTCCATCTTACCATGGATGTTAACTAGTTCACCAGCTGTGTTCACTGTAACAGATTTAAGGAAACACTTGCGTGCTCTGTCTCAAACACACTTTTCACTCGATGTTACAAATGTGTGCATGACACAGGGCTGTTCTATCGTTAAAGTCCAGTGTTCAACCCCTCCACAACCTGCCTCCTTACAGACCTTCACACTGCCCCTATGCACTTGAGCCTGAATAACTTTGACTCAAAATACCATCGAGAATTCAGTTTTGTTGTAAAGGGATGTCATTTTTTGGGGGGAGATGCATAACAGACAACGTGATGATTCAGTGGTTTATTGCAACCTCGTTTCAATGTATCAATTCGAGTTCAGGACAACATAACCTCATTAAATCGCAGCTGCAATGACTAATTATTGTGTCTAATTTCCATTTAGAGTTACCAGCCTGTTGGTGTAATCCCTGTCACTGCCAACAAGCTTACACAATCATGATAGTCTAAGGTGCTTGTTTATCCCCTCATAATTTTGTTAATGTATTTTTGTCCCTCTCCTGTTCATCTGATGTGCTGAGCATAAATTGGTTAAGAGGGAGCGGTGTAGTTATCAAGCTGCTTAGTTTTATCAGATGACAACCTAAGTCCCCCTAATCCTATTAAAGGTAAAAGCAGCTAACGTGTAAATGCGCAGTGTCAGCTTACTGAGGGAGGTGGACAGACAAGTCAGGGGGGATGAGGGAGAATCAGAGGGGCAGGCAGGAGGGAGGAGAAAGGGTGAGGAGGAAGGGAAGAGTGAGGAGGTGTAGCTGCGATCATGTGAATCGTGCGATTCTGGACATCTGTGTCATACTTTCCTGAGTCCCTTTTGGGGGTATTTTGATTGATGATGTAAGTCTATTTCAAATGTATAGTGCTTTTATTGTATGGGGGGGCTGATTGTATGTCTAAACCTGGATGTAGGCTGATAGCAGGTTGAGAAATATAATCAAAATGCAAAGTTAAGTTGCAGCATTGACACCATCTCCATGTACAGTCTTCAACTCTTGAATTCCCATCAGCCTGTTATATGACTAAAGGCCACAGCATTTGGACCATCAGGCCTCCATGTATCAAGCGCTCGCTAGGTAGCGTGTAGCTTTAGCCAAAACCATCACAGTTGATAGCGTGACCGTGATGGTCTAACTTAGCTGGCTAGCCAAAATAGTCAGCACTATCATCCTGCCAGCTAAATGCCACTTTTTGTAGTTCAAGGCGTTGCTTCTAAACATATAAAAATTGTCTCCCATACTCTACACGAATAAAGTTACCATCTGTAGGATGGTCGATATCCCCAACTTCATATCACATTTAATATCAAGTGGAACTTGGAAGGTTGCATGTAAAAGTGTAACATTTTCCCTGTTTGTACTGAGTTGTGTGATTTAGGTGCCAACTATACATTGTTTTAACCCTGTCGTGCTTTAAATCTGAAACATTTGCATGGTTATGGGGATCCAAGAAAAAAATAAACATTAAGCTACATTTTTTTTAAGTGTTTCCATAAAACCGGCACATTAACGTCCCAAATCTTAAAAAACGTAACGTACTTTCTGTAGCTGCTTCAGTGACACTAAAACAAAGATTTCAGATTTTTTTTTTTTGCATGTTCTTCCCACAAGAATAAGCAAATGAGGTGAAATTGACCTAGATAGGTGATGACAGATGCCATCTAGTGGCCATAGTAATTATGTCTAGTAATTACTAGTATTTTTAAATAAGTAGGAAGTCAAAAGATGTCAGTACAAAACAGAGAGGAAAGTTTAAAAACAGACTAGACTAACACTGTAAATCCATGCCTCTTGCGCATTGTGCTGACCTGCTTAGGTGCGGTGCAGCGTGTCGCTGGCTAAACATAACTCATATTGTTCTTAGGGGAGTTAAGTTGGCAAAGAAGCTGTTGACTACTGGCCAGACTATTGATCCAAATGAACTCCTGACCAAAGGTGAGTCTAAAAATACATTATGTTAGGTTAGGAGGGAGGTCAGAGCTCCACCATGACAAAACATCAGGGGGGGGGTTGCAATATAATGCAGGGGGTGGGGTGAAATATTATCACAACCAACAGTCAGCAGGCGAGCATGTTATATGTAATACCCACATTGGCTCAGAAGGCTGGTCCGCTGCTTTGCTCTTGACCAGAGATCTTCTTAGTAGGAGAGCAAAAAAAAAAAGAAAAAAAGACCAATTTATTTTATAAAGACAAAATCCATCATCACATTTCTTTGTTTACCTTACTTTATAAAAATAACGATCAGTGGAGTTTGTGTTTAATGGGAGTCTGGGACAGCAGTGCTCAACATAATTGATACCTAAAGATTCGATCGCGTAAAGCTAATAAAGAGAGAGCTGCTGGTGATTGAAAATGTAAAAAAGAGACAAAAAGAAACAATTGAACTCCTTTATGAATAATTCAGGATCTTTACCTTCACCAAAGAGGTAATGACTTTGCTTGTCTTTGATTGTGATTGTTGACAGGATTATGAAAAAGTACGACACTGATTATGGCTAAACTTGGTGGGGGGTTTTACCGTCAAATGGGAAATATCCAGAAGTGCCTTTCTCGCCATACATGTTCTATTTGAGTAACTATGATTTTGTTGGAGGGGCTGCATGGCTTGGAGGTGGAGTGGTCATCTGGCAACCGCTGGATCGATGGCCTCACTTTCCCCGATGACCATGTGGAAGTATCCTTGAGCAAGATACTGAACCCCTAATTGCTCCTGATGGCCCTACAATAGGGCGGCACAGTGGTGCAGTGGTCAGCACTGTCAGCAAGAAGGTTCCAGGTTCCAGTCCCGGCTCCAGCACAGGATCTTTCTGTGTGGAGTCTCCCTGTTCTCCCTGTGCCTGTGTGGGTTCTCTCTGGTACTCCAGCTTCCTCCCACAGTCCAAAGACATCAAGAGGGGACGAGGCTGATTGATACTCTAAATTGACCGTAGGTGTGACTGTGAGTGTGAATGGTTGTCTGTCTACATGTGATGGTCCTGAGATGGACTGGTGACCTGTCCAGGGTGAACCCCCCCTCTCACCTGAAAGCCGCTGAGATAGGCTCCAGCCCCCCCACAACCTTTAACAGGATGAGCTGTACAATGGATGGATGACAGGATGGATGGATGGATGGATGGCCCTGCGATAGACTGGTAACCCATTCAGGGTGAACCCCGCCTCTCACCCAATGTCAGCAGGGACAGGCTCCAGTCCCCCCCCCCCCCCCCCCCCCCAACAGAGATTCTGTTGGCTCTAAACTATTGAAATGGATTACCTCTGCAAGGAACTGGACTTCAGACTTGTGACTTGCTGGAGACTTGGCTGTAAACTTACTTGGGACCTGTAAAAATAATGACTTGGTTCTAAGCTCAAAAGAGGAGAAGCCATCCTTTCATGTCACCTTGGCAGATGTTGTCTCTCCTCTTTAATAAAGAGCTGAGAAGTCATCGTCTGTCAGCACATCAGCGTTTCCCTAAAGAAATACGACAAAAGCATCACGAGAGCTCAGCCTCATCGCGTATGGACACTTTAGCTTTACAAAAAAAAGAACATGGAAAGAACATATTCACCAGTCAGAGAACTCGACAACATACAAATCATCCCCTTCAAAAACAGCAAATCTTTTATTATTTATTTATTTTTTTCATGTGGTTGGTCTGTAAATCCCTCTGCTGAAAATTGCTGCTCATCTCATTAGAGGAAAACACACAGCAGATTGAACAAATGGCTGACGACCCTCGCTCATACTGTGTGATAACAAGACACGGAGGATGAAGCCTCAATTTGGGCTCCATCTCCTGGGACAGAGAGACAAATACCGGGCTTACACAGACTTAACGCTGATGACATCTTCAATTTAGTCTTGTATTCATGTGACAACAATCCTAGAAAATAGACTTCATTCGCTACGTCTGAAGTGAGAATGTTTTTGTATCATCTGAAAAAAAATATCATTGAATTGTAAATGCTAAAAAAAAAAAAAAAAAAAAGCTGTTTCATTCACGGCAAAATCATGTACTGTAATAAATAGAACACATACGTAAATCTTTAAGAGAAGATAAATCATTCTGAACCTACAAAAAGCCTGCAATCCCTGGAGCACATACTCATCTAATCTTAATCTCAAAATCCTAATAAAGATGGGAGCGAAAGCACTTAAAAATGATATTTTGTGTCATAAAAGCAAATTCAGTTTGAACAAATTGCATCAAAATTCACTTATGTTGACCACAAAAGTGACTAAAAAAGGTTTTTTTTGGGTGGGGGGGGGGGTTGAAAAAAAGTATTGATTCAAATATATCAAAAAGTCCATCTTTGACATTTGGCTGTGATAAAAGTGATGAGAACGTTGACGCCCCCCCAGACCCTCCACTTGTGGATAACTGGCCGTTACTCAAACATTTTACAGATTTACTAAAAAGATCAAGACCTGATTCCATCCTGATGCTCTGACCCAGATTCCAGGTTCCTTGTTCAAATGTCTCCCTTTAATTTGTCCGTACCAGGCCCCCAGCGTTCTCCCTGAAAATCCTCATCGAGGAGTAAACACCAGGTGGACAATCCTTCTCTGAGAGTCCGGTGCAGCGGCGGCCATCAGTGTTTATCCAGACTAAAGTGAAGGAGTACACTAACCTTAACCACTAACCCCAAAATGACAAACTTTGTATCAATATGGACAATTAACATCTGGTTTGTGTTTCCAAAAGTGATGACGACCCAGCACTTAAACATGCTACGAGTGAATGAAAAAAAATTTTCATGTTGGTCATGAGAACCACGACTCATGTACAGTCTTTTGTCAGGAATGTGGTTTCTTTAACTCTGCAGTTCACAATATCCTGTTCCCTCCTTCTGCCAATCAGAAGAGAGGATTCCACAGATGGATTTTCTTTTTACTGCGGAGTGGGAGGACGGGGAGACCGAAGTTACTTTTCAAGCTCTCTTTCACTCTGTCCGTCTTGCTGCACCTTTAACTCCACCCTGGCCATAACTTGACCTGTTTACCAAGTCTAAACCCTCAAACAGGCGCTTAAACATCCTGGGCTTCACCGTTTAAGCTCCACAATAACGTAGTACATTGAGCTTCCGGTTTTA
Source organism: Aulostomus chinensis (assembly GCF_037954235.1). Taxonomy (NCBI): domain Eukaryota; kingdom Metazoa; phylum Chordata; class Actinopteri; order Syngnathiformes; family Aulostomidae; genus Aulostomus; species Aulostomus chinensis. The sequence continues at coordinate 13,853,105 of NC_141333.1, read as the reverse complement.
AAAAGTTAAATGAGGCCAAACAAACACACACCCACACCCACACACACCCACACACACGCGCCGTCTGCCAACTTGACCAAAATAAATCAAAGTGCGTATATGTTAAACAGGCAGTAATTAGGAGGTAATTATCAGCATTTAAAAAGACACCACCTGATGTATGGTGCAGAAGACACATTAAGGTCACAAAGTCTAACCCACATTGCGCTCAACACCGCCTGATCCTGCTGTCCTCACTGAACTGCCGGCCAAGATGCAAATCCTAAGAGGGCAGAAACGACCTGACAGAGACGAGTGCGTCAGGTGGAGCTGCGTTTAAGTAGCATAATGTCTCTCATTACAGCGTCAGCATGCTCTGGGTTCATCATGCTGGTAACTCGGATAACTGAGTTACTGAGTCATTGTCTGATAGACTCAGAGCAAACACAACACCTACAAATACATAAATAACATTCAAAAAGTAGCATGTAGCTCTAACTCTCCAAAAGCTAGTATCAGGTATTCTCTTATGGTTTGGGTTTTAAAATTTAATTTGAAATATAATGAAAAGAAATTAAAAGGAGATAAATACAAGCAAAGAATTAATACAAATAAGGGGAAAATAACATGCTAATAAATGTCTGGTAAAGTTAAAAATGAACTTTTTAAACATGTCTGTTATTACTTCCTGTTTCTACTTCAAGGTATGAACAGTAAATGAACTTATACACAATATGCAATATAAATTTATGTCAATGGAGATTTACTTGGATTCTGGAGAAAATCTGAAATTTCTAAATGAAGCTCTTAATAAAAAAAAATTAAGGGATCTATTAAATTGAGAGCGAATTGGTTTTTACTGGGACAATATTCGAAAATATTATCAGTGTTAATTGCTTTTACCAAGCAAAACCAAATTGAACACACACACTAATTTCTGTATCATTTTCAGCGCACGTCATTTCATAAAAACATACGCAGCACTTTTTGCAGTATGATTTGTTTACAAATGCCGCTCACAAAAATATTTTAAACGCAAAACGGAGACTCGACTACCCACCACCGACTCATACGAAGATCAAATATTGAAGTAAAAGAAGGACACAGTCGGGTTATTAATGCCACCTCCTGTAAGTTGTAGGACGTCAGCACTCTTAGAGGGGTCCTCTTGATGGTAAACCCACTGCTTATGGCTCCTGACGTAACCTTGCATTTATCCACCGACCTACTTAGAGGCAGTGACGGATCCTAATCTGGGCCACTGCTCTGAAGTTGTGATGGTGGTTGACCTGGGTCCAGGAGGGGGTCAAAAACCTGTCCAGGCGTGGACGTTCAAAGCTAGCACGGAAGATGATGAAGACACTAAGTTCCCCTCTGAGATGCAAGTCTTCTCTTCTAATTATTGTCTTTCTAGGTCCTGGGTTGATGATGTCATACGTCCTTCAGTAAAGAGCCGTTGCCATTCTTGACATTTCCCATGGGTGAGCGGTAGAGGATGCGTGCATCAACACACACTCCAAACCAGTGGCCTCTGCTCATCCATGAACTGGGATCATTAAAGTTTATCGGGATGGAACTGAAGTCTTTCTCTGTCTCTCTCTGAAGAGCTACCAAGCCTCCCCAAGTTGGACTAAGATGAACTAATCAAGCCAGAAGAACAAAAGCTTTTTCTACTGAATTAACACAGTGTGAAATTCCATCAAACCATTTGATAAGAAATTCAGACCCCAGAAATGAACCGAATCGCCATTAAAGACTCTTTCTGACACCTGTTATTGTTTTTCCTCAAATAAGGTGAATATGTGTGATTTTCTGCTCCAATTTGATGTGACTTGATTTTTCTATATCTGTTATTTGGTCATTTGTATTTTAAAAACTTCTCTTACTGGCTGTTAGGATAGTGATGTACCCATAGGAACATTTATTCGGCCAATAGCTCTTGTTTACTGATGTCAATAAGACCCCCCCCCCAAAAAACCTATGATATTCAACTGATAAGTACATGTAAATATTGTGGATTTGAAAGAGAAACCTTTAGGTACTTTACAACTTGTAGGAAGTGAATAGTCAATTGAAAATCCAGTTAAACATGCACCTGTGAAAGAGTTTGAATCTAATTCTTCTGAAAAGATTTTTTGATGACAATCAAACTTGCATGTTTTAAAGTTACATTTATCAAATGTCCACATTTTCAATGACCAGAAAAATAATCATCAATACCGATCAGACCAATATCGATACGAATCAATGACTATCGTGTAGGTGTCTTTGCGTTGCTTTCACCTCCAGCTGAACGTCATCACTTGTAGAAACACACTCAGACTCACGCCATCACCGCGCTCTCCTGCCTGAGATGTGACATCACACTCGATGGTGTTTACTGCCACCCTCTGGCTCATGCGCCTCTGCTTCATGAACGGCCGGACGGAGGCAACAGTCCCAATCGCGTTACACTACATCCTCGATAACTAATGCGTCGCTTCTTTTTGGATACTTATTGAGAGTCTGTTGGAACCTTTTATAGAGAAGGTTGAGACACAAGTGGATAAAAATCCATGAACGCACCACCAATATTTTCTCCCACGGTGTGAGGAGAAATACAAACCTATCATACCCGGCCACAACTTTTACACACTTCTACAATCACCACACTGAGATTTCTCAGACTGATGAAAGCAGTAAAAACCTGATTCCCACAGGCCAAAACACCCCACTCCCTGATTTTTGAAGCACTACTTTATCTCTGAAACCATCAATGCTTACTCACTGCTTTGCCAATTGCGTACATTGAGTTTATGTGTCAAAGCACCTTCATCCAGGCTACTTCGAGTCACAGGTCAACCATTTTCCATCACATCCAATCAACAATCCATATTTTCCATTCTTGAACCCTTCTAAGGGAGCTATTTTAAGGAGTACGAGCTGTTGTGCCAGGTTTTATCACATTGATTCTGTTTTTATTTAGAGTTTTTGTTGTTTCTGGAGTATTTAAGGATGTTTTAGGAGACAAAAAAAAACTCCCTTAGGTGTAGTTTCATAAAAATAGACAATATTTTCAAAGACAGTGCCGAAACGATGAGGAATGAAATGTAATGCTTGTTAAAATGAGTGCCAATGATTTATTAGAATTGGTATTTCACATTTTCAGGCCTATCTAAGACACATTTTACAGAATCAGTTTACAAAATTAATTAATGTACTACAAAACAATCCAGGAGACAAAGTGGCTTAAAAGATTTTAATATCTCCCCCTTGAATTTAGGCAACACTACAACGACATTCAAATAATATGACAGCAACCTCCACACTTTCCTTTTTAACAATACAAAATATATACCAACATCCTTCAGAGACAAAACATGATGCTCGTGAATGAACTCAAACTGCACGATAATTACCTCACGCTTCTTTTCAGCCAAACAGTTGTGCAATTGACCCTTCTGTGTCCGAACGTCTGTAAGATTACATTACCCTAAATGTTCCCCTCACTCAGTGTTCTTTAACACACCACATGATGCAGGCACAAGGAAGAAGAGACTAGGAACCACTTGATCGATACAGTAGATATTCAGTCGGACTTTTTTTCTGGCTAAAGCTTATTTCCTCTGCTAACCGTACTCTAGAAAAAAAAAGAAAAAAAAAAGATTATGAGGCATATTTAGATGATTATGGCTGCATACAGTAAGTGCTTCAGTCCCTCAGCATGCTACAGACTGTGCGACATAAAACGGCGTTCCCCTCCACATCCACAGAGAGTCTCTGTGACAAACCTGTTCCATACTCAAGTTATTTCTGTGTATAGGCTTGTTTTTATTGATGCAGGACCTTTGGTTGGATTTTAAAACTCTTTTATCTCCTTTTTAAAATGTATTACGAGGGAAATATAGACAGCTTTCTAGGAGACGCAAGAGTTCCGGAAGAGTTGGCTCAACAGCGCCACACGAATGTTATTACTAATGTCATTTTAGGCACAATCAGAATCACAGTACTGTATGTAGAGCCTTCTGTCAGTCGTCTCTGATCTCACAGTTTTAGCAACTTAAACCTTCTAAAAGAACAGAATGAAAACGTTTCGGTATACATATGTCATGCACCGACAGCAACTGAGTGAAGATGGTCAACTGGCCTCTGACTTTATAAACAAAGTGACTTTAGGTGAGTGTAACTAGTGCGTATAATCCGGACCAGGAGGGTCAGCAATTAGTGTGCAAACATACTGAGATGGAATGATGCAATCTGAAACTTTAGTGAGCTTTTTCACTGAGCCAATTTGCGCACTTTTACATGTGCTACATCAGTAGGATCATTTTGGGAGAAGCAGTGCAGTTTATAACACTTCAGTCTCCTCCTCTTTGTTTAAGGGTAGACATGTAACATGTAAAGTCAGTTATATTCATACGTGTTTAGCTGCGTGTTAAGATTGTTTTCAAGGTAAGAAAGTGGTGACATTCTACCAGTCTCTACGCTAGTACACGCCCCCTGTTCCGGAGGCAGAGGTCAAGCACTCTCCGCTTCCTCCTTCTTGTCTTTTTTACCCTCGCCCTCTCCTTCGCCTGTGTCGCTGACGTCCCGTCGTCGCTTGCGGTTGCGGGCGCTTGCCTTGGATGCAGGCAAGGAGTCCATGCCGAGAACTTTGTGGATCTGGCGGAAAGCGAGGAGTCGTAGAGCGTGCTGGAACAAAGAGACATGAAAGGTTAGAGAGTTTTAAGCAGATTTATAGACAAAAGCTTCTTATTCACTGAAAATGATGAAGATGCTGATTGGGGTTGTTGTTGTTTTTTTTGATGGCACACCTGTGCACTGGCAGTAATGTCCTCTCTTGCTTGAAGCATCATACTCTCCAAAGCATCTGTTGGCTCTTTCTCACAGGGATCAAGCAAACCTGGTCCATCTGTGAGGGAGAAGCAGAAAAGACCAGAGACAGAAACATTAAATGGTCAAACGACAGGAGAGATTTCCTGATCCAAAGAAAACTTAAACCCTTCTCCCACTGCAGAGACCTGTACATGAGGTTTCTTTAGAAACCTGCTTCAAAAAGCCAATTATTCCTGTACTTTTTGGGGGGGGGGGGGGGGTCTGGGTTTGGGTACGACAGCCCCAGCACCAGGGGAAAAGAAAAGGAGTCCTCAACAGCACCTGAGTGAGTATCTTTGGATTGTGTACAAGGAGGACAGTGACAGTGGTCAAGTTGCATTTTTTGCTCCGGTTTGTTTTTTCCGAACTCAACATCAACTGAACGATGTTAGTGTGTAGAAGTAATCAGTGGAGGCGACAAGCTGTAATTGCCTCTGTGTACATCGCTGGTAGTGCAGCTCCCACAAACAATTTGACCCAGGAGTGAATGCCAATGTGAGCTGTTCCCACTGCACACAAAAGCCAGGTGCTGGCAGGTTTTTTTTCTGACCAGTGGGAAAGGGGCTTTATCGATATGTTATTAACATACATATGTTCACCGGACCTGGCAGCAAAATGCCGGTGGAGATACACTCCAGCACCCTGCGCAGGGCTTCGCCTGGGCTGAGCGGCCCTGTAGCGCTGCTGATGACTTTCTCCACCAGGAGCTCCATCGCCTGAAGGAAGAAACACAGGAAGATGGTGAGAGACCACCTCCCAACAGGATAAAAGAACCCCGGTGGATGCATGAATGCTTTTACCTCCCCAGTGCTGCAAGCTAACTTTGAGATACGACCGAGAGCTATGAGTATTGTATTTGAGATTATGTTTAGCTTATGATTACATATAATTAAATGTGGGGCGGCATGGTGGTACGGTGCTTAGTACAGTCGCCTCAGAGCAAGGAGGTTCTGGGTCGAGCCTCGGCACGGGCACGGCGTCTTTCTGTGTGGAGTCTGGTTAACAGGATAAGTGGTATGGATACATGGATGGATGGATGGATGGATAATCAATTATGTCAAAAACTCAACTGATAGGAGTGTTACATGATAATTTCTATACTTTACGTCACTATAAAAGAAAGAGGAAACCACCAACCCAGCCTGGCATCTTTCCCCAGGTGGGCACCCGCTGACACAAGTCTCTCAGCACTCGAATAATGATCACACAGGACTGCAGCCCGTTGGCGCGAGCCTTCACAAGGAAAAGAAAAAAAAAATCACAAAATGAGAAAGGATTGTGGACATAACACAATTCTTTAGATTAAAATGGCTAAATATCCGACAGCTTTTTAGTTCAACATAAAATTTGGTTGTTACTGGCAAAATGTGGAGATTTGTGACGCAAAATCAAAGCAAGATAAAGGCACCTGAAACCATTTGGCGTGACGGAGAGCAGCCAGGTATTCCAGACATTTCCTTTTGTTCAGAAGATCTGGAGGGTCTTTCTCAACCACACCTGGGGGAAAAAACAGGTAACGGCTCAAGAGTAATACTAAACCCAAAAGACAATTAGTCTCAACTCTTGATGTAGTTGCTGAACCAGGGATGACAAAACAAAAACCTTTAAACTGATGTGACAGAACATTTCCTTGAATCCCTATACATTCTGTGGTTTGTTTCAGTGTGTTTGGTGAAAAAGTAATGAGAGTAGTTATGTAAGACCACGCAAGAATCTGACCACCAAACAGGATTGATGCTTTCAGATATTTTCCAGATGGAAGAAATATAAAAATAAATAGCAAAAAAAAGCACCAATGTGTTCTTTGGAGGGTAATAGGCACATGCAAAAAGGGAAATCCAAGACATTCAGAGAGAAGAATTGTAGTCACTAAATCTCTAGTTCAAGGTGTATGATCTAGTTAGATCCCTCTTAAATCCTACACACTGCTCCTTTACACCTTTCTCTGAAGAGGCATTTCACTTGTAAAACACAGAGGTAACAAATAACATTATTCATGTTCATCTTACTGAGCAGGTCGTCTCTCCTTCACGGCTTTGTGAGGTGTTTAAAGAACAGCTATTAGAGATTTTACCCAACGTGAACTTCTCCTGTTGACAAGCCAAAATGTCCTCGATGAGAAAGGTTCCTCATTGTTTTTTCACAATTACTTATGTCTCACTCTGAAGTTTCAGCCCTCAAGTATTTCCAAAAACAGGCAATGATATTCAGCATGTTTACCGATTGCAACCTTTGTTTGGGAAGCTTTCTAAAAATATGCCCTTTAATACTTCAGCAGTAAATACGTGTCAGAGTTTAAGTGTTTTGGATTTCCTGTGCTTTTGCATTTGATCACCAGCTTTGCAGGAGGGCCTGACAGCCACAAACATGTTATTTCAAACAAAGTCTGTCATCTGGGAGCATTAGACAACAGAAACATACACGTCATCTCCTTACAGAAGACTCAATTTTGGTTTTACATTCAATACCTGTATGTTTTTAGATGCCCTACTTGACATAGATAGAGATGGTATCCATTAATCCTCTGAAGCAGCCATTTTTGACATGTCACAACAGGGAAAGCACACTGAAAGGAAGACATAAGATGAGCTACACCAGGGTCAGATGGCCAGTTCAGATCAGCTGGGTTGGACAATCGCTGGCGTTACAAGTTCCCTCTCAACTGCATTCCAGGACAAATCCATGACTCAGGGGCTGGGAAACCCACAGGCAGACCTGTTTCTATTATTGAGATCATTTACTTCTATCAGGGTTAAAGTCGGTATGTAGCGGCCATGCAGCCACCTTGTTGATCTTTGGTGTTTAATTTCTGACTCTGCAGATTTATTTCATTTTGGAAAGAATAATCCCCTTCTGAAATTACACACATTTTTGTTTTTCAATTTGGTGCCTTTTTTGGAGGTCATCTGCAACTGTCAACCCATGCAAATCTGCCATGTCCATAGTTTGTATAGTTATCAATCAAATGCATGTCGGTAGAGTAGATGACGAGCAGGTAGAACTTCAGCTGATCGTTAAAGCCCCAGCAGGGTCCTGAGTATCGGAGACTACATGTGATTCAGCCAACACTGATGACGTGCTTTTCCTGCTTTGACATGCAAACATCTGTCATGTTTAAAAGGAAACATTTCAGGTAAATGTGTGAGGATTTTAAAGGTAACAACATCAAAAAAAGCCAATTCAACTTAAATTAAGTCAAATAAACACAATATGACAAAGATGGACTTAATTAGTAGTAGAAAAACTGTAGGACAAAGGTACGTTTGTTTAAAAAAACATGCTTGTGTCTGATTCAGACATTTATGAAGTAGTAACTGGTTTGTGGACAGAGCTTTAAGACACATTTCCAAGACTGGTCAAATGAAAAACGATGGTTCGGTATGGACGGACATCGGTATGTCTGCAACAAGGTAACATATTATATATGTCAGCCTTCTGACGCTTCTGTGTTCACCAGAGCTGTGGCAACAAGAGAGGACATTAGCTGTCTGAGCTACTGCACCTCTACGACCGAATGACACGGCGCTTTTCATTTTGCAGCTTGACACCTCTGACAATGGAACAAGAGGCTTGTCCTGCTTTTATTCATTTGACCATTCTTAGCAGTATGTGTGGTCTTCAGGTGGGTTTGTCTGAGTCTGCTGATACAAGATCAGGGATCAACAAACCCAAACAAAACTTGAAAACAAAAGACAGCAGCCACAGAAAACATTCGGAGCATGTTTTCTGAATGGGAACAAGACATTCAAATGCTGACAGTTGTTGAAGCAGGTGGAGGAGTGTTTGCAACACAATGATCTTGAATGTGGGGGTGGGAGGAGGGTAATGATAATGGTATCATCTTATTATTGCAGTACAGATCATTGTGAGGCGATAAAATGACACTCCATCACCTTGCTATTTGATAATGCCACATTATGATGCACAGATGAGAGCAAAGGGAAAGGGGGAGTCACTGGACCACAAAAATCCCCTCATGGTTTGAAAAATATATCAAGAGGCCTAAAAGACAAGCCTCAAAAAAAGGTACGATTCATTGGGCAATATCACTATTCAATGCATTTTCATCCCAGGGCATTATCTGAACAGAGATCATCACTTATAGTTTACCACAGGTGTTATTCTGAGTGTGTGTTCACATGATAAACACACACCCTAGTGGCACAGAAAGGTCGGAGAGCCCGGCTTTTGATTCCCATGTTTGTGGAAAAGAAATAAAGAAATTGGGGGCTAGTGTAACTGCAAAAAAAAGGGAGGGAACAAAAACAGTGGGACACATGAATGTGAGAGTTATTTTCTTATTTTAGGGTTTTTAAGGAGAAAACTTGAATGTGGGCTTGCTTAAAGTCCCACCTCTCGTTGTGTAATTCTTCTCAGCCTATAATGGAGGCTGCCTACAGGTGGGAGGGTGGAGCGGGGGGTAGGGGGTATATATATATATATATATATATAAATATATATAAATATATCAGTGTAATTACACACAGCGCTAACATTTGGTTCTCTGGTACTGAAAGCTGTGGCTTCTCTAACCTTTCTCAGCCGCTTTTCCTCCTGCCTGCTTGTCCTTCTCAGTAGCAGGGTCCTCCCTCATCAGCGGCGAGGTGAGAGAAATGGTCACCTGCATTTTTGGCTCCTTGCTTGATAATATCACGATGTTCGCCTCCTCAGGGTGAGCCTGCACCTCATACTGATCTTCAGAAAATGTCTGCCGGTTAAAAGGACACTTGGAATTACTCACTACAGAGGAGGTGGGGTGTAGGGGCAAAGAATATGCTTATTTGGCAAAGTTTCAGCGCAGCCGTATTGTTTTTTTTTTTTTTCAAAGGTTACTGGGATTACATTTCTCTCTGGTCATCAACAATATCTTTGTAAGAATATCGTTTAGGGGAGGAAAGTGGATAATTTATGTCGTAAAGCCCCATCTCACTCTGTAGGATTCAGGTGTCATAACCAGGCAGTGAATCTAAAGATCAGTGAAAAGCACCTTTAATGAAACACTCGTTACAGCTACAGCAGCAGCAGGGAGCAAGAGGGAAGTATTACAACACATCACCATCTTCACGCTGCCATCCTGGCTGTACTGGGTACCAATCCTTGGATAGAGGTGTCAGTCATTCAGATCATTCATATGGGGTTTTCTCTTTAGCCTGAAGGCGGTTTGGTTGTTTGTAAAGATCAGCCTTGTTCTAAAGGTGGAGAGTTAACACAATGTACAGCCTCTAACAATGACGAGAGAGCAGACTAATTCCAGTTGGCCACCAAATTCAACATGATGTATAACCACAGAGCAGCAAATCTGTTTCTCACTTCTTAGATCATTAAAATAAATGATGTAAAGTTACCTGCTCTCGTGTTTCTGGCTGTACAGATTTTCACTAAGGAACAGTTAACTGCTCAGGGATATGAGAAAAACCCATCTTGAATGTTTTTGCAGTGGAATACTTACATTTTTGTATCTAAAATGATTAATAATAATAAGTGTTTCTTGTTCTGAACAAATCAACTTTAAATGAAACATATTTGTCCCCATTTGACTTAGTAATCTTTAGGTCCCTCTGATCTTCAGACACAAGTCAAAGTACAAGAGGATGACAAATAGAGTATCTTCATTTTAAAAACCTACTGCACCTGACATCATAATATGGAGAAATCCAGCAAAGGCTTCCTTCTCTTGTTTAAAAAAAAAAAAATTGCAAAAAAACAGCAAAGGGAGCCTTTTTACACCCATTATTTGTCAGGACTGCATTTATAGTTCCTCTACATGAGCCCATAAGAGAACAATAATCATTCAAGGTTGAAAAATTCCAAATTTAAAACATTTCTTCTCTCCCTCAGCCTTATGCACAGCAGACAAAGTCCTGGCTTAAAAGTCCTTTCTGCAATGAAGCACTTCACTACAAATGTACTGATGAGGTTTTCTTACCGCCAGCTCCCTGGGAAGCTGCTTGGCGATGCTCTTCAGTAAGGAGATGGTGGGTTTTTTAGCGGTCAGCAAAATGAGTTCAACATTTCTGTCCCCGCGAAGCAGCAGGCCTTTGGCCAGGATGCCCACCCTCATCACGCCTTTGAGCAGACGTGCTGAGTTTTCAGTACTGTCAGAAGATGGAGAAGGACCAGGTTCACTCACAATAAATTCTGGACCTCAGCAGACCCTTCGTAAATCTCTCCTCGGTCTGCTGGGCTGAATATATACCCGACATAAAGCTTGCTTGAGTGTTTTTTCTTTTGCAGTAACTGCATGTTAAACTGCAGCAGAATAACAATAAAAATGTTATTAATACATTGCTTTTAATTTAGACCAAATTGTACTTAAATACACTTGATGTAGCGGCGCTTCTGTTTATGGCACCAACTTATTTCATCTGCATTTTCATTCAAATCAAATAAGCTTAAATTTTTACCCCTTTTCGTCTCCACTTTCACTAGCAGCAGTTACAACAGGTGGAGTGTCCTTCTCCAGCAGGGAGTCTGACACCAGCTTCAGGGCCCTTTCAGAGTGGGAGACAATCCTCTGAACAGCCTGCAGCTCCTCCTCCACTGGGTAGATGGTGGAGTGCTTAGCCATGATGTGACGGTCATCAGGGGAGTCGGGACGACGCACACACGTCTTCATGGAAAAGGTAAGTGGCAATGAAATACAGTGTTATACATTAGATTTCCCTCTACTTCTATATTTTGTAAGTTATAAAACTCACCAGTAGAGGGGGTACAGGCATACCCGGGCGGCTCATCAGAGGTGGGGGAGCCATCCTGCGTCTCTGCTCCCCCCAGTACATCTGCTCCTCCTCCATCCTTCTCCAGTACATGTCCTCCTCATATCGCCTGCAGAAGAGCAAGATGCATATGTCAGCAGAGGGTAAGTCTTTTATTCACACAGTGGAAAGCAATTAAATATGCATAACATAATTATGGTGCTGAGGAAATGTCATGACTGATTCAGATGAAGGAAAATAGCTCAAGTGTAATGCAATGCTTTAGCAGAATCTGAAGCCGGACATCTATCTAACCTCATCTCCATGTGCCAGCGCTGCTCATCATCTCTCTGTCTCTTCAGCACCGCTTTCTGCTTCTGCTTCTTGAGCTTGCTCTCCTGCAGCTTCCTGGCTCGGTTACTGGGCTTGATCTCCACAGGAAGCTCCGGGTTCACTTTCTTCTACAGAGAGAGAGAGCAACAGGAAGACATGCAAGGAGAATGTAAGCTCCAGAGTCAGTGCACATGTCATGCTGCACCAGTGTGTCAGCGGCAGTGCAGGCCTGTGCTAGCGAGCAGCTGATTTAGGAACTCAGTATCCTGTGAGAGATTTGTGTAGCTGTGACAGGCTTTATTAGAATTTTGTGAACTCATTTGAAAAGTGGGGAAGAAAAAGTTATTATAAAAAAAAACAAGAGTTGAAAGACAAGAGCAGTTGATACTTCAAGCAAAGTATCTCAGATGTGATGAAACGTATGGCTTGTTTCTATTTATATTGGACACTTTGTGTTGTATTTGTATGAACAGTGTTATACAAAGTCTGATTTAAGTCCCCATAATCCATAATACCTTTTGATCCTTTACAGCTGAACTGTATCAGATAACCAGTCAGACAGGAATGGGCTCAGTGATGCTTTACCGTTCCTACCTTGTACTGAAGTCTGTGCCGTCTTCCTTTCAGGTGCATATCTTTCGCATTGGGGTCATTGAAGCTGCACTCACATAATTTACAGTGGAATCGAATCACTTTGCCATCAACGTTACGGACCTGAAAGACATAGTTAAGATGAATGCACAGTAAGAACCACTTTGATACTAATTGTGTTCTTTTTGATTCCCAAAGTGTGAGTTGCAGCCCCCTGGTGGGCCATGAGGGAACCACAGGTGTAACACTCACTAAATTTAAAATAATCATCAATCCATCTTCTTCCACTTATCCTCTTAAGGGTCATGGGGGGGCTGGAGCCTATCCCAGCGGCTTTCGGGTGAGAGGTGGGATTCACCCTGGATGGGTCAGACTCACTCATACCTACAGTTAATTTAGAGTATTCAATCAGCCTCTTCCCCTCTTGAGGTCTTTGTGGGAGGAAGCCGGAGTACCAGAGAGAACATGCAAACTCCACACAGAAAGATTCTGTACCCGAGCTGGGACTCAAACCTGTAACCTTCTTGCTCTGAGGCAACAGTGCTAACTACTGCACCACCGTGCCGCCTTAACATAATCAATCATCACATTTTAACTAATGATTTGCATTTAAAAAAGCAATCACAGCTAATACCACAAAGCAAGGGAATTTATTGGTTACTCTTAATTTATCACGTATTTTCTTGATCAAGAACATCCTAATATCTGATATGTGCAACATGATTTAATCGGACCCAGTAACTTGTCAGTGGCAGGGAAAGCATTCATAAGCAGTGACTTAATGGTAATTGAAAGCTGTTGCTATCGGATCAACTTCAAAAGTGCATCACCAAAACCAATACATTGGTGAGAACAACAACAAGGACTCGTGTTGACTGGGACGGTGTGAGACTAGACAACCATCCCATCAGTCTCCTGGTATTCTGGACACTGCTAGCTCTCTTTATTTGTACCCCCAAACCTGGTAAAACCACTCAAACTGCATGCTAAGCTTCTTAGAGACTAAACAGACTGTATTAATCAAAACACTGAGCATCTTTTGATACAATCAACAGAATAAGATTCTTAAGAATGGGAATGGCTGGTGAACATGGGGTAATATTCCACTGACACAGAATAACAGTGTAAATAACTCATGAGCACCATACAACAGAAACTGCTCCATAGAGTGAATAATCATGGTAATATTTATTTTTACTGCATCAGGATCCAACCTCCTCTCCTTCCTGCTTACCTCCTCTACATAGTCATGTCCAACTGGCTGGATGTCTCCCTGAGCCCCGGCCCTGTCACCATCCTCATCCTCACTGTGAGGCTCCATCTTCTGAATGGATGCTTGTTGCATGGGCTCCTCCACCTTCACAGGCGCCACCACCTGCGGTGCTGCTGTCACTGCTGTGAGAGCGCTGGCTGGTTTATTGGCTGTGAAGCAGGAGACACGTCTCTGTTAAAAGCACGTATTCACGCCACCTTTCAATCGGTATATAAAAAGCCTTTGAGTCCATTAACTTACAAATGACAGTGATTTTAGCTGGGGCTGGTTTCTTGACCGGTGCTATCGTTTTAACTGTGGCATTTACAGCCACCTGTTTAGGTGCAGCAGTGGAAGTTGAAGTGGTTGAGACTGAGATGGGAGCGGAGGATGAGGTCAGAGGTTTCCCAGCTGTTGAGGTTGTGATAACTGGAGAAGAATTCACCAACACAGGCTCAGTGGAGGGGATAGGTTTTCCCAGCTTGGTGTGAAGTTTCACCACCTTCCCAAGGTTGATAGACACAGAAAGATACGATCTAAATCACTGGGGAATGTTTTGTTCCACAAGTTTCTGTGTCTAATAAAGAAGGTATTTCATGTCAGGACCTTCGGATCTAAAACAACAACAAATACTCAAAGACATCAAGACAAAAGCATCACAGCTGTGCAAACCTTCTGGTGTTTGGCTCCACGGATGTGAGCAGCGTAGGCATCCACTCCAGTGCAGGACACGTCACATAATTCACAGCGTAACTGAGTCTGGACCCCCCTGGGCCCATTGCTAGTTCCGGTCTGCCCCCCGGATTTCAGGGCTGCCTCCTTTTTCTTATGTTTTTGACCCTCTAGGTGCTCCCGGTATGTCTGATACACAAAGTAAGATAGTCAGTTGAAAGAAACCAAAACATGTCTTCATTTTCTAAGGCATACACTTACAGTTCTGTCTTTTATAAATATACCTTTTTTATAAATTCATTTCTTTCCTTTAATGCACCACACAAAGAAGCCTCTCAGTTGAAAAGTCTTGCCATTATACATTTTTACCTGAGGGCCTGCACAGCTGATCTTACAAATGTCACAGTAATGGAGTTGAGGCTGCTTGGGAGGTCCTTTGGGTTTCTGCAACTTGTTCTGGTGAAATGTTGGCTTTTTGTAGGTGTTTCCAGATGGGGCCGTCACCATGTTGCTACCCGAGTTACTCCAGGAGGAGCTTGTCAGCTGTTTCGGGAGCTGTGGCTGTTGGGGCTGTTGTGGCTGGTGAGGCGGCGGCTGTGGCTGGGGCTGGGTGAGATTCTGCTGGGCAGGCTGATAATAGGAGGGGGTGGATGTAGAGGTATAGCCAGTTGAATCATAACTGGAGTAGCTGATGCCTGAGGGTGAGCGAGAAGGAGGAAGAAGAGAACAGACAAGTGTTATTACAGGGGAAAGCAGGATATTGGTCAAATATAACAGCAATCCCAAATCCAAACAAAGAAGATACTCTCACTGTCTCACCGTCCAAAATGGCATACGAAACACTTTATACTCAAAAAGTATACTTAAGTTCGGCACAGTTTTGTGTAAATGTCAAAAGTACGCATCAATTTGGGCGTACTACTCAAACTTGTGTTTGGCTAGTGTCCATCAAACCACACTAAGACATTTCTCCAGAATAAGTATAGATAGTGCATACTATTGGGTACATACTAATGTTTTGGACATGCTCAAAAATCTCACATACTAATGTTTTGGCGCACTCAAGAGGGTGGAAGTATGGAATTTCGGACGCAGCGTCCATGTGTATTCATTTTAGTCTGCATGCATCTTAGGGAGAATGTTAGCTTACCTGAGTAGGAGTTGGCTGAAGCAGTGGAGCTGAATGAGGAGCCAAGGGTGTAGGAGGAAATGGGAGTGGGAGGCTGCTGGACACTGGTGGACACTGGGTAGATGTTGTAGCTGGTGGACACAGAGCTGCAGGGGGCCAGTGGTTTTAGGGCCGTTACCTGCCTCTGGGGAGGAGGCAGCTGGCTGTACACGGTGGAGGGGGCTGGACTGTACGCGCTCTTCACCCCTACTGATACAGAAAGGGGAACTGAGAGGCAAAGAGGAGGAGAACTGATACAACCATTGTATCTTGTGGGACAAACTTTTGGCAGAGCAAGCAAGATCCTCATTTCACTAGTTAAATGGGAACCAGCCCCTTTTACAAGAATCAAATAACATTGCAAACATTCAGGGTTAATGAAACAGTAACTTGCTAAGCCAATTAGTGGAAATTATCAATGCAATCAAGACAACAAGACACTAAACAATAGCTGTGAATTGTAAATAAAGTGACTTACTGGTTTGGTAGTAGTTTTCCGTGGGCGTCCTCTGAGCTGATGCTATACTTGTCTGGTAGTACTGCTTATTGTCATAGGTGGTCACGACAGCAGGTCGCCCATAGTTGTAGTTGTCCTGCTGCAGTTTACAATGTCAAAGCCAAAATATTCACATAAGCACATATACCTTGAAGGTCATGGAGATGATACGGTTCACTAGTGTTTTGATGTGTCTGTATGCAGCAGAGAGGCACAACAGGACTCACTGTCTCTGTGTACACCTGGTACGTCTGTGGGGTGGTGGTGGGCTGTGGGGGAGCCGGGGGGTCAGGTTGCCTGTAGGCATAGTCTGGTGGTGCCTGGTGGCTCTGGTATGCAGGGTAAGGTGCAGTGACCACAGGTCGGGCAGCCTGGACTGGAGCTGGAGCGTAGGATGCTGTCACCGCATGAGCCACAGCTGGAGCCTGCTGAACACTGTAACTGGCCGAGGAGGGATGGGAGTAGGCTGGTGGAGGCTGGGTACTGGAGCAGAGGGGGGGTAAACTTCAGTTGCTCTGGAAGAACATTCACACCCATAGATGCCTATGCCAGCAGCTACGGGCAAGAGGCAGGGTTCACCCTGGACAGGTCACCAGTCCATCTCAGGACCAACTCATAGAGACAGACAACCACTCACACTCACAGTCACACCTACGGTCAATTTAGAGTATCAATCATCCTCGTCCCCTCTTGATGTCTTTGGACTGTGGGAGGAAGCTGGAGTACCAGAGAGAACCCACACAGGAACAGGGAGAACATGGAGACTCCACACAGAAAGATCCCGTGCTCGAGCCAGGACTGGAACCCGGAACCTTCCTGCTGTGAGGCGACAGTGCTGACCACTGCACCACTGTGCCGCCAATACTACAAACACTACTTTTTAATACTCCCTTATTCACGACCAGTGCCAGTACTTCAGACAGGTATAACAGTAACGCTTTGCAGATACTACAAATGATGTATCTTATATAGTAGAGTTCATGCTGAAATAGTTTCAGCCATGCTTGAGCCAATCCCAGCAGGACCGCACCCACTCGAGCCCTGGTCGCAACCAGCGGCTGTAAGCAAGACATTATAGATCATATTTTACCTTTTTCCTATATTCTATAAAATCATTCTCTATGTATAGACTAAATGCAAGCATTTTGTGAGAGGAAACATTTCCCATAAATCAGTTCAGACAAATAAATGACATCAATAAAATTAAATTCATATAGTCTTCTGCAAAATATTCTCTAAGCTTGTTTAATTAGCACACAGCTAACAACTCTTGATCAAGAACAGTAAAAAAAAAATCCCATCTTTTGTTCTAACTTGCATACAGACATTTTGAGGAAGGGATTGTGCAAAAACATGTTCTTCAGATATTATCCCTTACTGTGGAAATGATTAAAGAAGCATGAATGAAATATTAAAACCTAGTTTCTAGATTGTACAACTTGTACTTGGCAGTGATTCTTATGTTAACATTTCAGACCATTCTCATCCAGATATTTCATCATTTCAATTAAGTAGAAAACCAGTTCATACAGGCTGCACGGTGGTGCAGTGGTTCGCACTGTCACCTCACAGCAAGAAGGTTCCGGGTTCGAGTCCCAACTTGGGCACGGGATCTTTCTGTGTGGAGTCTCCATGTTCTTCCTGTGCCTGTGTGGGTTCTCTCTGGTACTCCAGCTTCCTCCCACAGTCCAAAGACATCAAGAGGGGACGAGGCTGATTGATACTCTAAATTGACTGTAGGTGTGACTGTGAGTGTGAATGGTTGTCTGTCTCTATGTGTTGGCCCTGTGATGGACTGGTGACCTGTCCAGGGTGAACCCTGCCTCTCGCCCGTAGCTGCTGGGATAGGCTCCTGCCTCCCCGCGACCGCGAATGGGAATAAGCGGAAGAAAATGGATGGATGGATGGGCCAGTTCATACATTTAGTTTAACACTCAGCTGATTTTGTCCATTCAGTCCAGTGTTCAGGAGACGATGCCTGTGCTTCAAAACACTAAAGCACATAGACTCTTAATGAGAGCAACACTTAATATGCTCTCTCACTTCTGGAAATACCAAAGACATGATCACATCATCACCATAAAATGACAACATCTACAGCCACAAGCTATTGACACACACTGAGTCTCAGTGTGTTTCATCTATGAGGTCATCCTGAAAATAAGAGCACATAACACAAAAGTCATCCAACAAATTCAGATCACGGGAAGTACCCATGTGTCTTCCTGCTTATTAGGTACACATAGCTAAAACAAATTAAGTATAATCAGTCTTTACTGTTTTTCTTATGTGCATTACACTGACGTGTTGAGACAAAGCTTGCATATAAACAGGATTAAGAGCAGCATGGGTAAACTGATTTTGTTAAATTATTAGTCATTTCTGCTCTTTTTAAAGAAAAATGCAAAAGATATTAGTTTGAACTTCTTAAAAGGGAGGATTTGCTGATTTGTCCCCATTCTGTTTTATAAAAGCAAACTCAATATCTTTGGTCATGAAGTGATAACCTAGACTCAGACGGGATAATCTTCCTGCTTCTCTGCAATTACTGTCTCCAGTTCCATTGAACATACTAAACCTCATACTGGTCAGCATTAATAGCTATACCACTGTGTTTTTCAGGTTTGGTCAGTAAAATAAAATTCAGATAAGAAAGGAAGTCTTCACAATTTGCTCATGATGGTTTCCTCCTGTAAACATCAGGGTGAGGTGTTGGCAAGGACCTCAAGATGCAATAATTATCACAATATTTGGGTCACGATACGATAGTATCATGATACTCAACAGAAACAAGTAGGGTCTTTACAGCTGAGTTTGCAAGTTTGTTGTGTTCCCTGAATACCTAGTTGCATCGAGGCAAATTTTCAGATGGCGTTTTTTTGTCCACCCCCTTTTTTTATATACTGTAATTTTCTCTTTTTTTTCATTTGGAGGCCAAACTGCCTCAAAAGGTCCAAATTAAGATCCTGCACCACGCTGGCACGGTGCATCACAAGGGGCACCGCTGAAGCTTTCTATATGCATGCTCCTCCAACAAAGTTGTTTAAATGTAAGGCTCAAGAGATGAACTCTGGCTATAGTAAGGGGCGTGGCTTTACCGACCCATCGAAACAGATGCCCAATCACAACAGGGAGAGATTATCAGAGAGGGGCAGGTGCCCGAACAGCCTGTTTCTGACAGACTGACAATACTGGCTGGTGTCATGACCTGTAGAGATGTAACTAGGAGCTTTTAAACCATTCATACGAGCTAATTTTGGTTAATACATCTCCAAAATTGACTACTGAACTGGGGAAGTTAGATAATATGTCCCATTTGTGTAGTGTTAATAATAATCTGCCAGTCTTGTGTATGTCAACATAGTGACCTAAAGAGTGGCAACACCTGACAGTAGAATGCAGTCAGGATCAACACCATACATACAAGAATAACATAATAAGGTGAGTGTATATAACATTTTGTTTGTATACTTGTGGCAGTATGTCACCATTTCACAACCACATAAAATACACTGTTTGTGACACACACGTAACTCGAGTAACCAAGCCAAACCATTTAGCCCACCATAATCCCAAACGCTGATGCTATGTATGCAGATTCAGACCGGTGCTAACGTGATGCATTCAGATAGTCAGGATGGCTGTAACTCAGCAATATGATAAACATCCGTATCCAATTCCTTGCCGGGGATGACTGTAACCTAACCGAGTTTCGCCTGATGTCAAGCAGCAAGTCGGGACGCCTGCGAGCCCATGCTAGCTAGCATCAGCTAACTAGCAGGTCAAGCTAGCTTATGTCCGCAACGCCACGGAGCGACAATTCCAGCGGTAGCTTTATCTCTGGCAAAACACACCGACCACTTATTAAACGGCCCCAAAGTCATGCTGGCACCAACCCGCATCACTTGAATTACCTGTACTGCGGACCGGCACCATGTGTGAAGCCGAAATAATTGCTTGCAGCCATCTTGGCATCCAGTACAGTACAGCGCTGACAGTCGGTACCGAAACACTGAAAGTGTGCGGCGAGATAATTCCCCCCCACCACCCCGCCCGTCCCTTCTACCCAACATCTCGTCCCAGCTGCTTAGTACCTTCATTTGACACATAATCGTACCGTTAGTGAACACACGAAAAATACCATGTCTATTCAAGACAAACTCTCATTTTATTGAGATATTTTAACATTTATTAGTTTAATTTTAACATTAATGCCCGATTTTCCATATAACTGTATTACGCATGCGCGTCAAAAAAAGATGACGGCACAATGAAATGATATAGTAATGTAAGGGCACGAGACGGACATTAATTGTTAAGAAATATAATTGATGTCGGAAAATTTTAAGTCAAAATTATTTTGAAACTTTTTAATTTTTATTAATCTGGTTGACAAGACAATTAATTAATAAAATTGAATGCGGTAAAGCGTTAACTACTTAATGTATTTATTTATTTTTTATCCATGACACATTGACCTAAGCTTGTTTGGCTGGTGTCATTTAAAATAACAAGAAATATTATTGAAGTCAAACATTATTGAAGTCAAACATCATCCTGCGTGGAAGAATTCCTAGATGACAGTGAGAGATGCCACCCGGGGTTTGGCGGAAGTGGACTGAAGTGAACCGTCTTGCTTCGTTGGTTCAGCCTGGCGCGGTGTCTGCGGACTGTCTCTTGTGTCTGTCAGTCACGCTTCAGCTGAGTATTTGAACACACTTCTAATACAGACAGTCAAAGTGCCGGCCAGGCAGCTACCTAGAAAAAGTTTATATATATATATATATATATATATATATAAATAAATGCAGAGAGGACCCTCAAGAGCAACACAATTGAAGAGAGGGAATGAAAATCAGATGGCTATAGATGTATGACAATGCATTATTATTGAGATTTGCAGAACAACCAGAAGCACATAATCCCCACATTATTGAACAAGAGCATGTAAAGTATCTGCAGTCAGCGGCGTACTGTCCATGAGTGATATATGATTGGCTGGATGTCAGCGAAGTAAGGGGCTGAATAATTTATGTGTGTGGAAGGGCTCTGGGAGTCAGGGGATAGTGGTGTGAAAGAGACAGAGAGGGAGGGGAGAGACTATGGATGGAGAGAGATGCTGTTGCCAGGGAACAGCAGCCACATAGAGAACCACTGAAAACAACAGCAGGATTATCTAATGGAGTAAAGACACACAGAGACTGCTGCTCATTTTTATCCAAGTTGCTGTAGGAATAAATAAGCCGCTTCCATGGAGGAATTGGGATACACACACCTAAAGCAGGGTTGGAATTGACGTTTGGGAGTGGAATAGGTATTTTGGAGCCACAACAAGCAGAGAGAAGGATGGTGATGGAGAGAGAATATGATTCCAGAGCAGATGCATTCTGATTAAAGAAATTTTGTGTCTCGGATCGGACATAGGAGCTGAGAGGCAGCCTGTCAGCTTGCTCTTCACGGTCAGTCTTTCCCCAACAAAGGTGGACACAGGCGGAGGGGAGGGGGGAGGGGGGTGTCCAGCACAGAGGTGCCCCCTGTCTCCAGGCACCTGCTGCTGCTGGCTTGCGGTGACATCGAAGACACTGTATGACTGTGCACGAGCGTGTGTGTTTATGCATGAGAATTAGTGAAAGAGAAAGAGGAGAGACTGCAGCCTGACCCATGCATGGTGTGGAGGAGCAGGACTTACTCCCTGCAAATCTTTGCATCTGTGACGAGGAGGAGGGAGGACACACAGGCACAGACCACTGAGAGGTTTTGAAGGGGATCCTGCTCGTCTCATGTGAGTATCGTCCCTGACATAATGCTTTTCAGCTTCTGATTGCTGCACATGGCAGACGCTTGCACTGACCTCGCATGAATATGCACCATGGGATGAACTAGACACGCTACAGGGCAATTCTATTCAGTGATCGCAATGTCCCTCTCATTTAGTGGCAAATTGTTTTGTATTTTTATTGCAAAGTGATCTTGCAACAATTAGCTTTTATCATGCTGCAATCTAAAGGTAACAGCCGGTACCTCCATATAGCATTGCAATGGTTTAACTAAGCATTATAATGAAATTTCCCAGTTTTTCCAACATGGCCAAGCCCAATGTGGCTCGAGTTATTTTCTTCCCAAACAGGAACCATGCACCACCACTTTCTTCTTTTGAAATTTTGTCACATTTGAGCATTTGACCTGCTTCATATGTTATGTTAATGTGACTCCATCTCGTTGCTTTGTTCCTGTCGTGTATGAACTGTAGAAATTAATTATTTCCCCAGTGTGAGATGTGGCGCCATTCCAGTAACTGCACAGCCACAAGAGTTGCTGCCAAAACCACAAAACCTCTCCACTCCTCCTACTCTCATGATGCTGGAGGCTAATGGATTATTTTTATGGTCATCAACATAATTAAAGTACTTATTCTCAAGATTTTGCACTGTAGGAATATTCTCTGAACTCTCTTTTTTCCCTCAGACTGTAACACATACTTTTGAATCCTCTGTCACTTAAGCAGAACCTGCTCAGGCACTTTGGATTTCATACTTGAGTGGAGAAAAACAAAGCCAACAGCAATTCGATGTCAACATTGTATTAGTTTCATGCAATTTACCCAACAAAACAGACCTGTGATTACTCTGTGATTGTGCTTTCATTGATAATTCTATGATATCAGGAACCATTTATCTGGTTAAGTTTCTTTCACTCGAGCACAAATTAAGAACATTTCATGGGAAATATTATTTTAGCAGTTGCAACAGTAGCTGGCACATCAGTCGAATCGGAAAGCACTGAGGGAGAATTAACTTCTTGTCCTCAACAATGACCTCTTGAATTCCACGCAGGAGGAAGTTCACCCCAAAAGACTTGACTTTGAGCAGAGCTGAGCTCAGAAAACGGGCTCTGTTCGAGTCACATGCCCCTCACATGTGCTCTTGTGGGCATGGGGATAAAAACCATGTGACCTAAACTGGTTTCAGCCCCCAAACTGTAATGATAATAATTATTCAGCCAAAATCCTCCCAGAACTCTGACTCTCTTACAGTTTAAGTCAAACACATGCTCTTGACTGTCTATTTAGTTTTGATGCTCTCCTCTGTTACTGATAAATAAATGTGTGGTGTCACATGTGTAGGCCCCTGCTGTCCTCTCTGAGGGATGGGCACCACTGAGGCTACGCTAAGAATGGAGAACATGGAGGTGAAAGATGAGTGGCAGGATGAAGACTTCCCCAGGTGAGATCTTGATACATATACGTATACATATACACGTACATATACATATACATGTACACATACAAATACACATACTAATGCAAGTTTTGCTTGTTATTGATATGTAGTAATGATATACATTGATTCAATAGAGATTGTCACTTTCTCTTGTTTTTGCTCTGCTGTTGCTGGTGGTTATCGGTTGTTGTCTTGACATAACATGAAAAAAAATGTGCTGATTCAGGGAAGATTTGACACGTGACATCACGTTCATCGGAGGAGGCAATTGAGTAACCAAGTTAAAAAGGGGGGATGTCTCAGGAGGGGATGCAAAACTGAATGTGAACAAAAGGTGTGATGAGAGCAATCCCTGGATTCCTCCTCCCTTCCTCCTCCTCCCTCTGCTGTCAGAGGCAGGAAGCCAGGGAGCAGGTGCAGCTCTCTCTGTAAATGGTCTCGGGCTACGTCATGTGACGCAACAGCACAACACAGCATCGCCAGGAAAATGGTGGCAGGTTTTGGTTCAGGAGAAAAAGCTGAGGAGGATTAACCAGCAATAAATCTATCATCGAGGCAGCCTCTGAGGGATGCTGTGCCCTACACTGTTGATGATCGAGGACAGGGAATGAATAAGCATATTGAATAGAAAGGAGTGTGAAATCCACAAGCTTTGACAAACCCGCCCCTCCAGAAAAAGGTAAGCATCATCGGTTTATAATGATATTGATGTTTGAGCTGTTGTAGCTGGAGGGAATAGCTACCACTCACTGGAACAAAGACATTGCCTTGCTTTTGTTAAAAGGAAATCACTTTCATAAATCTGTTAACATGTTTATAAAAAGGGACAAAGGCAGTGTTAGACTGCGAGTCACTGCAGGGGTCCTCAAGGGGATAGCAAAGCAGACCATTCACCAGTTGTCCTGAGCAGAAGCTAGTGTTTTTGGAGCCCTGGAAAAGGACAGTCATGCACTGTCCTGATGGTGAAGCAGCAGCAGCAGCAGCAACAACAGCAGCAGGATTTCACAGGAATGCAGCATGTAGAGATGCTAATACCCTGAACAACACTGCGTAGTAGCACTCTGCATCATCCTCTTCTTGGTTCAGGGTTGTTCTGACTTTTGTTGCTGATGAGGCAAACACACATCTGGTTTAATGCAGTTTTCCACAATCCTGCAAAAAATGCAAGATTCCCCCCCTCAGGTCTGCTCCTCCTGGGTGGAGGCAGTAGTGTAAAACTCCACATCTTCCTTCTCTGGCCTCTTTTCTGTTTGATCTCTCCACCCATTCCTCTCTGCTCTGCTTCATGCGTTGCCTGGCAGCCCTTTAATCTTCATCTCTCCCCAGAGAGAAGTTAATTACCATCTCTAGCCTCCTCTGCTTGCGCCCCTTTTTAGTGCTCAGCCAGATTAGTGACAACACCTACGCCTTGAGTGGTCCACTGAACGCCACATTAATCACAATCCTGGTGCAGAGAAGAGTTAATGTCGTTAAAAATGCTTTTGATTGTGGCACGAGAGCTTTGGTTGAATATTCTGCCATCGCATTTATTCTCCCTAAACTCAGCAGTAACTGCTAATCTGTGTGTGTGTGTGTGTGTGTGTGTGTGTGTGTGTGTGTGTGTGTGTGTGTGTGTGTGTGTGTGTGTGTGTGTGTGTGCTCTATTAGACCACTACCAGAATACGGAGACATGGACCCCTCCTGTGGTCTTGCAGACAACAGGGCCTGTGAGTACCATTGGGAAGTGGAGGATCTATGACCATTTATTTAAAGACCATAACTCTCCTCCCCTTTCTTGGCTGTAGCTCCTCCAAACTCCCTGAACGTGAGCCCGCCTGGAGGAAGCGCCGGTGTCTCTTCAACGCATCGTAAACGCCGTACTTTGGTTGCGCCGGACATGAACCTGTCGCTGGATCAAAGTGAAGGTTCTTTGCTGTCCGATGACCTCCTGGATACACCTGACGACCTGGACATCAATGTCGATGATATCGATACGCCAGATGAGACGGACTCACTGGAATTCATCACCAATGGCAATGACCTGGAGTGGGAAGGTAAAAATGAATGAAGTCTGACCCAGTTATTCAGAGTAGATGAGTGTAGAGGAATTTAATGTGATGAAAGAATTCATTGGACACAAGGAATAGGCTGGAGACTCAGAGATGGCCTACACTGGACACTGTACTGGACGTCCATAACAGATGTTCAAGAGATGATGTGGGATGAGGTTGAGTCAGCTCCCCCCGAACATCTGAGTCCCACCCCTTATAAACCGTCATAATATTAACGTCGGGCACTACCAGTAACACCTCACTGGAACATCATACAAAAACCTTTCACATAGTCTAACACAGCTGTGCATCTGGACAATGCTGGCTTTACCATCAGAAAGTGTTCCAACAACAAAGTTCTGATTATAAATGAATTCTTGGAAGACACCACAGGTTCACTCCCAGCCCCAGATCGAGGCCCGGGGTCAGATCAGCTCTTCACCTTAATGAGGAATTACAAGGATGAAGACCAAGAAAGTTCAAACAGAGGACACCAGATGAAACTCCTTATAAATGAGGAAGTGTTGAGCAAATTATGAATATGATTTGTTTTTGTTTGAGTCCCCTGAAGTTGTTCAATAGCTTTACCTAAAATAATTTTGTGCAAGGACCGTACAGAGTTTGTTTGGTCTTTTTTTTCTGGTGATGTTATGGAATGTCTTGCTAATTACTGTGAGTAGATTTCAGAGAAGGAAAAAGTATTATACGCTCCAGTTCCATCTGCATTTATCTTTATTTTGATATTGTTTGGGCCCTCAAGCCTTCTTCAAGATTAAAAATATGTGTCGCTTTGTTTAAGATAATTTGATTCGCTGAAGATCTTTTCATAGTTTCTTCTGGAGCAAATAATCAAGGCACAAGGACGCAGAATTAAAGCTCAAAATAATAGATGGATCTGACACTAATTAGCAAGGAAATAACTGACACCAAAGAGTCAGCTATTTATAACAACACTGAAAAACAAGTCTTAAAATGTCATTTATCAGTCCAACCAAAATGAGAGCTGAGGGCAGCTAATATACTAACTGGGCAAACACAATGAAACACAAGATTTAGATGACCCCCTTTCAACCAAAGCAGTTGGTTCAGTCCTTTATTGTCATTAACTCATTTAACAGAGCCAGTCCCTTAGTCAGGTAGCTCAAAACAAAATTAAATAAATTGATACAATGAAAACCAGAAATTTTGGCAAATTGTAAATGAGAAGTACCTAATCTAGAAAGTAAATTGGCAAATTGCTTTCAAAGATTCCAAATCGAAAACTTAATTTGTGTTGTTATATTTTACGAAAAATGAAGCAAAATGAAAATGTGATTTGGGCTTTGCTAACTTATCAGCATATCAGTGACTTATAATTCCCCCCTGTTATCATCAAACTTGTGGATAATAAGTCGTCCCAGTATTCTGTCATGATTGTTGATCTTGGAGAGGTGTCCAAATCTCTCCCACTTTGATTTGGACAAAAACCAACTTCTTCACATACACAGATGCTTCTTTGCAAACTAGTTTTGTTTATGCAGGATAAAGAGAAAAAATCTGTGTGTGTGTGTGTGTGTGTGTGTGTGTGCACGCGCGTGTGTGTGCGCGCGCGTCCAGATGACACACCGGTTGCCTCAGCCAAAGCAGGTCCTGCTGGTGACTCAGGAGAAGTAGACGAGGATGGGAATGCCAACAATGGACGCCTCTGGAGGACGGTGATCATTGGAGAACAGGAGCACCGCATCGACATGCAGGTCATCAGACCCTACCTCCGAGTCATCACACATGGAGGTTGGTGACAGTAACCAATCAAATCAGTCCGGCGGGGTTTAAAGTTTGCAAAAACATTAAGAGCTTTCAGTGTTAAAACGTATAACATGTGAAAATAAAAAAGCACAGTGTGAGTCAGAAAGGTTCTTAGATGTGTGACAGAATAATTAACTATAAACCTGTGTGTCCCCTCAGGTTATTATGGCGAAGGCCTCAACGCCATCATTGTATTCTCTGCCTGCTACCTGCCTGACAGCAGCTGTCCAGACTATCACTACATCATGGAAAACCTCTTTCTGTGAGTCTGACTCTTTTTCTGATGAGTGCACCTGTTATGTTTACACCTGCTCTGAGGTTTCTGATACAACTCCCTGCTCCTGCAGCTATGTCGTGAGCAGTCTTGAGATGCTGGTGGCTGAGGATTACCTGATCATCTACATGAATGGAGCCACTCCTCGCAGCAAGATGCCCGGGATCAGCTGGCTCAAGAAATGTTACCAAATGATTGACAGAAGGTTGGAAAGATAGTGTGACCTGCTTTTCTGTTTATAGCTGCTTCCATCTGCTCACCATCCAGCAAACAGATACGGATCATTTTAACATTGACAGATCTGGACAGCAGACTGATGGAACTTAGTTGCTTGCTGTCAGTCAGGGACTTTGATTTGGCTCATGATGTAAAAAGCTGATGTTACTTTGCAGTTGCATTTCTAATTCAACAGAAGCTTTAAAATGACCCTGACTTGATCTTTTTATTTGTGTTTTGATGGCAGATTGAGAAAGAACTTGAAGTCTCTGGTCATTGCTCATCCCACCTGGTTCATACGCACTGTCCTGGCTATATCCAGGCCCTTTATCAGGTAACACACACACACACACACACACACACACACACACACACACACACACACACACACACACACACACACACAGGTTCTTTTTCCACCATAGATTTTTTTGTGCTATTTCCTGAAAAATAGATAATAATCTTGCAATGTTAAAGGGAAAAAAATGTTGGCTTTACTGCTGATCTTCCTTAAAATTTAACGGGTTTGTCCTCAGCAACAATGTGTCTGCCCACTAACTTTTAAATGAATTGGTCCTGTTAAGCTGTTGATAGATTCACAGACAAATAAAGACATGCTCATAATAGGGGTTCACTGACAAGGGATAAATCATGCAGACAGGAAATTTCTGCATATTTTAAAAGACAGCTGCTTGTTGATTGCAAAAGGCATTACAAACACAGAGTGCTCCCTTAAGAGTTGGCTTTTAAGCAGCCACAAATTCCAATATGAGTGGGGGAGTGCCACACTCAAGGGGCACAGACGATCAGTCAACCGCTATAATGGCTGTTGTCATGTTGTCATCTGCAGTGTGAAGTTCATGAATAAGATCCAGTACGTTCACAGCCTGGATGAACTAGCAGAAATTGTCCCTATGGAGCACGTCCACGTACCCGAGTGTGTTGTGCAGTAAGTATTTTTGACCACTAGATAGAGTAAAAGAGCTGCAGCAGTGGCTCTGAACCTGCAGGCATAGACTACGTTTGACGTCCTCCAAGCTGAATAAATGTGAAATAAGATTAGTTCTCCATATATTGAAAATGACTTGTCAGGACTAACTGAATGCTAATCCTTTCAGATTTGATGAGGAGAGGATTAAAGCCCGGAGGGAAAGGTATCACTGTTATTTTTTGTTTCAATTTGCAATCTTAATTCCTTCGTATGTTGCCTCCACAGAATTTTGAACGAATCAATGGATTAGTTTTAGATTCTGCACCAAATAGCCATTGGCCTTCAACACTGGTGTGTGTGTGTGTGTGTGTGTGTGTGTGTGTGTGTGTGTGTGTGTGTGTGTGTGTGTGTGTGTGTGTGTGTGTGTTTGTAGGATGGAACAGGAGCAAAGACAGCAGGAGCAGCAGTCAGGCCCACAGGAACCAGTTAAAAGTTCTGAGAGGTACTGGTCCCCTTCGGATGTTAAAATCTACTTGACTGCTCTAAACAGTAATCTGTGACATTCCTCTTCATTATTTTTACATTAAAAAGTATCTAAAGTACGTCTTCTCCCTTCATTCCAGGCCAAAGTCCATGCTTGTAGATCAAGGATTATGAGAAGGACAGAGCTTTTGAGCTGAAGGTAACAGAAACTGATGCTGTATTTCATCCTTAGGGTGATTTGAAATAGATCAGCCACACCACACACATACTCCAGTAACATATACTGAACACTTACATGACAATGTACTCGGTAGACTTAAATATAAATAATGCAGTAAAATAATAAAACCTCCTTTAATGAAGATGGCAGTATGCTGATCTTTGTTAGTGGCTGTAAATTGTGACTTCCTGAGCAGTGTTCCTAATATTTTGACCAAATAGGAATAACTGTCACCTTAATAGTATGAAAACCTCCAACTGGCAAGTGAGATTATATTCGAATGAGATCAGAATCCAATATTATACTAGATGTGCTCACTATCTATTGGCCCACTACACTTAATGCAGATAGAAAAAGGTTTAGACTCCGTTCATTGTATACTCAATCAGCTATGGCACATTGTGGACAAAAGAAACTGTTTAAAATCCTTGAAATTGACAGAATTGTACATGCTGAGGCCATAGAGACAAGAAATAAACCAACAAATAACAAGGAAAATACATGCATTAATTAGAGCAAAAGTTATCACGGAACTAAATATTTTAAGTCTATGGATATATACAGCAACCGGGAATTTTGTGAATCTGCTGTGCCGTCGGTGTAGACACATTTACTTGAGCACAACAGCATGAAGGTAAAGAAAAACAACTCTTGATGTCAGGTTGTTTTGATGTGTCTTGCAGGGCAAAGGTGCAGACAGGGGGGATTTGAGGGGGAAGGTTCTAAACTTGCCTGTGCAGGGTAGAGTTGACTTGTTGGGTGCTTAACCATTCTCTTTTTGTTTTAACCTTCAGTGACATTTGGATGTTCTGCCAGTTGACTGAAGTCCTCCGTTGTTATTCAGGATACTTGCAGGAGTTCAAAAACAGACTTTGAAAAGAAATTGCTGAAAAATCGCTTTGTGTTCTAGTTTGTTGTTTGTTAGGATGCCTTCTTCTTATCAGTGTGCTCATGACAGCTTATACTGTATAAGGTCGTCTCCATTAAAATGGAGGCTCACTCCTTTGACTGTATATTTATATCACTTTCTTTAGTGATCGCTTTATTGCAACAAACAAAGGACAGTAATTAACCAAAAAATGTATAGTTTTTATTTGATTTTATTCTGTTACATTTAAAACGGATGATAGACGT